>NW_022631071.1:3233869-3439795 GCF_010015895.1 Lontra canadensis | reverse complement strand
GAGTAGGGAAAAAGGGGAAAAAAAGAGGTTAAAAAAAAAAAAAAAAAGAAACAAACAAAGAAAATGAATAAAGAAAAAATATAAAAAAAAAACAGAAAAAATATATGTATATTAGATAAACTAGTTTAAAAATTAAAAAAGAAGTAAAAGTAAAAGTTAAAAAAATTTAGAAGAAGAAAAAAATTGAAAAAGAAAAAAAATTAAATTAACTGCAAGGCTAAAGAATCATGGGGAGAAAGCCATGAGTTCCGTGCTTTGCTTTCTCCTCTTCTGGAATTCCGCTGCTCTCCTTGGGATTGAAACTGCCCTCCTTGGTAGGTGAACTTGGTCCTGGCTGGATTTCTTGCTGATCTTCTGGGAGAGGAGCCTGTTGCAGTGATTCTCAAGTGTCTTTACCCCAGGCAGAGTTGCACTGCCCTTACCAGGGGCCAGGCTGAGTAATCCGCTCAGGTTTGCTTTTGGGAACTTTTGTTCCCTGAGCGCTTTCCGTAGAGTTCTGGAGGACAGGAATGAAGATGCTGGCCTCCCAGTCTCCAGCCCAGAGGAGCCGAGAACCCATGGACCCACTCCTCGGTGCACCCTCAAAGAACAGCACCCAATTACTCCCGTCACCCTGGCCTCTGGCTGTGCTCTGAGCTGACCGAGCCTGCGACCAGTTCAAGGTAAACCCGAGCTGAGAGCTTACTCCTTGGCTCTGTCTCTGTAGCTGGATTCCCCATTCTAATACTTGTAAGCTCTGCGACACTCAGACACCCCCGATCCTTCTGTGACCCTGTGGGTCCTGAGGGCATGCTGACCCCACGTGGGCTTCACCCTGGTTAAGCCTCTGGAGCAATGTCCCTCAATGGAACAGACTTAAAAGTCCTGATTTTGTGCTCCATTGCTCCGCCACCTGCTGGGAGCCGGCCCCCTCCCCCACCCCCCGTGGTCTATCTTCCCGTCGCTTTGGATTCACTTCTCCACCAGTCCTACCTTTCAGAAAGTGGTTGATTTTCTGTTTCTAGAATTGCTGTTCTTCTCTTCGATCTCCCGTTGGATTTGTAGGTGTTTGCAATCTTTAGATAAGCTATCTAGCTGATCTCCTGCTACCTGAAGTAGTCTCAGCCTGCTACTTCTCCACCATCTTGACTTCTTCCCTAGAATTTTTTTTTTAATTTACTACTATTTGGTATTATTGCCTACCAGATGTTGACTAAATACCACAAGCACATGCATATTCTCTTCAAAGGCTAACATAGTTAATGTCATCAAAATTTGTACCTTCAGAAAACCTATTTTTACTTTTTTTCTATTTTATTGATTTTTGTTATAAATAATAACATCTATATATGTGTGGCTTTTTTCTTAGCAGGGTATTACCTGATTAAAGCACATTATTTTAAAGGGTAAATAGTGTTGACATTGTTTTGCTAAATAGGTCTAAATTTATGTTATCTGTTGAAAAAAATATCTATGCTAAAACTATAACCTACTGACTAAATTCAGCCCACTATTTTTTTAAATAAATTTTTATTTGAACACAGCCATATTCATTTGTTTATGTGTTGTATGTGGTTGCTTTAACACTACAGTGACACATTTGAAGAGATTCAACAGAGAACATACCACCAGGAAAGCCAAAATATTTATAACCTGGCACTTTACAGAAAAAAATTGCCTATTTTTGATATAGGCTGTGAAAGTTTAATCAAGACGTTGATACTAAAATGTCCAAAAAAAGAATGTTATATCTATAAATATAAAAATATATGTAGAAAAGCTTCATATCAAGTACACATGAATATGAAATTCTTATTTTTATTTATTATTGATGTTCATTCTCAAGTACATGAACACAGATACATGCATATGCACACACATGCATACACCACTGTTACAAAGAAAATTCATGGTTAGCATATCAGATTAACAATGTTCATGATCATCTCATGAAAATAAGAGGTACACTTTAAAATTGTTTAAAAGTAGTAGTTGGGATAGTTCATACATACAATTTTGCTGATCAGATCCTCAGTCTTAGATCTTAAACTTTTCCTTTTACTAAAGTTTGAGAATCTATTGTCCGTCTTGATTGACATCCCCAGCTTGATCAACTGATATCCAGATAAAACTAGATACCTGACAAAGTAGGACCATGTTTTATCTCAGGATGAGAGTCATTTAATCAACACATATGTATGGAGACAGTTCTGTAAGATCACATGCATTATTGTCTAAAAGTTCAATAAAACAATTCTCATCAAACCTATATGAAAGTTCTGCTCTTATGAAAATGAAGACCTCAGCTGTACTCTGAAATTCCCTAGAACCACATTGGTTATAGGCGAGAAAGTTATGAATCCTGGGAGCCTTCAGTCAGTATCAACAGGTAAATAAAATCTGCAGACATCTCTCTTACTTGTGTTCCATTCAAACTATCTAGCAAAGCCCCTCTCCTCTTTCCCATCTCAGATATCAGTCCCAAATAACTGATATTTCAGGAAAATCATTATGCTTTAATGACAAAATGGATACTTTCAAGCATCATTCTACTATTATCATTCCACGTAATCATTGCTTCTATATAATTCATTTGTAAATTAAAGTGGAATTTGAGTTTATGTGATTTATCAAACCTAGATTATATTCAGAGCCTTAGCTTTAAGAGACAGGGAAATGTAGTTCACAGATTCCATTCTCTTTAGCTAAAATAGGATTAAAATAGATGCTGAACAAGCCAACTCATGAAATTAAAAAAAAAAATAAAAGAGGAACACAACTGTCTTCTTTCACAGATCATATGTTGTCAATACCGAAAACCTCAGGGAAGCAACTAAAAATCTAGTAATACATCTATAACCATTCACAAATAGATTGATAAAATATATAAACAATACTAATATTCATATACAGCAAATTAACAAATTCATAAAGGTAATAAAGGGATCATATTCACAAATGCAACAAAAGTTTTCAATATCAGGGAATAAAACACAAAATATATATATAAGGTCCTATGGAAATAAGAGTAGGTGTGGTGAAGAACTGGACAGACAGAGCAGTCATGGACACTGCTCACTCATAATCATACTCCAGTACAACGTACTGATTGTATAAATTTCCTATTATTTCACTTAGTGTTTTATAAGAAAGCTTATTGGGGGGGTGCCTTTCATTTCCAGTTGTTCACATTGCAAACTTCAAGGTGTGCAACCCCTAACAGAAATAATCGTATATGAAGATATAGTCATCATTCCACTTATACTTTCCTTTTTTAATTTTAAGTTTTTTATCGAAATTGCAGTTAGTTACCATACAGTGTAATGCTAGTTACAGGTATACAATACAGTGATTCCACACTTCCATACATCACCCAGTACTCAATAACACAAGTGCTCTCCTTAACCCCCATCACCTATTTAGCCCATCTCCCATCCACCTCCCTCCTGGTAACCACCAGTTTGTTCTTATAGTTAGGAGTCTGTATATAAGTTTGCCCCTCTCTCTTTTATTTTTTTCCTTTGCTTGTTTGTTTTCTTAATTTCCACATATGAGTGAAATAGTGCAGTATTTGTCTTTCTCTGACTGACTTATGTCACCTAGAATCATATACTTTAGCTTCATCCATGTCATTGCAAATGACAAGATTTCATCTTTTTTTATGGCCAAGTAATATATATATATATATATATATATATATGTGTGTGTGTGTGTGTATATATATATACATATATATATATATATTTAATTTGAATTAGTGTTGTTATGTTTTGGGGATAAATACCCAGGAATGTGATTATTGGATAGTAGGGTAGTTTTATTTTTAACTTTTTAAGGAACTTCTATACTGTTTTCCACAGTGGCTGCACCAGTTTGCACTCCTACCAACAGTGCAAGAGGATTCCTCTTTCCTCACGTCCTCACCAACATATGTTTTTGTGTTGTTGATTTTATTTATTCAGGCATGTGTGAGGTGATAGCTCATTGTAGTTTTGACTTGCATTTCCTTGATGGTAAGTGACGTTTAGCATCTTTTCATGTGTCTCTTGGCCATCTGTATGCCTTTCTTTAGGAAAATGTCTATTCATGTCTCCTGCCCATTTCTAAAATGGATTATTTGCTTTTTGGGTGTTGAATTTTATACGTTCTTTGTGTATTTTGGATACTAACCCCCAATAAGATTGTCATTTACAAATATCTTCCCTCATTCCAAAGGTTGTCTTTTAGTTCTGTTGATTGTTTCCTTTGCTGTGCAGAAGCTTTTTTTTTTTTTATCTTGATGAAGTCCTGATAGTTTATATTGTTTTCCTTCCCTCAATAGACACATCTAGAAAGAATTTTCTATGGCCAATGTAAAAGAAATTACTGCTTATGTTCCCTTCTAGGACTTTCTCACATTTCATTCATTAATCCATTTTCAATTTAGTTTTGTGTATGCTATAAGAAAGTGGCCCACTTACAATCCTTTGAATGTTGCTGTCTTGTTTTCCCATCATTTTATGAAGACATTGTCTTTTTTCCCATTGTATATTTTTCTTGCTTTGTCAAAGATTAATTGACCATATATTTGTGAGTTCATTTCTGGGTATCTTATTCTGGTCTATTGATCTTCGTGTTGATTTTTGTACCAGTACCATACTGTTTTGAACACTAGAGCTTTGTAATATAATTTGCAGCCCAGAATTATGATGCCTGCAGTTCGTTTTTCTTCAGCTTTGCTTTGACTATTCAGGGCCCTTTGCGGTACCATACAAATTTTAGGATTGTTTGTCCTTGCTCTGTGAAAAATGATGGTGGTATTTTGATAGGCATTACATTAAATCTGTATAATGCCTTGCATAGTATAGATGGCTTAACAATATTTGTTCTTCCAACCAATGAACATGAAATGTTTTTCCATTTTGTCATGTCATTTTCCATTTCATTCATCAGTGTTATACAGTTTTCAGGGGACTAGTCTTTCCCATTTTGGGTTTGGTTTATTCCTAGATATCTTATTGTTTTTGGTACAATTCCTTAATTTCTGTTTCTGCTGCTTCATTACTGGTGCATAGAAATGCAACATATTTTTTGTATCCTATGACTCTACTGAATTTGTGTATCAGTTCTGTCAATTTTTTTTAATCAGTTCTGTCATTTTTTTTAAGAAAGGGAGAGGGTAGGGAGAAGCAGAGAGACAATCTTAAGCAGGCCACATGTCCAGCACAAAGTCCAGTGTGGGGATCAATCTCACAACCCTGAGATCATGACCTACATTGAAATCAAGAGTCAGACACTTAATCAACTGATTAAGTAAGTACTGGGTGTACCCAGGTACACCCAGTTTTGTCAATTTTTTGATGAAGTCTTTGGGTTTTCAATATAGAATATCATCTCATTGGTAAATAGTGAAAGTTTGACTTCTTCCTTGCCAATTGGATACATTTTATTTCCTTTTGTTGTCTGATTTCTGTGACTAGGACTTCTAGAACTATGCTGAATAAAAGTGGTAATGGTAGACATTCTTGTCTTGTTCCTGACCTTAGGGGAAAAGCTCTCACTTTTTTCCCATTGAAGATGATCTTAGCTGTGGGTTTTTCACAGATGACCTTAAAACGTTCCCTCTAAACCACTTTGTTGAAGGTTTTTATCATGAATGGATGTTGTACTTTGTCACATTCTTTTTTCTGCTTCTATTGATATGATCCCATAGTTCTTATTCTTTCTTTTATTAATGTGGTGTATTACATTGCTTATTTTGCAAATATTGAACTACCCTTACAATCCAATAATAAATCTCACTTTATCATCATGAATGATTTTTTTAACATATTGTTAGATTTTGTTTGCTAGTATTTTATTGAGAATTTTTGCATCTATGTTAAACAGGGATATTGGTATGTAGTTCTTTTTTTTGTTTGCTTGTTTTTGTTTTTGTTTTTTTGCTTGTGTCTTTATTTGGTATTGAAATCAAAGTAATCTGGTGTCATGGAATGAACTTGGAAGTTTTCATTCCTTTTCTACTTTTTGGAATATGTTGAGAAGAATAACTATCAAACTCTTCTTTAAATGTTTGGTAGGATTTGCTTGTGAAACTAACTGATCCTTGACTTTTGTTTGTTGGGAGATTTTTGATTAGTGATTCAATTTTTTTTGGTTATTAATCTGTTCATGTCTTCCATTTCTGTTTTGGTTTTGGTAGTTTCTATGTTTCTATGAATTTATGCATTTCCTTTAGCTCTTTCAGTGTTGGCATATTGTTTTTCATAATGTTCTTTTTAAAAATGTATTTCTGTGGTGTTGGTTGTTATTTCCCTTCTTCCATTTGTGATTTTTATTTATTTATTTACGTATTTATTTATTTTTTTAGATGCTTCTCTTTTCCTTTTGAAAGTGTGGCTAAAGGTTTATCATTTTTTAAAATTAATTCAATTCATTAATTAAATTAATTTTTAAAATTTAATTCAATTTTTAAATTTAATTTTTAAAAATTTCTTCAAAGAACCTGCTCCTATTTTCATTGATCTGTTCAAATGTTTTTGTTCTTGTTGTGGTTGTTTTTTTTTTTTTTTTTTTTGTTTTGTTTTGTTTTTAGTTTCTCTATCATTCATTTCTCTGCTCTAACACTTATTATTTCCTTCCTTCTGCTGGCTTTAGGTTTCACTTATTCTTTTTAGCTTCTTTAGGTAGTGTTAGGTTTTTTATTTGAGATTTTTCTTGATTCTTGAGGTAGGGCTGTATTGCTATATACATCCTTCTTCAAACAGGTTTTTCTGCATCTCAAGAGTTTTGGATCATTGTGTTTTAATTTTCATTGTTTTTTTTTTTTAAGATTTTATTTATTTATTTGACAGAGAGAAAGCACAAGTAGTGAGAGCGGCAAACGGAGAGGGAGAAACAGGGAGCCAGATGTGAGGCTCAATCCTAGGACCCAGGGATCATAACCTGGGTCAAAGGCAGATGCTTAACTGACTGACCTACTCAGGAGTCCTGTTTCCATGCCTTTTTTTTTTTTAATTTCTTCTTTTATTTCCTGGTTGACACATTCATTATTTAGTAGCATGTTATTTAACCTTCATGTATTTGTGGACTTTCCAGATTTTTTCTTGTGATTGACTTCTAGTTTCATAGTGCTGTGGTTAGAAAAGGTGCATGGTACGTCTTCAATCATTTTTATTTTTGAAGTCTGTTTTGTGACCTAATATGTGATCTTTTCTGGAGAATGTTTCATGGGCACTTGAAAGAAATGTGTATTCTGTGTTTTAGGACAGGATGTTCTAAATATATGTGTTAATTCTGTCTCACCGAGAGTGTCATTCAAAGCCATTGTTTTCTTCTATATTTTCTATTTAGATGATGTGTATACTTTGATGTGAGTGAAATGTTAAAGTTCCCTGTATTATTGTATTTTTAATGAGTTCCTTTATGTTTGTTACTAATTTACATATTTGTGTGTTCCCAAATTGAGTGCATACATGTTTACAATTGTATCTTCTTGTTGGATTGTCCCCTTTATTTTTTATAGTGCCTTTCTTTATCTCTTTTTATAATCTTAGTTCTATTTAAAAAAATATTAAAAGATTTTATTTTAGAGGAGGGGAGAGTGCACAACTAGAAGGGGTAGAAGGAAAAGGAGACAGAATCTCACAAAGACTATGCTGAGTGCATTTCCCAACATGGGGCTTGATCTCATGACCCAGAGATCATAAACTGACCTAAAACTAAGAGTCAGCTGCCTAATTGCACCACCCAGGCACCCCTACAATCTTAGTTTTAAAGTCTAGTTTGCCTGATATAAGTGTTGCTACTCCAGCTTTCTTTTGAAATTCATTGGCATGATAAAAGTTTCTCAATCCTCTCACTTTCAAACTGCAGGTGTCTTTAGGTTTGGAATGAGTCTCTTGTATGCAGCATATAGATGGGTACTGTTTTTTATCTGTTTTAACACCCTGCCTTCTTATTGGAGCATTTAGTCCATTTACATTCCAACTAATTATTGATAGATATGTATTTATTGCCATTTTGTTACCTGTTTTGTTGTTGCTTTTGTAGCTTTTTTTTTCTTTCTTGTTTTTTAATCCATTCAGATACACTGTCATTTGATTGGAATGTTTAGTACATTTACATTTAAGTAATCATTGATAGATATGTATTTACTGCCATTTTATTTCTTGTTTTGTGATTGTTTCTAGAGATTTTCTTTGATTTTTTTCTTTATTTTTTCTCTATTATTTTTTGATGATTCTCTTCAGGGATATATTTGGATTTATTTCTTTATTCTTTGGATGTTATAAGTGCTCATTGATATATGGTTACCCTTGGGTCTATATATAACCTCTTCTGCAAATAGTAGTCTATCTTAAGTTGACAGTCATTCAAGTTTGAACCCATTATATTCTCCTGTCCTCTTCATGTTTTAGGTATGTGCTATTATCTTTAATATTTTCATTTTGTATGTGAGTTTCTTGACTGATTTTTTAAGAAATATTTATTTTTTCAGCTCTGGCTTTCTTTCCTTTATACTGTCACTTTTCTTCTCTCCTTTTTACTCAATGGGTTTCATTTAATATTTCTTGTAGTGTGGGTTTAATGGTCACAAACGCCTTAGTCTTTGTATGGGAAACTCTTTTTTGTTTCTCTCTCTATTCTATGTGACAGCCATGCCGAAGAGGGTATTCGTAGCTGCAGATTTTTCCCTTTCGTCACTTTGAATATATCATGCCACACCTTTTGGCTTGCCACATTTTTGTTGAAAAATCTCCAGCTAACGTTATGGGTTTTCCGTTTGAAGGTAATGACTTCTTTTGTCTTGTTGTCTTTAAGACTTTCTCATCAGTATATTTTATAAATTTGAATATAATATATTTTGGTGTTGGCTTGCTTTTGCTAATTTTGATGGGACTTTATGTGCCTCCTGAATCCAGATGTCTGCTTCCTTCCCCAGATTAGGGAATTTTCCAGCTATCATTTCCTCAAATATATTTTCTACCCCTTTTCTCTTTCTTCTTCTCCTTCCGGCATTCTTATAACATGAATGGTATTATGTTTGATGGAGTCACTGATTTTCCTAAATCTATTCTTGTGCTGCATAATTCTTCTTTCTCTCTTTTGTTCTCATTGCTTTCCATTACTCTGCTTTCTAGGTCATTTCTGCTTCCTTCAGCCTACTGCTTCCTTCAGCTTACTATCATTGGATCAAATGTGTTTCTAATCTCATTTATTATATTCATTATCTCTGGCTGATTCTTTTTTTTAACTCTTATCTCTGTGGTAAGGGTCTCACTCATGCATTCCATTCTTTTCTCAAGTCCAGTGAGTATCTTTATGACCATTGCTTTAAATTCTCCATCAGACATGTGAATTGTATTGGTTTCATTTAGATCTCTGTCCATGACCTTATCTTATTCTTTCAATTTAGGATAATTTCCTCTGTCTTTGCATATTGTCTAAGTTTCTGCCTTTCCTCTGTTATAAATGCCAGTTATGTATCTTGCCCCTAAAAGTAATGACCTTATGAAGAAGAGGTAATATAGTGAATAGAGCCTGACACTTCAGCGAAGGTCTCTGGTATGTGCTGTGTGTGCTCTGCTGCTGTGTCTTGACTGCTTTATCCTTCACACCAGTCACCTGCAGGAGCTCTCCTTGCCTGCCATTGGCAATATTTTACCTCTGGCCTGAATTTGTTGAGTTTTAAATAGGTGTGCTCTTGTTTGCATGTGAAATGAAACTTGTCACCACATTCACCATAACTGAGGCCCTGCAGAACTCTCTGGTTAGATCTGGTGTGTGGGCAGGGGGTTTTGCTGGTCTTTAGGAAGAGGCTGTGCACTGATACTGAGGCAAGCTTGACCAAGAATGGGAGGGTACAGGGCATGGTGCTTGGTGTAAGCAAGTTAGGTAGCCAATATCACACTGTTCTGCTTCCTGCAGGGGGCTATGTGTTTATGCTAAAGGACAGGGGAGGGAAATGGTGGAGTCAAGTTTCTTTATTCCCAGAGAGGTGGCTCTGTGAAAGGTGCCTCTCAGGAACAGGAAGAGTGAATATTCTCTCCCTTGTGTGCCTCAGACGTTTCTTCAAATCATGTTTTCATGCTGTCTGCCTACCAGTTGTTTGCCTGTATTCTCTCCAGGAGCAGGGAAACACACTCTAGGTTATACTCCTGCCAAGTGCACTGATCTTTAAAACTCCAGGCTTTAAGCCCTCCCTGATGGTTGCAAACTCACAAAATTCAAACTTTGTTTCCAAGCCAATGGTTTTGGGGAAACATTCTCCTTGGACATTTCCCTGTGTGCTTCTTTCTCTCTTGCTCTTCTTTGCAACCACAGCTCCCTCCTCTCTGTAGCACCCATGATCCGTTTCTTCCCTAAACCCAATCTCCACACTTCCTACCATCTTTGATATGACCTCCTCTTTCCCTTTAGTTGTGAAGTTTGTTCTGTCAGTCTTCAGGTTGATTTTTGGAATATTTAGTGTGATCTGATAATGGTCTAGTTGTGTTCATGGGATGAGGTGAGCTAGAGAACCCCTACTCCATCACTATCTTCTCACCATCTTCTTATAAACTACTTGACTTATACTCTCTTTAAATTTAATTCCATTTGATTGTCACAAACATTCATTTTTATGGACTTTATGCACCCAATTTTAAAATTGCTTTTGAATCAGAACAGTAGGTATTTGTGTGAATTTTCCTATGATATTTTTAAATTAATTTTTTTAACATTTTGACCTCTTTACTCATTTCCTCCACTTGTCATTGTCCTCCTCCTCCTCTGGCAACCACTCTTGTTTTTTTTTTTTTTCCTCTTTCTTGTGTGTATGCTTAAATATATTTTTTTAAATTTTATTTATTTATTTAAGAGTGAGAGAGAGAGTGAAAGAGCACAAGCAGGAGGAGTAGCAGAGGGAGAGGGAGAAAGAGGCTCCCCACTGATCAGGGAGCCTGATATAGGAATCAATTCCAGGACCCTGAGATCAAGACTTGACCTGAAGGCAGATGCTTAACTGACAGGCATCCAGGCACTTAGTGTGTGTGTGTGTGTGTGTGTGTGTGTGTGTCTTCAGATTCTACAGATAAGAAAGATGATATGATATTTGTCTTTCTCTGTCATATTTCACTTAGCATAATGCCCTCAAGGTCTATCCATATTGTTGCAAATGACAAGATTTCATTATTTTCATGGCTGAATAATATCCCATATCCATTTTTTTTAAATCCATTCATCCATTGATGGAAGGTTAGGCTATTTCCATATCTTGGTTATTGTAAATAGTGTTGCAGTGAACACTATTTAGTGGTGGTGCATATATCTTTCAAGTTAGTGTTTTAATTTTCTTCAGGTAAAACCTAGAAGTGGAATTGCTGGATCATATGGTTTTTCTACTTTTATTTTTTTCTGAGGAATCTCTGTAATGTTTTCCATAGTGGCTATAGCAATTTATATTCATACCAACAGAGCACAATAATTTCCTTTTTTTCACATCCTCTCCAATACTTGTAATTTCTAATCTTTTTGATAGTAATCATTCTAACTTGTGTGAAGTAATATCTCATTGTGATTTTGATTTGTATTTCTCTGATGATTAATGATGTAGAATATCATCTATTCATGTACATGTTTGCCATCTGTCTTCTTTGGGAAAATATCTGTTCAGATCCTCAGTCCATCTATTAATTGGATTCTTTATCTCTTTCTTTTCTTTTCCTCCTCCTCCTCCTCGTCGTCCTCCTCCTCCTCCTCCTCCTCCTCCCCCTTCTTCTTCTTCTTCTTCTTCTTCTTCTTCTTCTTCTTCTTCTTCTTCTTCTTGCATTGAGTTATCTGAGTACTTTATATACATTTTTGTATTAACCCGTTATCAGATAATATGATTTAAAAACATTTCCTCCCATTTAGTAAGTGGCTTCTTTATTTTGTTGATGATTTCCTTTGCTGCTGAGCTTTCTGATTTGATGCCTACTTCTACCTTTTGTTGCTTTTATTTTTCGTGCAAGTTTCAAAAATTATCATTAAAAAACTACGTCAAGGAACTTACTGACTGCCTTCCCTTCTACAGAAACCTACTGCTCATGTTTCCTGTTTCAGGTCTCATATTCAAGTCTTTAATACATTTTGAAATAATTTTTGTGTATGGTATAAGATAGTGGTTTAGTGTCATTCTTTTGCATATACAGTCCAGTTTTCCTATCACTATTTAATTGAAGAAACTCTGCTCTCCTCATTGTATATTCTTGCCTCCATTGTCATAAATTAATTGACCATATAATTATGGGTTTATTTCTGGGCTCTCTCATCTGTTACATTGCTCTATATGTCTGTTTTTATGCCAGTATCATACTGTTTTAATTACTATAGATTGGTAGAAGTATTTTAAATTAGGAAGTGTTGATGCCTCCAGCTTTGCCCTACTTTCTCAAGATCACTTTGGCTATTTGGGTTCCTTTCTAATTTCATTTCATACAAATTTTAAGACTGTTCTATTTCTGTGAAAAATGAAAGTAGATTGTTGATAGGGATTGACTGAATCTATAGATTGCTTTGAGTAATATAGATGTTTTAACATCAATTCTTCCAATCCACAAATACAGAATATCTTTTCCTGTATTTATTTTCTTAATATCTTCTAGTTTTCATTATACAGGTCTTCAACTGTCTTGGTTAAATTTATTTGTGAGTATTTCTTTTTCTTTCTTTCTTTCTTTCTTCCTTTCTTTTTACCTTCTTTCCTTCCTTCCATCTTTTGTTCATTTGTTCCTTTCTTCCTTCCTTTCTTCTTTCTTTTTTTTTTATTTTTAATGCAATTGTGAGTGTGATTGTTCTTTTAATTTCTCTTTCTCATTATTAGTGTATAGAAATGTGATGGACTTTGTGTATCGATTTCATATCCTTCAACATTACTGAATTTATTAGTTAAAATATTTTTATTTTGTTTTGTTTTGTTTTGGCAGAGTCTTTGGGGTTTTCTCTATATAATATTATGCCATCTGCAAATAGTTAAAGTTCTACTTCTTCCTTTCTAATCTGGATGTCTTTTATTTATTTTTCCTAATTGTTCTGGCTAAGGCTCAGAGTATTATGTTGAATAAAAGTGCTTCTTAATATACTAAACAATATGCATCTGAATGAAAATCTCAAACGTGTTTTTGTCATATTTAAAATTTTGATTCTAATATTTATCCTGAAGAAAAATGCACATTAATTACTAAGATATTTTAAAAAGAATTGAGAGTGGAATTTGCACCAATAAATTTTAAACATGCCATAATGGTATAGTAATTAAAATAATGTAGTATGATAATAAACCAAAAGGATAGACAAATATATGATAAAAAGGAATAGTGATTCCCAAAACAGACTTATTTGTTTATGAGGATTTAATACACCATAACTGTGGTGTTTTGAGTCTCCAAAGAAGAGAAGGGCTCTTCAAAAAAAGATATTTGGGTGATTTGATTTTTAAAAATTTTTTTTAAGTTTTTATTTACTTATTTGACAGAGAAGGAGATCACAAGTAGGCGGAGAGGCAGGCAGAGAGAGAGGGAAAAGCAGGCTCCCCACTGAGCAGAGAGCCCAATGCAGGGCTCAATCACAGGACCCTGAGATCATGACCTGAGCCAAATCCAGTCGCTTAAAACAGTGAGCCACCCAGGCAACCTGTTTGAGTGATTTTAGATAACTATGTGAGCAAAAATCAAAACCAAACAATTAGAGACATCTATCATACCACAAATAGAAATAATTATAAGATGAAATAAGAAATTTAATATAAAAGAACATTTAAAAATATTTCAACAAAATCATGGAAAGTAGTTTTTAAATAGTATATTGGAAATGAAGAGAATATTCTTAAGTGGAATACAAAACTTGGAAGTTATATAAGAAAAGGATAAAAAACTTCAATGTGAGGCAAGAATATATCACAATCCTAAAGGTTAACTCTTCAACATCAGCCACAGCAATTTCTTTCAAGACATGTCTCCAAAGGCAAGGAAACAAAAGTAAAAATGAATTTTTAGGACTTCCTCAAGATCAAAAGTTTCTGCACAGCAAAGGAAATAGTCAACAAAACAAAGAGGAAACCCATAGAATGGGAGAAGATATACGCAAATGACACTACAAAGGGCTGACATCCAAGATCTATAAAGAACACCTCAAGCTCAACACACACACAAAACAGATAATCACATCACGAAATGGGCAGAATACATGAACAGACATACAAATAGCTATGAGACACATGAAAAAATGTTCATCATCATTAGCCGTCAGGGAGATTCAAATCAAATCCACATTGAGATACACATTACACCAGTTAGAATGGACAAAATTAACAAGACAGTAAACAACAAATGTAGGAGAGAATGTGGAGGAAGGGGAACCCTCTTACACTGTTGGTGGGAATGCAAGTTGGTGCAGCCACTTTGAAAGCAGTGTGGAGATTCCTTAAGGAATCAAAAATAGAGCTTCCCTATGGCCCTGCAATTGCACTACTGGATATTTATCTCAATGATACAGATGTAGTGAAAAGAAGGGCCATCTGTACCTCAATGTTCAGAGCAGCAATGGCCACAGTCACCAAACTGTGGAAAGAGCCAAGGTGCCCTTCAACAAATGAATGGGTAAAGAAGATATGGTCCATATATATATATATATATATATATATATATATATATATATGATGGAGTATTATGCTTCCATCAGAAAGGATGAATACCCAACTTTTGTATCAACATGGATGGGACTGGAGTAGATAATGTTGAGTGAAATAAGTCAAGCAGAGAGAGTCAATTATCATATGGTTTCACTTGTGGAGCATAAGGAATAGCATGGAAGACATTAGGAGAAGGAAAGGAAAAGTGAATTGGGGGAAATCAGAGTGGGAGACAAACCACGGGAGACTGTGCATTCTGAGAAATGAACTGTGGGTTTTGGAAGGGAGGGAGTGAGGGGAGAGGTGAGCCTGGTCGTGGGTATTAAGTAAGGCATGTATTGCATGGAGCACTGGGTGTGATGCATAAACAATGAATCTTGGAATACTGAAAAAATAAAATAAAATTATAGTTTATGCAACAAAGTTGGTTGTAGAATAATACATCAAGTATGATCACACAGTCATGCATATTTGCATGCATATGCATACAAAAAAGAAAAGTGATAGCAGTGCTTATTCTCAGGAGTGAGGGGAGTTTCATTGATAAGGAAGTTCAAGAAGGAAACGTCATAATTTTTACTCAATGATTTTCTATAATATTTGACAACTTCATTTTTTCATTCATTTATTGTGCCATCTAAAAAACAATTAATTTGCAGACTGTCTTGTAGCCAACATCTTTCCCTCATCTCCAAATTATTATTATATGTAAAATTTCAATAGAATTATTATTATTATGTCTAACATATTTTGAGCATTATAGATAAACAAGATACGATGCTAAGTGCCTCACTTGCATTATGTATGTAAATCTTTCAAGGTCCACCTCAGTTTAGTACCATTTTTGCTAAGTGCTTTGCTTATAGTCTCTCATTTATCCTTCTAACAACTCTAGAATGTGGCTACTATCATTACCCTCATTTTCAGGTTAGGACTAAAGGGCTTAGAGAGGTTAAATAACTTCCCCTAGGTGGTGAAATTCCTATGTGATAGAGAGAGGATTTGAAGAAACATTAGCCCCATACATCACTATCATTCTCTTTGTCCTTCTGTATTGTGCCAAACTTCTAGCTAAACACTATAAGATTAAAAAACTTTGATTGTTCATTGCTTACTTTCATCCACTTGTTTTCAATCAATTCAAGCAATTCTTACCAACACATCTTTATCACAATTTAAATTTCTTTAATTTCTTTCTTTTTTTCTTTCTTTCTTTCTTTCTTTCTTTCTTTCTTTCTTTCTTTTTTTTTTTTTTTTTGGCTTAATATATCAGTTTCCCACCATTTCAGTCTACTTTTTGGATAATGTTTTCATTCTAATACAGTGAAATTTTTGCCTTAATAACTTCATGAGTTTCCTCATTAATGTTGATCAATTCTCATGCAATAGGTTATTTTTGCTTGTGTCTTGTTTACACTGATTTTGTATAAGCTTTCAGCTTTGTGGTATAGGTACACTTATTGTCCTTTATTTCTCTTATGGGTCTTTTTTCCTTTCATTAAGTTTATCTTGAGGTCTGATTTTAATATTTATCAATCTTTGTCATTTCAAAAGTAAATGTTTTTGTCCTTTCTACCAATAATGTTCACATTTTGTCACAACATTGTTAGCCAAAATAATTTTTCATTAAAAAATCATTAAATATTGTGAACACAGATCATGTAAGGTCATAAATATTCACCAAACTAGTACACATACCCAGGAAGACATGTCGTTGGAGATATCAGCAGTACATTTAATCAGCAGCAAAAAGAACTTGACTGAATCACACACACACACACACACACACACACACACACAATATTTTAGGCATAAAGACATATATGAGTATAGACTACCTTTCCACAAATCAAAATTTTGCAAAGTATTAGCCACTCAATTAAACTGAGGACCAACATTGAGAGATAAGTAAAAAAAAAATTAAGAAATTATATCCATGAAATTGAGCTTGAAATTATTAATGTGAAATATTACATAAGATATCAGCTATTCAAGACTGATAAGACTGATTGTCTTTAGCCTCAGTAAGGATACACTATAATATATAAAGTCAGCTTCATTTTGAATCTAGATTGGATTTATATGAATTATTTTCCAAGGTAGATTTTTATGTAGTAGGAGTTAAGGGAAATTCATACAAGTTCCATCAATCTTGTAAAAGTAAATATGAAATACATTTTAAAAACCAGATGGCAATTTTGTGACTTGCCAAGTTGGATGAGCTTCTGGCCAAAACGTACACAAAGTTATGAAAACTCCAGAGGCTATGTTTATGATTTGCTGCCATGAAAAGTAAGATTTGGGCCAAAAATTAAATAATAAATTGTATAATGTTACTTTCTCTACTAATTTTAAATTTTAACTCAGGATGATTTGTTCATTCTTTTAATTGGACTAATTCATATCTCCTAAGTGTCAAAAAAACTCTCTTTAGGAAGTGGCATCCTTATAGGACTGAAGAATTTCATTTTTTTAAGTGAATAATAACATATCTGGCAATCAGCAGTGCTTGGGATCTCAGGCTTTATTTATTCAAAATATCAGAAAGACAATTCAAAAATATACAGGAGAGCAAAAAGTTTAGAAATATGTACACTTTGCATTAGAATAATAAAGTTGAACAAATCACAATTTTTAAAAATAATTATGAGACAGAAACTCCTAAATATTCATAAATTCATATATAGCAATCTAATAGCTTTAGAGAGGGTCTGAAGTTTTTTCACCCAGGGACAACATTCCAGCCATATGTGGTAGGCAGCTTCTAAGATGAATCCTGCTTCTAAACATTCTTATTTTTTATCACCATTCTCCCCATTAAGGTAGAACAGAACTCTTGATTTACTTTTAAACAACAGAATACACCAAAGTGATGAGATGTCACTTATGAGAAAAGGTTACCAAGAGTTTGTATACTCGGGTTCCCTCTCTTGCTCCCTTGCTGTCTTCTTGTTTTGCTCACTCACCCTGAAGGCGGGCAGTTCCATTATTTAGAGCTACCCTAGGAAGAGTTCCATGTGGCAAGGGATTGATGTCTCCAACCAACATACATTGAAGAACTGAGCTTTTCAATAGTTAAGCTTGGAAGTGGATTTCCCCCACCCCCATCCCCTTGAGATGACTGCAGCTTCTGCCAGTAACTTGGCTGCAGCTTTGTGAGAGACCTTGAGTCAGACACACCCAGATGAAGCACACCTGGATTACTGACCCCCAGAAAATGTGATATAAGAAATACTTGTTGTTTTAAGCCACTGAATATTGGGGTTATTTGCTAGATTGCAACAGACAATCAATACAATATAGTTGCATCATTTATGATTTTTTTTGTTTATTATAACTAGAGATCTTCTTATTTATTAGTAATGCAAATGAATAAAACATAATGATTTAACTTAAAAACTTTATTGTTGACTTAGGAAGGTATTTTAGACACAAAGACTGAATATTCAATCTCCCTTTAAAAATCTGCCACTTCATAGAGTTAATATGATCTGGGCAATAACATGGAGCTTGTGTCACAGAGTTCAAACCGCAAATACGATGATTATTATGAAATGTAACAAGGTAAGTATGAAAGTAGAGAAGAAATAATGCCATAGTCTTGCTTTCCCAACACATTAAAACAAAATGATCCTTCAGTTTCTCCATTGAAAAATATTTCTCAACATTAAGTGTAAACATATATATCTAACTAATCATACCAGAGCTCAGCTCTATACCTGGACCTAAGTAAACATTAGGGATACTACCATGCTTTTGTGCTCTCACACAAAACAGTGAAATTGAAAGGAAGAACAATAAGAAAAATAATTCAGCTTAGAGATATGCCAAAATGGGAAGGGGAAACATCTTTCTGCAAGTTCACTGTGAGAATGTCAGCATTTTTTCTTTTCTTTTTTCTTTTCTTTTCTTTTCTTTTGTGTGATATACTTCAAGATTGTTAGAAGGCATTTTCAGATATGCAACAGATCATGAAATGATTTGCAGGAAAGTATCTTTTCTTTGGCAGTCAGGTGAAACCTGAGATAGTCTAATCTGTACAGCTTTAAATATGAATTGGTGTCAGAGAGTAGTAAGTTTTCATTAACATCTACTGCTATTTGGGGCGCCTGGGTGGCTCAGTGGGTTAAAGCCTCTGCCTTCAGCTCAGGTCATGATCCCAGGGTCCTGGGATCGAGCCCCGCATCGGGCTCTCTGCTCAGCAGGGAGCCTGCTTCCCTTCCTCTCTCTGCCTGCCTCTCTGCCTGCCTCTCTGCCTACCTGTGATCTCTGTCTGCCAAATAAATAAATAAAATCTTAAAAAATATATATCTACTGCTAGTCAATGTAGAATATTCTCAAGTGATAGAACAATAGAAAAGATGAAAATATTGCAGGCATAGACAAAAGGAACTAACTCAAATGAATTAATGAAATTGTTGAATTAAAGAGCTTTCTAAATATATTCATTTCCTGGGATTGCTCTAACAAAGTATCACAAGTAGGGTGGCTTAAAACAACAGAAACTTATTCTTTCATAGCTGAAGAGGCTTGAAGTCCAAAATCAAGTTGTTAGCAAGAGTAGTTCCTTTAGGAGTCTCTGAGAAAGAAATCATCCCATGCCTATCTCCTAGCTTCTGGTGATTGCTGATGATCTTGGCATTCCTTCTCTTGTAGATACTTCACTCTAATGTCTACCTCTATCTTCACATGACATTTTCCTTTGTGCCTCTGTGTCTTGTCTGCTTCTTATTAGGACACTAGTCATTGGATTTAGGGTCCACCCTAAATCCCAAATGATTTCCTATAGAGATCTTTAACTAATCACATCTACAAAGACCCTATCCTAATAATATCTAAGGGTCCCCTAAGGTTATTTATCAAGTATGTTAGGTATTCTGCCAAAAAAAAAAAATCATGGACAATGCAAAGGCAGAAGTCCTTAATTCTAAACAACTGCTGCAGTATGTGCATTCCTATTCCAATAGGTGATTCATGCATGGGTGACACTGAATCACCCAGTAAATGACCCAGTGGTAAGTCAGCCTCAGAAGCTATAGCTTCCAGGGTCATATGATTTTTCCTTTCACTCATTAACTTTGAATAAAATTGGGATAACTTAGGTTATAAAGCTGAACTATTCCTTACATCTTTCTACATGCTGCCCCTTGTTGCTTTTCACTTCATTTCACATATTCACCTGGATAATGGTTTGTTATTGGAGCATATATCAAATGCCTGTCCCTTAATAAGTTAATATTTAAAAGTTGCTAACACTATTTTGAAAGTATCATTTCTGTGGTGAATGAAATGGATGCCCCCACACACTGTTGGCAAGAATTTTACTCCATAGAGTCTTTCTGGTGACAAGTCTAGAAATATATACCAGAAGTCTTAACAATACTCATATTCTTGGGGTACCTGTGTGGCTCAGTCAATTAAGCATCTGCCTGCAGCTCAGGTCATGATTCCAGAGTCCCAGGATGGAAACCCACATTGAGCTCCCTGCTCAGCAGGGAGTCTGTTTCTCCCACTGCCCCTCACCTCACTTGTGACCTCTTTTTCTGAGATAAATAAATAAAACCTTAAAAAAGAATACTCACATGCTGTAACTTGGGACATCCACTTATAGAAATTTAATTAAAAATAAACATAAGTACACAAAAATGTGCACATTAGAATATTCATTGAAATATTGTTTGTAACAGTGAAAAATAAAAAAAAATACCCTAAATATTCCAAATAAAGGTTTGGTTAGATATATTTGAAGACATTGATAAAAGGAAAAAAATACTATGCAGTCATTTAAAAATGATTTAGTAGAAAAAATATTTAATGACATGAATGATCTTTATGACGTGGGAAGTGAGAAAAGTAAGATAAAGCAATATGAAAAATGTGATCCCATTTATGTAAAAAATAGAAAAAATAAGCGCCAAAAAACACAAAATAAAGAAACCATGAATGTCTATAGGCTGAAATGTTAATAGGTCATTTATTTTAGAGCATGTGATTATGAGTATTTATTAGCTTTTTCTTTTTTGCTAATTTGTATTTTATAATGAAAAAAGAAACACATTTAAAAAGAAAACATATCAATAAATCATAACAAGAGTCTCAGACTAAAATATGAGTTTACTAGGGCATGCATTTTCTATTTTCTTCTTCTCCTCTAGACGTTATTTACCAATCCAATATCCCAGTTTTTAAAAAGTAAAGCAAAGGAAGATTTTTAACAACTTTAGCTGAACTGAAATCAATTTATTTTACTGAGAGTTGTCTTTTTAGTCTATTTTGCTTAGATTATTATGTTTTCCTGTGAAGGCTTCATAACTACGGCAACTATCAAAAAGAATAAAGCTTTCCAAATGCTCTTACATTGTCATTTACCAAACAAGCCTTTGGAAGCAACTAGTAGATGTAAGGTCACACCACTGGGTATTATAAGATCTCTCTCTTGTTTACACTGCAATATTGTATCATCAACTTCTTTATTAAGTTATTATTTCAATTAGTATTACTATAAGATCCCTAGTACATAAAATCTTTCTATCTACCTCCCAGATCTTTTCTTCCAGCATAAAGAGGGGTATTCTGAATGTAAAGCATATAACAACAATGCATCAATACTCTGGAAAGCTGATTTATATTTTGTATGATTTGATTTTTAAGACATTATTAGATGACAGGAAGAAATTTAAATGACTAAAAAAATAAATCAGGCTACTGGGAAACAATTAGCTAACTTGAAAATAGATACTAAGGAAAAAGATAGATTAGTCTCATATCCAACAAAATTCATATTTCAACAGACATTTTGCTGTAATTGTTACATGCATTAAATGAACCTTTTCCTAAATGCTGAAGCCATTTTCTTTTGGAAAAATTGGAAGCATATCTACATTAGAGATTCAGTGCCATACGTTCATTTTCTCACCAGGAAGGTGTGTAATTAAGCAGTAAAAAATGCATGCAGAAAAACAACTGCTCTAACACTTGAATCATAATTAATTTCACTGTTGCAACTTATCCAAATGCAATATTCATTTTTGTGACATTCCCAAAAAATAATTAAAATATTTAGATTAACTCTTGCCTAAATTGATGGTTCCATTCTAGAACCTAGCAGGTATGAGTTCAAATTCCTAACAACTTTCCAATGCAATAGGAAGTAACTTAGCCCCTCACAGAAGAATGAATGGCACTTCTTGTGTTAAAACAATGAACCTGAACATCATCTCTTGTTTCAAATTTCTCAACCACCAAGTGGAAGGGTGTAAAAGGCCTAAAATGGACAACCCAGGAAATATTCTCAAACAATGAGGAAGCAAAGAAAGACAACCAGAGGGTGATCATGACTAAGTTCTTCTTCTTTTTTTTTTTTTAGTATTTTTATTTATTTATTTATTTATTTGGCAATGAGGTAAAGAGCACAAATAGAAGAGCAGCAGGCAGAGGAAGAGGGAGAAGCAGGCTCTTTGCCAAGCAGGGAGCACAATGTGGGGCTCAATCCTAGGACCCTGGGATCGTGACCTGAGCCAAAGGCAGCTGCTTACCTGACTGAGCCACCCAAGCATCCCAATGACCAAGTTCTGAAGAATACTTCCTCAGGGCATTTTGGTGGCTCAATCAGTTAAGCTTCTGCCTTCAGCTCAGGTAATGATCCCAGGGTCCTGGGATTGAGCCTCACATTGGGGTCCCTGCTGAGCAGGGGAGAGGGCTGATTCTTCTTCTCCCTCTGTCTGAGGCTCTCCCTGCTTGTGCTGTCTTTCTTCTCTCTGTCAAATAAATAAATAAAATCTTAAAAAATATAAGAATACTTCCTCATATAAAATGTACATGAGGATACTTTTCATATGTAGTGTTTTGTAAAAATTACATGATATAATATGTCCCTGTTTAGTCACAGTCTTAAATTTAGAATGTCTTTAGCCTGGAGACAGGTAGAGATAGCAATTTCACTCAGTATTTATATCCATTTTGTAATTCTGACAGCTTAGAAGCAAGTTGCTCTATGAATCCTGTTCAACCAGAAATCTGGTAACTGCTTCAATCTCCAATTCTTTTAACCTTCTATTCAGTCACTGTGGACAAGGAAAGTGATACAATAACCTTTCTTTTCATGGTTTCCTGTACATAGAGCAAGCTTTCTGTTTCTGAACCTACTTCAAACAGCTTCCACAAGGGATTCTATGATCAGTAATCCAGGTCTACATAGTGACCACATTTAGGTCTTCTGTACAATAAAAAAAGAGACCATATCTGGGGCTGAGCATATCAATGAGTAAAACTATGAGTTATGATTATTTTTTCTGTCTTCCATGTTATAATTTTGTTGTTGCTTTTCAAATCCTTTCCATCAAAGTGTTCTTGGAAAAAGTAGGAAAAGATCATATATACAGCAAGGAGAGGGTAAGAATGGGTGGCATTAGTTAGGAGGTATTGTGCAATGAAGATTTTTTTTGTCATGTTTTATCTAAGCAATCATATGAACTTTTCATTTCACTGTGCAATAAATCCAAGTTTGTTATAATATAAAAAATGTTTCATGTACCTGGCTGGCTCAGTCAGTTAAGCAACTTTGGCTCAGGTCATGATCCCAGGGTCCTGGGATCCAGCCCCATGTTGGGCTCCCTGCTCAGCAGGAAGTCTGCTGGTCTCTTCCTCTGCTCCTTCCCTCACTAGTACCCTCTTTCTCTCTCTCTCAAATAAATAGATAGATAGATATATAAATTAAATCTTTAAAAAAAAAAGTTTCATCAATGAGTAAAATCAGAATCTTCCAAAAGATATTTTGGCTTTAGATGAAATATCTGAAGTTATAAGTACCTCTCTTGTATACCACTGCATATCTCAGTTTGAAAGGCAGTATTAAAAAAATAAAATTTATCTGAGTAAATTTTTAATGATCTTATTGGTTTTACTCAATGATTCATGAATGAGGTAGCATCTTATCTAGCATATAGAAAGGAGCTCCAACGATCTGTACAAAATGAAGACTTTTATAAGCAGAAGGAGATGACACAGGAAGTTATTAACAAAGAATGGGTTGTTTCAGGCCAAGTCAACTAGCTTTGGGGGAGGGTGGAGGTCTATCAGGTGGATAACCTCACTAGGGCTGACCAGGAAATTCCAGATAAACTGGTTAAGATTACATTTTTGGAAAAGACTGAAACTGCCAATTAATATTGACTCTTGGTTTGGTGTGGCGGGCTCCATTTGGGGCCTTTTGTCTCTTTTATGTTTTTTTTTTTTAACACAGATATTTAGTGTTCCTAAGAAGTTTACTAAATGATATTGGTAAGGATTACATAAGACTTCATGTATTATCAAAAATGGTTATTCATTAGGAATAGGTCTATTGTTACCTAAACTATAAAAAAAAATTACTTCTTCATACATGTTTTAAAACAATTTTGGCAAAAACTCTGAGTGTAAAGTTGTACCACATGTTTATTAGTGATTAAAGTGAGGTGTTAGGGGATAACTCTGCATGTTTTATAGCAAGAAAATCTAAAGGAAAAAAGAACCTCTCCATTTTAGCCTGCTCAGGAAAATGTAAGTAAAGCAAATGTGTTTAATTATTTTTTATCTTCAAATAGTTTCCATAATAGTCAAGATTATAAACCTTTGTATCTTGATTATTTATTTCTCCTGAATCACACAACTCTTTGAAGATATCAATTAAAGTTTCATAATAATAACAATATCTCTTGTGTTCTGAGAAATAGTATCACCACATTTATTTTGTGTGGCCATTGATTAAGGTGCTCTTATCTTAGAATTATGTTGTAGTTTATGAATCAGTAATGAATAGTCAGTAGGAATAGATGATGTTAGCTGGGTTACAAGATTATGTTTAGAGGGATCTTCATTTGAAAATACCAGCTTTCCCACAGGGATAGAGTCTATACTTGAAAAATATTTCAAGTGGATTTTTGTTTTATAGTGTATGATGCAAGAATTTGAAGCTGTTCTGGTTAATATTTAACCCCTTTCAACCATCAGCTTTCCCCTCTCTCTCACCCAATTAGGTTACCTGTACTTACAGAGAATAACATTCTCAAAGATCCAGGGCTGAAAGAGTTTGAAATATAATTGTCATTTTGGAAATACAAATTTTTACAATAAAGTCATAATAGCTTGAGCTTAACAGCTTCTAGATGGCCTTGGTTTAACCTGGCTTTTTAAAAATTACAATGTTATAAGAATTTATGGAAAAAATCCTACAGAAGGACTGACAATTTGCTGAGTTTACTAAGCAGTTTCATTCTATGCAATAAATCATGTGTTATCACACAGTGATCTGACTTATCAGGATTCATCAAATAGTATAAAAAAGATTTTGGAGTTGTGTAGTCAAAAAGTAAATAGATTTGCATCACTTATTTTAGAAATAAAACAAAAATAAAAGAGCTGAACTTTGCTGAGGGATTACAATTCTTTTCTATCCAGCTTTTTTCCTATATTGCCTTGCTTTTAAAAATTTTACATAGACGTTATTTCTCATAGTAGATAACAAGCTCCTTAAAAGTGTTTACTGTCTAATCATTTTACATCTCTCAGAGAACATACCTATTGCATGTGGTAACAAAGAGCTTCAGTAAATCATTTTTGAATGATGCAATATTTTTCCTCATGGAGCTTCTAAATATGTGCACATATTCAAAACCATTTTGGCAACATATGCTAATGACACAGTTTTCTTATACACATACAAGTCATCTGTAACTGTTCAAACTGAATGAACTGAATTTCAAAAATTACTGAGTAGAGGGCAATCAAGTTACACTGTATCTCAACAAAACAATTACAATTTAATTTGCTTGTGGGTAGAGACTTGATTTTAAAAAGGCATTTTTAGAAATAAATGTTAATGATACTACAGTTTACACTACTTTAAAACATTAACTTAACAATGTATCTGTGTGTGAAACTAAAACCAAATTCAGTCTTTCAAAAACTTAAAACAGGTCTAATTGGGGAAGTAGCATCAAAATGGATTTTTCCCAACTTGTTAAACCATGTTTATCACACAACGCACCAGTGGAAGCCTGAAATGCATTGATTCTGCTCCACTTTTACTATGAGAAGATGGTCTGAGTCAATGCTCAAACAAAATGTTTTAAGATAAACTGTAACACTTCAGGAAACATTTAACTAGGTGAGTTATACTAAGTAACAACAGCAATAACAACAGAACAATATCACTGCAAGTTTCCTGAAATAAATGGATTCTCTCTTAGGATGAAAAAAAAAAAAGATTCCAAGATTCCTAGCCTTAGTTGAGAAAATTAATTAGGAAATTTATGCACTAACAGTCTTCTTATCAACAATGGCTTGCATATCATATTTATCTTAATGTTTTAGCTATAGTTGAGTTTAAAAATAGAGATTGGAGCTGCCTAAAAATCACTGTGCTATTTATACAATTTAGTTCATTAGACTGACACTAGGATTTTTTTGAGACAGAATTCTTTCTAAGCTGGCAACTTAGATGCCAAGTTTTAGCCAGATACAATTTAGACAGTTGTGAAATAGCTCAGAGGGAAAAAAGAAACACTGATAATGATAATGCTGACAAAGTTTAACCACAGAAAGATGCCCTATGCCACCCACTAAATGGTAGACCTCCAAGTATAGAAAGACTAATTTCATAATATAAATGACTGTAATGAGAGATTCACTTAGTATTCAGAAAAACTGTTGCTTGCATTATGAATGTTAATAGCAAATAAATTGTTAGTGTATTAGAGAAATCGTTTCAAGATTAAAATATTTGAAAAGACCTAGATCTAGTTTTTGATGTGTTCTCAGGAATAACTCACAGATTTTATTTTATAAATAATGTCTTATTTTCTGTATGATAGAATTGACTGGTTACAATGTGCCTGTTTAGTATTTCTGTTTGGTTGTGATTTGTTCTCTAATGAGATATTCTTAAACATTCTTCTATAGTAAAGGAGCATTACTGAAAATAGTTTTCAAGGCTAATGTAATATTTTCTACTCACATTATAGGTAGTGTCAATGATGAGAGCAATATTTAATTTCCAAGGTATAGTTATCTTGAAATAAAAGGGGTAGAATGATGAAATCAAAGGTTTCTGGGATATTAATATGGTTAGTGCTGTCAACAGTCTTGTCAAATGAGAGAGAGGATCCACTCTGTTTTTATTGTTTTTACTATTGTCAGATTTCATGTGTCAGTTCTTCCTGCCTAGATTGTATTCAAGCCATCCTAAATTCTTAGTATCAAAGTATAATATTTAATCCACTTATATAAAATTATATATAGCAAGTACAATATGAATCATAACTGTGGAATAATGTAATAGGTAGAGTACAGGCTTTCAAGTTATACACATCTGCATTGAAATTCCAGCTTATATCCTAACTATGTGCTTATGGACAAATCATATAGCCTCTCTGAGCTTAATTTATTCATCTGCAAAATGGGGCTAACAGTACCTATGGAGGTTTGTTGTGAGATTACAGAAAACATGCCTAACATTGCCAGAACCATCTTACAGTCTGTAACATGCCTTTCTGTGCTCCATTTGTGTACCTTTGCCTCAGGAATATTTTCAGGTTCTTTCTCCCATTCTTACTCCCGTCTTTTTATCCAGGATCCCCAGCTTCAACAAAACTCCAGTCTCAACACAGCCCAAGCTTCCTCTCCTTTCCCTCAGTGATTTTGGATGGGAAGTTGGATAAGCACAATACCTGGAATATTATAGTTGTCTGATAAATATTTAAGATTATTATTATATGTTCATTATATACACTTTTGTATGTGTGTAAAGACCTCTCAGTGTATACACAGAATATGCAGAGTGTGTTGCTGAAGCAAATATATTTTATTTCGGCCAGCCCAACACTATTATTCACATACCTTTCTTTAAGCATTACTCTCATTTCTCTATGAGGAAGCTGTCACCAACCAGTTCTCTTAATCCATGGAATTTGAGTGGAGTTTTTGGTCTCGGAAGAAGGAGCATGATCCAGGCTTGATGAGCATCACAAATACTTGTCCACTCACATGAACATGAACATGACCAAGGCAAATAAGAGTGAACTCTAGGATTTTTGCTGAGTCACTTATTTCTGTTAGGGTTTTTGCTTATAGAATTAATCCTGGGTTGTTGCCATGAACTAGGAATAATCTGCTTTGATGAAGAAATGTTGTCAAAGAGAAAGCATACAAAGCAAGTATATAATAAAGGCTGAGGCAGATGTAGGGTGATTAAGTCTTAATGAAAAGTTTTAAGGTCCTGGATTTACACCTGCTTATAGCTAGATATTACTTGACATTTTAGCTTTGTAAATCAAAATACTTTGTTTCTTATTTTTATCTTTTTAAATATTTTGTTTATTTGAAAGAGAGAGAAAAAACATGAGAGAGAGTGAGCACAAGCTGGATGGAGAGATAGAGGGAGAACCAGACTCCCTGCTGAGAAGGGAGCTTGACACATGACCCTAGAATCATGACCTGAACTGAAGATAGAGACTTAACTGACTGAAACACCCAGGCACCATCAAAATACTTTAAAATGCATTAGTATCATTATCATCGTCATTGTCATTTTCTTTGTCGATTATTATTCAAGCTAATTTCAGATGGGTCTCTATCACTTACAATCAAGAGTCCTACCACACTTGTTTATTTCCACAGAAATACCACACTGCATATGGGCAGAAGCATAATTGCCAACTAGAATTCTTTTCAAATCCCCAACAAACACTGAGTAGACACATTCTAAAGTGTTATCAACAACAGTAATAATATAACAGACATTAAATGGATATTTTCTGAAGTGTTATCAACAAAAACAATAATAGTGTAACAAACACATGTTTAAATCATGCATTCACACCACTAAAAGTCAACATGATTCACCACCATTTCTGAAAACCTCATTTTAAAAATTTCAATACTGAACATTTAAAGGGAGAGAAAATAGCTCTATAATAGTTTTGACTGGATAATTTGTTCCTGGTCCACTTTGAAATTGTTACACTAAATATTTGAGTTCATGACTTCCAATAACTATTCTGTTTGGCATATTTTTGTAATTTGAAATGAATTAAAAATAATTTTATTTTGAAAATTATTTGACAACCCTTGATGTTCTTGGAGACAACTTGAATTTTTACACAACCAGGATTAGGAATCATGGACTTAGGTTCTCTTTACACAATGGAAATTCAACAGGCAAAACAAACAAACAAATAAAACAAACAAACAAAAACAACTATGAATGTTTTTTGGACTATAAAAAATGTATCATTTCTTGGGATTTTTTGCCACTGAATATACTGGATGTTTGATTGAGCTGACTAACCTAACCTATGGTTTTAGATTCATGTAGACATGCCTTAGTTAAATCCATCATAAAGAAGAGCATTTTTTTTTCTTATTCATTTACAAGGAACCAAGTTCATAGACACAAAGTTTAAAGGTTTTAATCATTCCCAGCTGGTTCCCCAGACTGGAAGATGCCACAGAGCACAGATTTACACCATCCTGCTGAGATGGGAATTCTCTTCTAGTTCAAATACCTCATTGGTTTGCATGTGTGCAATTGCTACTTTCTGGTTTTTGTTTTTATTTTTACAGAAAACATTATTGGAATGTGTACTGGGAATGGGATTTGATATTGTAAACACTAATTTGGTGGAATTAGCTTCATATATTGAAAGTGAGATATTGTAATTCATATATTGACTTAAAAATTCTTAACCAGCAGGGGTGCCTGGATAGCTCAGTCTATTAAGCTTCTGACTCTTGATTTCACTGAGGTCATGACCTTGAGGTAGTGAGATCAAGCCCTGTGTTGGACTCCATGCTTAGTTGGGGGTCTGCTTCTCTTGCTCTTCATCTCCCTCTGATCCTCCCCACACTCTCTGTCTGTATCTCTCTCTAAAATAAATAAATAAATGTTTAAAAAAATTCTTAACAACAAGTTGACAATAGAAGAAAAAAAAGACTTGTGAATTTACCTCCTATGATAAGAAAAACATTGTGCTTACAATTTTCTTTTGCTGTTCACCACAATCTTGAGAGTATTGTCATAGTGATTTTTTTAATAGAAATTTTATAATTTTTATTTAAGAAATTTTAACCCACGATGACACAAAACCTTTTTGTCAAATGCCAATCTATAAAGGTGATTTTAATGTGAAATACTCATTTAATAAGTGAACATAATCTTCCTATTTGAGGCAAATTATTCTGCAAAACTTAATCATAAACTTCAAAAACTTCATTGGGGTAGCCTCAGTCCACACTAGCACTGTAATCCAGCAATTTTTTTTTAATTTTATTTTTTATAAACATATATTTTTTCCCCCAGGGGTACAGGTCTGTGAATCGCCAGGTTTACACACTTCACCACACTCACCATAGCACATACCCTCCCCAATGTCCATAATAACCCCACCACCCCTCCCAACCCCCCTCCCCTCAGCAACCCTCAGTTTGTTTTGTGAGATTAAGAGTCACTTATGGTTTATCTCCCTCCCAATCCCATCTTGCTTCATTTACTCTTCTCCTACCCCCTTAACCCCCATGTTGCATCTCCTCTCCCTCATATCAGGGAGATCATATGATAGTTGTCTTTCTCCGATTGACTTATTTCGCTAAGCATGATACCCTCTAGTTCCATCCACATTGTCGCAAATGGCAAGATTTCATTTCTTTTGATGGCTGCATAGTATTCCATTGTGTATATATACCACATCTTCTTTATCCATTCGTCTGTTGATGGACATCTAGGTTCTTTCCATAGTTTGGCTATTGTAGACATTGCTGCTATAAACATTCGGGTGCACCTGCCCCTTCGGATCACTACGTTTGTATCTTTAGGGTGAATACCCAGCAGTGCAATTGCTGGGTCATAGGGTAGTTCTATTTTCAACATTTTGAGGAACCTCCATGTTGTTTTCCAGAGTGGTTGCACCAGCTTGCATTCCCACCAACAGTGTAGGAGGGTTCCCCTTTCTCCGCATCCTCGCCAGCATCTGTCATTTCCGGACTTGTTAATTTTAGCCATTCTGACTGGTGTGAGGTGGTATCTCATTGTGGTTTTGATTTGTATTTCCCTGATGCCGAGTGATATGGAGCACTTTTTCATGTGTCTGTTGGCCATCTGGATGTCTTCTTTGCAGAAATGTCTGTTCATGTCTTCTGCCCATTTCTTGATTGGATTATTTGTTCTTTGGGTGTTGAGTTTGCTAAGTTCTTTATAGATTTTGGACACTAGCCCTTTATCTGATATGTCGTTTGCAAATATCTTCTCCCATTCTGTCAGTTGTCTTTTGGTTTTGTTCACTGTTTCCTTTGCTGTGTAAAAGCTTTTGATCTTGATAAAATCCCAATAGTTCATTTTCGCCCTTGCTTCCCTTGCCTTTGGCGATATTCCTAGGAAGATGTTGCTGCGGCTGAGGTTGAAGAGGTTGCTGCCTGTGTTCTCCTCAAGGATTTTGATGGATTCCTTTCTCACATTGAGGTCCTTCATCCATTTTGAGTCTATTTTCCTGTGTGGTGTAAGGAAATGATCCAATTTCATTTTTCTGCATGTGGCTGTCCAATTTTCCCAACACCATTTATTGAAGAGGCTGTCTTTTTTCCAGTGGACATTCTTTCCTGCTTTGTCGAAGATTAGTTGACCATAGACTTGAGGGTCTATTTCTGGGCTCTCTATTCTGTTCCATTGATCTATGTGTCTGTTTTTGTGCCAGTACCATGCTGTCTTGATGATGACAGCTTTGTAGTAGAGCTTGAAGTCTGGAATTGTGATGCCACCAACTTTGGCTTTCTTTTTCAATATTCCGTTGGCTATTCACGGTCTTTTCTGGTTCCATATCATAGTGATTTTTTTTTATTCTGAAAAATTGTCCTTGAAAATTATATTTCAAAGTCTGGAAAAGGCACATACTTCTTTAACCTCTGAAAGACAAAATAAAAATTTAATTAATAAGTTGATTTATAAAAAAATTATCATATGCTCTCTAATTTTTGAATATTTGAAGATGTATATTTTTTATGTTTTTAAATTTTAATTCCAGTATACATAACATTGAGTGTTACATTACTTTCAGATGTACAATATAGTGATTCAGCAATTCCATAAATTACTAAGTGCTCATTATGATAAATGTACTCTTTAATCCCTATCACCTATGTCACATATGACCCCACTCACCACTACTTTGGCAACCACCAGTCTGTTCTCTATACTTACGAGTCTGTTTTTCAGTTTCTCTCTCTCTCTTTCTCACATCTTCCTTATTGTATTGTTTTCTTTTTTTTGTTTGTTTATTTTTCACGTATAAGTGGAATTGTATGGTATTCGTCTTTTCCTGAACAAAATATTTCCCTTAGCATTATAGTCATAAGCTCTATGTGAATTCTTGCAGATGACAAGATTTCATTCTTATTTATGGTTTGAATAATATTTCATTGTATATATATATATATATATATATATATATATATATATATACCACATGTTCTTTATCCATTCATCAATGGACATGGGTTGCTTCCATAGCTTAGCTATTGCAAATAAGGCTGCAATAAACATAAGGATACATGTATCCCTTTGAGTTAGTGTTTTTGTAGTTTTTGTTTAAATACCCAGTAGTGTGATTCCTGGATTTGTGTAGTTCTACTTTTATTTTTGTTTGTTTGTTTGTTTCAAGCTTAAATCCATATTCCAGTTACCTAATGCATAGTGTAATATTAGTATCAGAAGTAGAATATAGTGATTCATCACTTATATATAACACCCAGTGTTCATCACAAGTGCCCTCCATAATACCCATCGCACATTTAACCCATTCCCCCACCCACCTCCCCTCTAGGAACCCTCAGTTTGTTCTTTATAGTTGAGGATCTGTTTTATACTTTGCATCATCTTTTTTTGCCTCTATATTTGTCTGTTTCATTTCTTAAATTCCACATATGAGTGAAATCATATGGTAACTGTCTTTCTCTCATTGACTTATTTCACTTAGCATAATACACTCTGGCTCCATCCATATCATTGCAAATGGAAAAAAATTTCATTCTTTTTGTGGCTGAATAATATTCCATTCTATATACATACCACAATTTCTTTTTTTTATAAGATTTTATTTATTTATTTGACAGACAGAGATCACAAGTAAGCAGAGAGGCAGGCAGAGAGAGAGAGAGCAGAGGAAGCAGGCTCCCAGCTGAGCAGAGAGCCTGATGCAGGGCTTGATCCCAGGACCCTGAGATCATGACCTGAGCCAAAGGCAGAGGCTTAACCACTGAGCCACCCAGGCGCCCCATACCACAACTTCTTTATCCATTCATCATCAATGGACATTTGGGCTCTTTACACAATTTGGCTATTATTGATAATGCTGCTAGAAACATCAAGGTGCATGTGTCCCTTTGAATTAGTTCTTTTATATCCTTTGGGTAAATACATAGTAGTGCATTTGCTGGATCTTAGGGTAATTCTATTTTTAAATTTTTGAGGAACCTCCATACTGTTTTCCAAAGTGGCTGCTCCAGTTTGGATCCCACCAACACTATATGAGGGTTCCTATTACTCTTCATCCTTGATAACTTCTGTTGTTTCCTGTGTTGTTAATTTTTACCATTATGACAGCTATGAGGTGATATATCATTATGGTTTTGATTTGTATTTCCCTGATGATGAGTGATGTTGAGCATTTTGTAAGGACCTATTTAGCCAGAGCAACTCCATCTTGGGTAAATAGCCACTTTGTTGTTTGTGCAGTAAACTTAAATTGACTCTCCCTCCCCGCCAGAGAAACTTACTTAGAAACAAGTCTGGGAAACCAGTAAAATGTAGTTGGCTAGTTCCTGATAACAGAGCCCAGAATACAAGGACAAGTCAAGCCAGATAGAGACATCTAATCAGTATGAAGTACTGTTTGTAACAGTGAGAAGGGCTTGCCCAAACCTAAATGACTCCATCTTTGGAAGGACGATGATCTTGTTATTCACACTGAATATGTTAACTGACTAAGCCTTCCCAGAAAGTACTGTTTGTAACTGTCCTAGTATGGAGTAATCTTGAATAACACATCACCAGACTGGATGAAACTAGCCAATCAACAAGAGACACACAAACCCGGTGGGCTGAGATACCAAGATACGGGTTGTAGTTTCACCCAATTAAAGGTAACCTGTAAGATTGGGAGGGTCGCTCTCTTTGGAGGCAGCCCTGGCCAGTCAGTCTGACTTCTAATGCTTGGCATAGAATAGAGCTTTGCATAACTTTAACTTTGTTTCAGTCTCGTTCCCCTGGCCGATCAAGCTGATTTCTAATACTTACCATAAAATAAAGCTTTAAATAACTTTCACTTTGTCTCATTCTCGTTTCATTTAATAACGGACCTAACACATTTATTCATGTGTTTGTTAGTCATCAGTATGCTTTCTTTGGGGAAAAAAATCTATTCACGTGTTCTGCCCTTTTCTAACTGGATTAATTGGTTTTCGGGTGTTGAGTTTGATAGGTTCTCTGTAGATTTGGAATACTAATCTTTTACCAGGTTTGTCATTTGTAAATATCTTTTCCCATTCCAAGAGTTGCCTTTTAGTTTTGTTGATTATTTCCTTTATTGTGCAGAAGATTTTTATCTTGGCGAAGTTCCATTAGTTCATTTTTGCTTTTGTTTCCCTTGTGTGCAGAAGTGTGTATAGTAAGAAGTTACAATGGCTGATATAGGAGTTTGCTTCTGTGCTCTTCTCCAGGATTTTGATGGTTTTCTGTATCAGACTTAGGTATTTCATCCATTTTATATTTATTTTTGTATGTGGTGTGATGAAATGGTCCAGTTTCATTCTTCTGCATGTTGCTGTCCAGTTTTCCGAATACCATTTGTTGAAGGGATCCCCCCCCAAAATGGATATTCTTTCCTACTTTGTCAAAGATTGATAGATTATATAGTTGTGGGTCCATTTCTGGGTTTTCTATTATGTTCCATTGATCTATGTGTCTGATTTTATGCCATAACCATACTGTCTTGAAGACTACATCTTTGTAATATGGCTTGAAGTCCATAATTGTGATACCTCCAGTTCTGCTTTTCTATTTCAAGATTACTTTGGCTATTCATGTTCTTTTTTGTTTCCATACAAATTTTAGGATGGTTTGCTTTAGTTCTGTGAAAAATACTGGCAGTATTTTGATGGGGGTGGCATTAAATATGTAGATTGCTTTTAGTAGTATAGACATTTTAATAATATTTCATCTTTTAATCCATGATCATGGAGCATTTTTTCCATTTCTTTGTGTATTTTCAATTTCTTCCATCAGCATATAAACCTTTACACATTTGGTTAGATATATTCCTGGCTATCTTATGCTTTTGGTGCAATTATAAATGTGATTGATTCATTTATTTCTCTTTCTGCTTTGTTATTCATGTATAAAAACACAACAAAGTTCTGTATGTTGATTTCGTGTTCCACACTTTACTGAATTTTTGTATGAGACCAAGAAAATTTTCAGTGGAATCTTTTATGCTTTTTTATATAAAGTATCATGTCAAGTGCGAGTAGTGAAAGTTTGACTTCTTTCTTGCCTATTTATTTTTTAATATTTTTTAGATTTTATTTATTCACTTGACAGAGATCACAAGTAGGCACAGTGGCAGGCAGAGAAGAGAGGCAGGCAGAGAGAGAGAGAGGGGGGGAAGCAGGGTCCCCATGGAGCAGAGAGCCCAATGTGGGGCTCCATCCCAGGACACTGGGATCATGACCTGAGCTGAAGGCAGAGGCTTTTACCCACTGAACCACCCAGGCTCCCCACTTTCTTGCCTAGTTAGATGCTTTTTATTTCTTTTTGTGTCTGATTGCTGAGTCTAGGACTTCTAATACTACATTAAATAACAGTAGTAAGAGTGGACATTCTTGTCCTATTCTGACTTTAGAGGAAAAGTTCTCAGTTTTTCCCCAACAAGGACAATATTAGTTGTGGGTCTTTTGTATATGGCCTTTATGATGTTGAGATATGTTGCTTCTGTTCCTACTTCGCTGAGGCTTTTTTTTTTTTTAATCAAGAATGGTTGCTGTAATTTGTCAAATCCTCTTTGTTTTTTCATCTACTGAGAGGATCATATGCATCTTAGCCTTTATTTTATTAGTGCAGTACACCACATTGATTGATATGTGAATATGGAACCAAATCTTGCAGCCCAGGAATAAATCTGAATTGATTGTAGTGAATGATTCTTTTACTGTATTGTTGGATTCAATAAGCTAATCTTTTGTTAAGAATTTTTGCATTCATATTTATCAGGGATATTGATCTATAATCCCCCTTTTTTATGGGGTCTGTCTGGTATTGGAATCAAGATATTGCTGGTCTCAGAATGAGTTTGAAAGTTATCCAATCATTTCAATTTTTTGAAACAGTTTAAGATTAGGTATTAACTCTTCTTTAAATGTTTGGTAGACTTCCCTTGGAAAGCCATCTGGCTCTGGATGTTTGGTTTTTGGGAGATTTTCAATTACTGATTTAGTCGTTTTGCTGGTTATGGGTCAGTTCAAGTTTTCTATTTCTTCCTGTTTCAGTTTTTGTAGTTTGTATGTTTCTAGGAACTTATCCATTTCTTTCAGATTGTCTAATTTGTTGCCATATAATTTCTCATAATATTCTTTTATGATTGTTTGTATTTCCATCATGTTGGTTGTGATCTCTCCTCTCATAGTCATGATTTTATTTACTTGGGTTCCTTCTCTTTTCTTTTTGATAACTTTGGCAAAGGGCTTATCAATTTTATATTCTAAAAAAAAAAGACCCTGCTCCTGCTTTCATTGATCTGTTGTACTGTTTGTTTTTTTTTTTTTTTTTGTTTCTAATTCATTCATTTGTTATATTCTTTATTTCACTTCTTCTTCATTTGTTGTTCTTTTTCTAGCTCCTTTAGGTATAAGGTCAGATTGCATATTTGAGATTTTTCTTGCTTCCTGAGGTGGGCACATATTGCTATATACTTCCCTTTCATGACCACTTTTGCTGCATTGCAAAGGTTTTGGGCTGTCATGTTTTCATTAACATTTGTGTGTGTGTGTGTGTGTGTGTGTATGTCTGTGTGTGTGTCTGTATAATTTCTCTATATCCAAATATCATTTCTGTACGTACATACATTTTTTCTTTAATTTCCTGGTTGACCCATTCATTTTTTAGTAGGAAGTTCTTTAACTTCCGTGTGTTTTGGCCTTTCCAAGTTTTGTTTTGTGGTTAATTTCAAGTTTCACAGCCTTGTGAACAGAAAAAAAATGTATGGCATGATTTCAGTCTTTATGTACTTGTTGAGGCCTGATTTTCTACCTTGTATGTTATCTATTCTGGAGAATGTCCCATGTGCACATAAAAAAGAATCTCTATTCTGCTGCTTTAGGATGAAATGCTCTGAATCTATCTGTTAAGTCCATTTGGTCCAGTGTGTCACTCAAAGCCCTTGTTTCCTTGTTTATTTTCTGCTTAGTTAACCAGTCCAATTATGTAAGTGGGGTATTAAAGGTACCTGCCACCTACTCTTATTTGTCGACCTACTCTTATTTTATTATTATCAATGAGTTCCTTTATATTTGTTATTAGTTGACTTATATACTTGGAAGCTCCCAAGTTGGGTACATAAATATTTATATTTGTTAGATCTTGTTGGCCAGACACTTTTAGTATGATATACTGCCCTTCTTTATCTCAATACAGTCTTTGCTTTAATATCTAGTTTGTCTGATATAAGTATTGCTATTCTGGCTTTACTTTGATATCCATTTCCACAGTAAATATTTCTACATCCTCTCACTTTCAATCTTCAGGTTTCTTTGGTTCTAAAAATGAATCTCTTGTTGGCAGCATATAGATGAGTCTTTTTCTTTTCATCCAAGACAAACTATGTCTTTCAAATGGAGCATTTAATCCATTTACATTCAGAGTAATTATTGATAGATATAAATTTAGTGTCATTTTGTTACTTGCTTTATCATTGTTTTTGGAGATTTTCTCTGTTCCTTTCTAGTCTTCACTGCTTTTGGTCTTCCTTTCCCACTCAATATTTCTTGAAGAGTGGGTTTCGTGGTCATGAACTCCTTCATTTTTGTTTGTCTGGGAAACTCTTTATCATCTCACCTTCTATTCTGAATGACAGCAATGCCTGGTAGACTATTCTTGACTGGAGATTTTTCCCATTCAGCACATTAAATATACCATGACGTCCTCTTCTGGCCTGCCAAATTTCTGTGGAGAGAGCTGCTGCTAACCTTATTTGTCTTCCCTTGTAATTCAGGGACTTCTTTTGTCTTCCTGCTTTTAGGATTTATTCTTTATCTCTAGATTTCACAAATTTAGCTACAATATGTCTTGGTGTTGGCCCGCTTTCAGTGATTTTCATGGGAGTTATCTATGCCTTGTGGATTTAGATGTCTGTTTCCTTCCCAAGATAAGGGTAATATTTGGGTATAAGTTCCTTCCATAATCCTTCTACCTCCTTTTCACTCTCTCCTTCTGGGACTTCTATGATATGAATGCTATTGCACTTTATGGAGTCACTGAGTTCACTAAGTATATATTCCTGATCCTATATTTTTCTTTCCCTTTTTTTAGCTTCATTATTTTCTATAACTTTACCTTATATATAACTTATTCATTCTCCTGTTCCTTCCATCCTTGTGGTCATTATATACCATCAGTTTTGCATCTTGGCTCTTGCATTTTTCCTTTTGGCCTGATTAGTTTTTAGGTCTTTTATCTCTGTGGTAAGGGACTCCCTGGTGTCTCAAGCCCAGCTAGTATCCTTTTGATTGTTGCTCTAAATTCTGGATCAAGCATATTACCTATATCTGTTCAATTAGATCCCTGGTTGACCTATCCTTGTTCTTTTATTTTTGGGATGAATTCTTCTGTGTTGGTATTTTTTTCTAGGTATCTGTCTTCTGTGTATTAGGAAAGCCTATTTTGTTTCCTTCTACTAAGAGTAGTGGCTTTATAATGAAGAGATCATATATTGTCCAGAGCCTGATATTTCAGGAAATATATCTGGTGTGTGCTGTGTGCATTCTGATGTTCTACTTTGGCTGTGCTTTCCCTTAGTTCAGTCCTCTGTAGAGTGTTTTTCTTTTCCTCTAGTATGGAGAGTTTGGATATTGACCAGAAGGCAGCTAGTTTTAAGTAAGTGTGCTTTGGTATGCTTGTTAAAGGAAGCCCGATGCTATTTCCACTGGAACTGAAACTTTTCAGGACTCTATAGTCAGTAGACTGGTTGGGGGGGAGTTCTGGTTTTCTGGGGAGGAGCCTGCTGCACTGTTTCTGAAGCACACTTGCTCCAGAAAATCAGCACCTACAGAGCACAGTTGAGCAGGGTTTGGTGCAAGTAGTTTAAGCTCTCAGTGTTGTGCTGTGCTGCTTACTGATAATAGTTTATGCTGAAAATTAGGGAGAGAAATAGCCCCAGCCAGGTCCTTTGTCCTTCAAGAGGGAAATTTTTGCCCACCATTGTCTGGACAGCAATCCCAAGGGAACAATCAATCTCTTCTCCTGTATCCCAGGCATCCCTCAGATTACTGCCTTCACCCTGTCTGTTTCTGGACTGTCTGGCTGCTCAGTAGCACTGTGCAACACTCTTCCTTCCCAGGCGGTCAGGCTCAACTTTAAAACTCAAAGCTTAAAATAAAAACAAACAAACAAAACAAAACAAAACAAAACAAAACAAAAATCCCCCTAAAACCCACCAAAAATTCCAAACTTTAAGGACCTGGTATTGTACAGACCCACACTGCTCCTCTGGGGGGTGGATCTCACCATGCTGGGACTGATGCAGGTTTATCCCAGAAGGGCAGTTGCACCAAAGTACAGGGATGTGGAGTTTGGAGTAAAGTTGAGCAAAGAGTTGGCTTCCAGGTTAGCTGCCTTCAGTAGGTGTCTCTGCATCTACATTGAAGACTGGGAAAGGATAATGGCATGTGCCAGCTCTTTTGTCCCCAGGGGGTCAATGCTGCTTGTCCCAGATGCAGTCCAAGAACTCAGAAGAATCACTCCCAGTGTGTCCCAGGGGATTCTCAGATTATGTCATTTACTCCCAGGCTATCTATCCTCCTTCTCCACAATAGCACTGCAGCACCCTCAGGGCTCCACACTGGCTAAACCACAAACATAGAAAACTTCAGTCTTTGAGCCCCACTGGTTCTAAAAACTCACTAAAATCAGTCCTTCTTGTTTTCCCAGTCAATGGCTATCGGGAAGTGTTTTTTTCCTCATGGGATCCCCTGTGTGTTTCCCCCTTTCTCTCTTCTCAATTTGTGACAAAGACTTCCTTCTCTTCACAGCACCAACAAACCATTTCTCCCCCAAATCACATCTCTGCACCTCCTACTTTCTATGATATAGCCTCTTATCTCCCTCTAGTTGTGCAGCTAGTTGTGTCAGTCCTCAGATCAATTTCTTGGGTATTCAGAATGATTTGTTATTTAATTAGCTTTGTTCAAAAGGTGAAACAAGCCTAGGGACATCTTACTACTCCACCTTCGTAGCTCCTTCACCAACACTTCTATTTTTTTAATCATTTTTTAAATTTATTTTCAACATAACAGTATTCATTGTTTTTGTACCACACCCAGTGCGCCATGCAAACTGTGCCCTCTCTAATACCCACCACCTTGTTCCCCCAACCTCCCACCCCCTGCCGCTTTAAACCCCTCAGATTGTTTTTCAGAGTCCATAGTCTCTCATGGTTCACATCCCCTTCCAATTTCCCCCAACTCCCTTCTCCTAACTCCCCATGTCCTCCATGCTATTTGTTAAGTTCCACAAATAAGTGAAACCATATGATAATTGACTCTCTCTGCTTGACTTATTTCACTCAGCATAATCTCTTCCAGTCCTGTCCATGTTGCTACAAAAGTTGGGTATTCATCCTTTCTGATGGAAGCATAATACTCCATAGTGTATATGGACCACATCTTCCTTATCCATTCGTCCATTGAAGGGCATCTTGGTTCTTTCCACAGTTTGGCGACCATGGCCATTGCTGCTATAAACATTGGGGTACAGATGGCCCTTCTTTTCACTACATCTATATCATTGGGGGTAAATACCCAGTAGTGCAATTGCAGGGTCATAGGGAAGCTCTATTTTTAATTTCTTGAGGAATCTCTCCACTGTTCTCCAAAGAGGCTGCACCAACTTGCACTCCCACCAACAGTGTAAGAGGGTTCCCCTTTCTCCACATCCCCTCCAACACATGTTGTTTCCTGTCTTGGTAATTTTGGCCATTCTAACTGGTGTAAGGTGATATCTCAATGTGGTTTTAATTTGAATCTCTCTGATGGCTATTGATGATGAACATTTTTTCATGTGTCTGATAGCCATTTGTATGTCTTCATTGGAGAAGTGTCTGTTCATATCTTCTGCCCATTTTATGATATGATTATCTGTTTTGTGTGTGTTGAGTTTGAGGAGTTCTTTATAGATCCTGGATATCAATCTTTTGTGTGTACTGTCATTTGCAAATATCTTCTCCCATTCCGTGGGTTGCCTCTTTGTTTTCTTAACTGTTTCCTTTGCTGTGCAGAAGCTTTTGATTTTGATGAAGTCCCAAAAGTTTATTTTGGCTTTTGTTTCCTTTGCCTTTGGAGACATATCTTGAAAGAAGTTGCTGTGGCTGATATCAAAGAGATTACTGCCTATGTTCTCCTCTAGGATTCTGATGGATTCCTATCTCATGTTGAGATCTTTTATCCATTTTGAGTTTATTTTTGCATATGGTGTAAGAGAATGGTCGAGTTTCATTCTTCTACATATAGCTGCCCAGTTTAACCAGCACCATTTATTGAAGAGACTGTCTTTTTTCCACTGTATATTTTTTCCTGTTTTGTCAAAGATTAACTGACCATAGAGTTGAGGGTCCATATCTTGGCTCTCTACTCTGTTCCACTGGTCTATGTGTCTGTTTCTATGCCAGTACCATGCTGTCTTGGTGATCACAGTTTTGTAGTAAAGCTTGAGATCAGGTAACATGATGCCCCCACTTTTATTTTTGTTTTTCAACATTTCCTTAGCAATTCGGGGTCTCTTCTGGTTCCATACAAATTTTTGGATTATTTGCTCCAGCTCTTTGAAGAATACTGGTGGAATTTTTATTGGAATGGCATTAAAAGTATAGATTGCTCTAGGCAGTATAGACATTTTAACAATGGTTATTCTTCTGATCCAAGAGCATGGAATGGTCTTCCATTTTTTTGTGTCTTCTTCAATTTCTTTCATGAGTGTTCTGTAGTTCCTCGAGTACAGATCCTTTACCTCTTTGGTTAGGTTTATTCCCAGGTATCTTATGGTTCTTGGTGCTATAGTAAATGGAATCGATTCTCCTATTTCCCTTTCTGTATTTTCATTGTTAGTGTATAAGAAAGCCACTGATTTCTGTACTTTGACTTTGTATCCTGCCACATTACTGAATTGCTGTATGAGTTCTAGTAGTGTGGGGGTGGAGTCTTTTGGGTTTTCCATATAAAGAATCATGTCATCTGCGAAGAGAGAGTTTGAATTCTTCATTGCCAATTTGGATACCTTTTATTTCTCTTTGTTGTCTGATTGCTGTTGCTAGGACTTCTAATACTATGTTGAACAAGAGTGGTGAGAGTGGGCATCCTTGTCATGTTCCTGATCTCAACGGGAAGGCTGCAAGCTTTTTCCCATTGAGGATGATATTTGCTGTGGGTTTTTCATAGATAGATTTGATGAAGTTCAGGAATGTTCCCTCTATCCCTATACTTTGAAGCGTTTTAAGCAGGAACGGATGCTGGATTTTGTCAAATGCTTTTTCTGCATCAATTGAGAGGACCATGTGGTTCTTCTCTCTTCTCTTATTCATTTGTTCTATCACATTGATTGATTTGCGAATGTTGAACCATCCTTGTAGCCCAGGAATGAATCCCACCTGGTCATGGTGGATAATCTTTTTAATGTGCTGTTGGATCCTGTTTGCTAGGATCTTGTTGAGAATCTTAGTATCCATATTCATCAGTGATATTGGTGTGAAATTCTCCTTTTTGGTAGGGTCTTTGCCTGGTTTGGGGATAAGGGTAATGCTGGTTTCATAGAAAGAGTCTGGAAGTTTTCCTTCTGCTTCAATTTTTTGAAATAGCTTCAGGAGAATAGGTGTTATTTCTTCTTTGAAAGTTTGGTAGAATTCCCCCAGGGAATCCGTCAGGTCCTGGGCTCTTGCTTTTGGGAGGTTTTTGATCACTGCTTCAATCTCGTTACTAGATATCAGTCTATTTAGGTTGTCAATTTCTTCCTGGTTCAATTTTGGGAGTTTATAGTTTTCCAGGAATGTATCCATTTCATCTAGTTTGCTTAGCTTATTGGCATATAACTGTTGATAATAACTTCTGATGATTGTTTCTACTTCCTTGGTGTTAGTTGTGATCTCTCCCTTTTCATTCATAATTTTATTAATTTGGGTTTTCTCTCTTTTCTTTTGGATTAGTGTGGCCAATGGTTTATTGATCTTATTGATTCTTTCAAAAAACCAGCTTCTAGTTTCATTGATATGTTCTACTGTATCTCTGGTTTCTACCTCATTGATCTCAGCTCTAATCTTGATTATTTCCCTTCTTATGTGTGGGGTTGGTTTGATTTGTTGTTGATTCTCCAGTTCTTTAAAGTGTAGAGACAGCTGCTGTATTCTGGATTTTTCAATTTTTTTTGATGGAGGCTTGGATGGCTATGTATTTCCCCCTTAGGACCGCCTTTGCTGTATCCCATAGGTTTTGGACCAAAGTGTCTTCATTCTCATTGGTTTCCATGAATTGTTTCAGTTCTTCTTTGATCTCCTGGTTGATCCAAGCACTCTTAAGCAAGGTGGTCTTTAGCTTCCAGGTGTTTGAGTTCCTTCTGAACTTTTCCTTATGATTGAGCTCCAGTTTCAAAGCATTGTGATCTGAGAATATGCAGGGAATAATCTCAGTCTTTTGGTATCGGTTGAGTCCTGATTTTTGACCCAGTATGTGGTCTATTCTTGAGAAGGTTCCATATGCACTTGAGAAGAATGAGTATTCTGTTGTTTTAGGGTGGAATGTTCTGTATATATCTATGAGTTCCATCTGGTCCAATATGTCATTCAATGCTCTTGTTTCTTTATTGATTTTCTGCTTCGATGATCTGTCTATTTCTGAGAGAGGCTTGTTAAGATCTCCTACTATTAATGTATTCATATCAATATGACTCTTTATCTTGATTAACAGTTTTCTTATGTAATTGGCTGCTCCCATATTGGGGGCATAGATATTTACAATTGTTAGATCATCTTGGTGGATAGTCCCTTTAGGAATAATGTAGTGTCCTTCTGTATCTCTGACTACAGTCTGTAGTTTAAAATCTAATTTATCTGATATGAGAATTGCTACCCCAGCCTTCTTTTGAGGCCCATTGGCATGAAAGATGCTTCTCCATCCCTTCACTTTCAGTCTGGGCCAACACTTCTATTTTAATGCTGTATTTTTAATCTTTTGAGCAAACACTATACTGTTTTCCACAGTACCTACCACAACTTACATTCCTATCTACAGTGCACAAGGTTCCATTTTTCTCCATAAACTTGCCAACAGCTGTTGTTTCTTGTGTTGTTGATTTGAGCCATTCTGACATGTGTGAAATGGTATATCATTGTACTTTTGATTTGCATTTCCCTGATGATGTATGATGGTGGGCATTTTTTATGTCTGTTGGCCATTTGGATGTCTTCTTTGGGAAAAAAAAAAAAGCCCATTTAAGATTTCTACATATTTTTTTAATTTGATTATTTGTTTTTTGAGTGTTAGTTGTATGAATTCTTTATATATTTTGATATGTCTCTTTATTGGATATGTCATTTGCAAATATCCTCTCCCATTCTGTAGGTTGCCTTTTTTAAAAATTTCATTTAATTTTTTCCACTGTTCCAAAATTCATTGTTTATGCACCACACCCAGTGCTCCATGCAATATGTGCCCTCCATAATACCCAGCATCATGCTCACCCAACCTCCCACCCCCTGCCTCTTCAAAACCCTCAGATTGATTTTCAGAGTCCATAGTCTCTCATGGTTTATCTCCCCCTCCGATTTCCCCCTAAACTCACTTCCCCTCTCCATATCCCAATGTCCTCCATGTTATTCCTTATGGTCACAAGTAAGTGAAACTACATGATAATTGATTCTCTCTGCTTGACTTATCTCACTCAGCATAATCCCTTCCAGTCTTCTCCATGTTGATAAAAATTTGGGTATTCATCATTTCTGATGGAGGCATAATATTCCACAGTGTATATGGACCATATCTTCTTTATCCATTCATCTGTTGAAGAAGATCTTGGCTCTTTCCACAGTTTGGCAACTATGGCCATTGCTGCTATGAACATTGGAATGCAGGCAGCCCTTATTTTCACTACATCTGTATCTTTGGGGTAAATACCCAGTAGTGCAATTGCAGGGTCATAGGGTAGCTCTATTTTTACTTTCTTAAGGAATCTCCACTACTGATTTCCTAAGTGGCTGCACCAACTTGCATACCCACAACAGTGTAAGAGGGTTCCCTTTTCATCACATCCTCTCCAACACTTGTTGTTTACTGTCTTATTAATTTTAGCCATTCTAACTGGTTTAAACTGGTTTCCCAATGTGGTTTTGATTTGAATCTCCCTGATGGCTAATGATGATGAACATTTTTTTCATGTGTCTATTAACCATTTGTATGTCTTCTTTGGGGAAGTATCTGTTTGTGTCTTGTATTTGTATCTTGTGCCCATTTTGTGACATTATTATCTGTTTGTGTGTGTTGAGTTTGAGGAGCTCTTTATAGGTCTTGGATATCAGCCTTTGGCCTGTAGTGTCATTTGCGAATTTCTTCTCCCATTCCCTGGGTTGCTTCTTTGTCTTGTTGACTATTTCCATTGCTGTGCAGAAGCTTTTGATCTTGAAGTTCCAAAAGTTCATTTCCACTTTTGTTTCCTTTGCCTTTGGAGACGTGTCTTGAAAGAAGTTGATGTGGCCGATGTCGAAATGTCAACGAGCTTACTACCTATGCTCATCTCCAGGATTTTGATAGATTCATGCCTTCACGTTGAGGCCTTTTATACATTTCGAGTTTATCTTTGTGTATGGTGTAAGAGAATGGTCGAGTTTCATTCTTCTACACACAGCTGTCCAATTTTTCCAGCACCACTTATTGAAGAGACTGTCTTTTTTCCACTATATATTTATTCCTGCTTTGTTGAAGATTAGTTGACCATAGAGTTACAGGTTCATATCTGGGCTCTCTACTCTGTTTCACTGGTTTATGTGTCTGTTTTTGTGCCAGTGCCATACTGTCTTGGTGATCACAGCTTTGTAGTAAAGCTTGAAGTCAGGCAATATGGTGCCCCCAGTTTTGTTTTTCTTTTTCAGCATTTCCTTAGAAATTCGGGGTCTCTTCAGGTGCCATATAAATTTTAGGATTGTTTGTTCCAGCTCTTTGAAAAATGCTGGTGGAATTTTGATCAGAAGGGCATAGAAAGTATAGATTGCTCTAGGCAGTATATACATTTTAATAATATTTATTTTTCTGATCCATGAGCATGGAATTGTCTTCCATCTTACTGTGTCTTTTTCAATTTCTTGAAAGAAATTGTTTCAAATGAGTTTTCTGTAGTCCTTCAAGTACAGATCCTATACCTCTTTGGTTAAGTTTATTGCCAGGTATCTTATGGTTCTTGGTGCTATTTTAAATGGACTTGATTCTCTAATCTCTCTTTCTATATTTTCATTGTTGGTGTATAAGAAAGCAAATAATTTCTGTACACTGATATTTTATCCTGCCACATTACTGAATTGCTGTATTAGCTCTAGTAGTTTGGGGTGTAATCTTTTGGGTTTTCCATATAAAGTACCATGTCTTCTGTGAAGAGAGAGAGTTTGACTTCTTTGCAAGTTTGAATACCTTTTACTTCTTTTTGTTGTCTGTTTGCTGTTGCTAGGACTTCTAGTACTTCTAGTACTCTCACAAGAGTGGTGAGGGTGGGCATCTTTGTCGTGTTCCTGATCTCAAAGGGAATGCTGTCAGCTTTTCCCCATTGAGGATATTTATTGTGGGTTTATCATAGATAGATTTTGTGAAGTTAAGGAATGTTCCCTCTATACCTATACTTTGAATGGTTTTAATCAGGAATGGGTGCTATATCTTGTCAAATGCTTTTTCTGCATCAATTGAGAGGACCATGTGGTTCTTCTCTCTTCTCTTATTGATTTGTTCTGTCACATTGATTGATTTGCAAATGTTGAACCACCCTTACAATCCAGGGATAAATCCCACCTGGCCTTGGTGGATAATCTTTTTAATGTACTTTTGGAACCTACTAGCTAGGATCTTGTTAAGAATCTTGGCATCCAGCATGGAGGTTCCTCAAAATGTTGAAAATAGAACTACCCTATGACGCAGCAATTGCACTGCTGGGTATTTACCCTAAAGATACAAATGTAGTGATCCGAAGGGGCACGTGCACCCGAATGTTTATAGCAGCAATGTCTACAATAGCCAAACTATGGAAAGAACCTAGATGTCCATCAACAGACGAATGGATAAAGAAGATGTGGTATATATATACAATGGAATACTATGCAGCCATTAAAAGAAATGAAATCTTGCCATTTGCGACAACGTGGATGGAACTAGAGGGTATCATGCTTAGTGAAATAAGTCAATCAGAGAAAGACAACTATCATATGATATCTCTGATATGAGGGAGAGGAGATGCAACATGGGGAGTTAATGGGGTAGGAGAAGAGTAAATGAAGCAAGTTGGGATTGGGAGGGAGACAAACCATAAGTGACTCTTAATCTCACAAAACAAACTGAGGGTTGCTGGGGGGAGGGGGGTTGGGAGAGGGGGGGTGGGGTTATGGACACTGGGTAGGGTATGTGCTATGGTGAGTGCTGTGAAGTGTGTAAACCTGGAGATTCATAGACCTGTACCCCTGGGGAAAAATATATGTTTATAAAAAATAAAATTTAAAAAAATACAAAAAAAAAAGAATCTTGGCATCCATAGTCATCATAGATATTGGTCTAAAATTCTCCTTTTTGATGGGGTCTTTTCCTGGTTTTGGGATTAGGGTAATGCCGGTTTCATAAAGAGTCTGGGAGTTGTCCTTCTGCTTCTATTTTTTGAAACAGCTTCAGAATAGGTATTATTTCTTCTTTGAATGTTTGGTAGAATTCTCCTGGGAACCCTGGGAATGCGTTAGGTCCTGGGATTTTGTATTTGGGAGGTTTTTAATTATTTCTTTAATCTCGTTACTAGATATTGGTCTATTCACATTGTCAATTTCTTCCTGATTCAGTTTTGGAAGATTTTTGGTTTCCAGGAATGCATCTATTTTGTCTAGTTTGCTTAACTTATTGGCATATAATTGTTGGTAATAATTTCTGATGATTGTTTCTATTTCCTTGGTGTTAGTTGTGATGTCTTCCTTTTCATTCATAATTTTATTAATTTGGGTCCTCTTTCTTTTCTTTTGGATTAGTTTGGCCAATGGTTTATCAATCTTATTGATTCTTTCAATAAACAAGCTTCTCGTTTTGTTGATGTGCTCTACTGTATCTCTAGTTTCTATCTCATTGATCTCTGCTGTAATCTTGATTATTTCCCTTCTTGTGTGTGGGGTTGGCTTAATTTGTTTTGATTATCCAGTTCTTTAAAGTGTAAAAAGAGCTGGTGTATTCTGGATTTTTTTAGTTCTTTTTTTCTTTTTTTCTGTTTTTGTTTGTTTTTTTTTGTTTTGTTTTGTTTTTAAGTGAGGCATGGATGCTATGTATTCCCCCCTTAGGACCGCCTTTGCTGTATCCCATAGATTTTGGACTGATGTGTCTTCATTCTCATTGGTTTCCATGAACTGTTTAAGTTCTTCTTTGATTTCCTGGCTGATCCAAACATTCCTAAGCAGGGTGGTCTAAACTTTTTCTTGTTATTGAGTTCTAGTTTCAAAGCATTGTGGTCTGAGAATGTGCGGGGAAAAAAATCTCAATCTGTTGTTATCAGTTAAGCCCTGATTTGTGACCCAGTATGCAGTCTATTCTGGAGAGAGTTCCATGTGCACTAGAGAAGAATGAGTATTCTGTTATTTTAAGGTGGAATGTCTGTATATATCTATGAGGTCCATCTGGTCCAATGTGTCATTCAATGTTCTTGTTTCTTTATTGATTTTCTGCTTGGATGATCTGTTCATTACTGAGAGTGGCATGGTAAGATCCCCTACTAGTAATGTATTCATATCAGTATAACTCTTTATCTTGATTAACAGCTGTTTTATGTATTTTGCTGCTCTCATATTGAGGGCATAAATATTTACAATTATTAGATCTTCTTGGTAGATAGACCCTTTAAGAATTATGTAGTGTCCTTCTGTATCTCTGACTACAGTCTTCAGTTTAAAATCTAGTTTATCTGATATGAGAATCACTATCCCAGCTTTCTTTTGGGGCCCATTGGGTCCCCAATGGGGACGTTTCTCCATCCCTTCACTTTCAGTCTGGATGTATCCTTAGGTTCACAATGGGTCTCTTATAGACAACACATGGATGTGTCCTGCCATTTTATCCAATCTGCAACCCTGTTTCATTTTATGGAAGATTTTAAGCCATTCATGTTGAGAGTAATTATTGAAAGATATGTTTTTATTGAAATCATGTTGCCTGTGAAGTCCTTGTTTCTATAGATTGTCAATTTCTCTTCCATGACACTCTTCAGTTCTTTCTTCTGTTATAGAACCCTCCCTAATATTTCTTTTAGTGCCAGATTAGTGGTCACATACTCTATAAAAACTTGCCAGTCTTGAAAACTCTTTATCTCTCCATCCATTTTGAATACGTCTTGCCAGCCCCTTCTCTCTTGCCTGTTTTCTGTGGATAGGTCTGAAATTATTCTGATGGACCTTCCTCTGTATGTAAGGAATCTCTTCCCCCTAGCTGCTCTTGAAAGCTCTTTCTACAATTATGATTCATCGATCTCACAGACAAGTGCCTCAAGGTCTTTCTAGGTTCATTGATCTTGGGGGGTGTCCTTTCTACTTCCAGAACATGAATCAGGTTCCATTTCCCACACTGGGAAATTTTTCATTCAGAATTTTTTTTCAACTATATCTTCTAGTCTTCTTTCTTTCTCCACACCCTCAGGGATCCCAGTAATTCTGATGTTGGAATATTTCATGGCATCATTTATTTCCCTAATTCTGCTTTCCTGACTTCTAACCTGTTTGATCCATGCCTCCTTCTGATCCTTTTTCTCTATCAGTTTGTCTTCTAGATCACTAATTCTATCTTCTGCCTTGGTTACCCTAGCTGTTAGGGTATTTAGATTAGATTGGATCTCATTGATAGCATTTTTAACTTCTTTCTGGGCAGCTTTCACTTTTGCCTTTAGGGATTCTATGTTGTCACGAATGATTTTCGCCAACCTAGCCATTGCCTGGATATTTGTTACCCTGAATTCCCTTTCTGACATGCTATTTATGTCCATATCCAATAGTTCTGTTGGAGAGGGCACAGTCTAATTTTTTTCCTTTGTTGGGTACTCCTCCTCCTAGACATTTTGGTGGGAGGTGGTTCAGGGGATGTATAGCTGTATATATTAACCACGATCCAGGCAAGTTGCACCCTTGAATGCTTCTGAGCAATCAGAAATCACCACCAAAAAGAAAGAAAAAAGAAAAAAAAAGAGAGAACGAGAGAGAGAGAGAAAGAGAAGACCCAGCAGAATGGGCCCCAAAAGTAAGATTTATAAGGTAAACAAACAAAAACAGACATACAGAAAGACCAACAAACGTTAATGACAAGGAAAAAAAAAAAGAAAAAGAAAGAACCAAGACAAAATGAACCCCGAGGATAGGATTTATATAATACTAGAACAAAAACAAAAACACAGGAACACTGACAGAAGAAAAAGATTGGAGGGTGGTTATAAATCCTTAATGTGGGCCAGGAAAGTTATTTTAATTCTTCCTGGGTGTATCTTGACTATCTTTGTTAAAGGACTCAACTTTCCCAAGATAAAGGGAGAATAAAACTGGTTTATATATAGGGGTTGTATTGATTAGAAAAGAGGATTACTTTGAATCTTGTATCTATGTGTATATTAAGAAAAAAATAGAAATGAAAAAGAAAAACACAGATATATGTATGAAAAAGTTCAAGTTAGAATGTTATAATGGAATATGTTGTATTAAACCTCTATTTGTAATGGTAAGTAGGTTAAAAAAATTAAAAAGAACAAGAAAAATGAGAATGAATTAAAAATAAAAGTTTATCTATGAAATATACAGGTTTTAAGGCAATACTGGGAGCTTCATATATTGTTTTCCCCTGATTTGGGGGTTTTACATTTTTATGGGGACCCTGTAGTGGTTGTCCTCCCATTCCTTTGGTTGGCTTCCTGGGGGAGAGGCCTGCCATATTGTTCTTCAGGCAGTCTTGCTTGGGTGGAATCCTCCTGCCCCCTATCATGGGGCTGGGCTCTGTGGAAAACCGTTTTTCAGGCTTTTGTTCCTGGATGTTTTTTCTTTGGTAGGTTTTCATGGCTTTTCAAGGGTTTTGTGGATAGCAAACTGTACTCAGACCTCTGTCTCAGAGAAAAGCCTCAGTCTGCTCCCTTCTGAGTGGTCCAGAACACAGACTCCCCCTCTGCAAACTCCTCTGAACCGTGCAACCTCCCACAGACAGAGCACATCCCCAGTCACCATCTCAGAGGTCTCCCAAAGTGCCTGTTTGTCTTTGAACCCCTGTGCCACTAAAACCACGCCCACATGGAGTTTTCTCAGGGATGAGAGGGGAGTGGCTCAGACCTCAGTTGCACAGTGTGCAAAATTTCTAGGGAGTGCAGGCTGACAGTGTCACCAGGCTGCCTCATGCGGGGTTAGGAGTGTGCCCAACAGAGCCATGATGCAAGTGGCCCAGCACCAGGGGTTCCCCACACTCTCTCTAACACAGGTAGTTACCGGCAGTGGCCATCCTGGGACAGTGGGCTTAGACCCGTGCTCGAGACTGCCCGATTCTGCTAGTTGCCCCTTAAGACCTTTTGCTCTTTTTGACTGCTTTTAACCAGACTCCAAGTTAATGCTCATCCTCAGTCACAAGGCACTTTCATATTGGGGTATTACTTTCTAATGGGTGACTTCTGGTGGCTCTCTCCACGTTCTGTTTATCCTCTGATATCAGTCCGATCATTCCCACTGCACTTTACCTTTCCACTGGTGTCTTCTAACCCCATAGAGATCCAGAAGTGTATAATCCTATATCTCAGGTTGATTCATGGTTGTTCAGTGTGTTCTGGTAGATAATTAGCTCACTTCAGGGTACCGGTTGAAACAGGGTCTCCTACTTCTCCAATATGTTGTCCCTCCTCTCCTGTGTTGGTTGCCTTTTAGTTTTGTCAATTGTTTCCTTTGCTCCGCAGAAGGTTCGTATTTTAATGTAATCTCAATAGTTTATTTTTTTTTATTTTATTTCCCTTGACAAAGAAACCATATCTAGAAAAATGTTCCTATGGCCAATGTCAGAAAATTGCTCTTCCCGTGGTTTCTTGTGTGTGTGTGTTTTGTTTTTTGTTTTTGTTGTTGTTTTGTTTTGTTTTGTTTTTGTTTTTGTTTGTTTTTGTGGTTTTAGGTCTTACATTTGGGGCTTTCATCCACTTTGAGTTTATTTTTGTGTATGGTATAAGAAAGTGGTCCAGTTCCATTTTTCTGCATGTTACTGTCCATTTTTCCCAGTACAATATGTTGAAGGGACCGTCTTTTTCCCATTGGATATTCTTTCCTGATTTGTCAAACACTGATTGATCATATAATTGTGGGTTCATTTCTTTGCTTTCTATTCTATTCCATTGACCTATGTGTCTATTTTTATGACATTAACATACTGTGCTGTTTACTTCAGCTTTGTAATGTAAATTGAAGTTTAGAATTGTAATTCCTCCAGTTTTGTTTTTATTTTTAAAGACTTCTTTGGCTATTTGAGGTCTTTTGTGGTTCCATACACATTTTTGAATTGTTTGTTCTAGGTCTGTGAAAATTGCTGTTAGCATTAAGAAAGGGATTTCATTAAATGCTTGGGTTCTATAGAAATTTAACAATATTTTTTCTTCCAATTCATGAGCGTGGAATGTCTTTCCACTTTTTTCATTGTCTTGAATTTCTTTCACTACTGTTTTCTAGTTTTCAGGGTTTTTTTTTTTTTTCCCACCTAGTTGGTTAAGTATATTCCTAGATATTTTATTATATTTGCTATGAGTAGAAATGAGATTTTTAAAAATTTCAATTACTTTTGGTTCAATTATTAGTGTATAGCAATGCAACAAATTTCTATACTTTTTTTTTTAAATCTTGCAACATTATTGGATGCGGTTATCAATTCTAGTAGTTTTTTGATGAAGTCTTGAAGGTTTTCCATATATAGTACCAAGTCATCTGCAAATAGTGAAAATTTCACTTCTTCCATACTAATTTAAATAACTTTTATTTCTTTTTGTTGTTGAATAACTATGGCTAGGACTTGTAGGACTATATTGAATAAAAGTGGTGAGTTGACATCATTATCTTGTTCCTGACTTTATGGTAAAAGTGCTTACTTTTCCCCTTTTGAGTATGATGTCTGCTGTGGGTTTTTCATAGATGGCCTTCATTATGTTGAGGTATATTCCTTCTAGACCTACTTTGTTGAGGGTTTTTATCATGAATGGATATTGTATTCCATCAAATGCCTTTTCTTTGTCTATTGAAATGGCCATACAATTTTTATCCTTTCTCTTATTGATGGGATGTATATCATCTTGCTGTCCAGTTTTGCAGATACTGAACCACACTTGCAACCTGGGAATAAATCACACTTGATCATGGTAAATTTTTTAAGGTATTTTTGGTTTTGGTTTGGCAATATTTTGTTGAGGATTTTTGCATCTATGTTTATTAGAAATATTGCCTATAGTTATCTCTCTCTTTCTTTTTTGGTGTCTTTATCTGGTTTTAGTATCAGGGTGATACTGGCCCCATAGAATGAATTTGGAAGCTTCCTTCCTCTCCTATTATTTTCAAATAGTTTAAGATAAATAGGTATTAACTCTTCTTTAAAAGTTTGGTAGAATTTTCTTGTGATTCTGTCCTGTCCTAGGCTTTTGTTTGTTGAGTACTTTTTGATTACTGATTCAATTTCATTGCTGGTAATTGGTTTGTTCAAATTTTGTATTTATTTCCACCTTTGATTTTGATAGTTTATATGTTTCTAGGAATTTATCTGTTTCTTCTAGGTTGTCCAATTTGTTGGCATATAATTTTAATAATACTATCTTACAATTATTTGTATTTCTTCTGTCCTAGTTGTTGTCTCTTCCATTTCATTCAAGATTTTGTTTAATTTGGTTCTCTCTCTCTCTCTTTTATGAGTCTGGGTTAAGTTTTAATCATTTTGTTCATTTTTTCAAAGGACCAGCTCCTGGTTTCATTGATCTGTTCTGCTAGTACTATTTATTTTCTTTTAGTTTCTATATTATTTATTTCTGCTTTAATCTTTATTATTTCATTCATTTTGCTGGTTTGAAATTTTGTTTGTTGTTCTTTTTCTATCTCCTTTAGGTGTAAATTTAAGTTGTTTATTTGAGATTTTTCTTGCTTCTTGAGTTAGGCCTGTATTGGTATAAACTTCCTTCTTAGAACCACTTTCCCTGCATCCCAAATGTTTGAACCATTGTATTTTTAATGTCAATTTGTTTCTATGAAATTTTTAAATTTCTTCTTTGATTCCTTGGTTGACTTATTTGTTGTTTAGCAGCATGTTATTTGTGGTCTTTTCAGATTTTTTCTTGTGGTTGACTTCTAGTTTTATGTGTTGTGTCCAGAAAATATGCATGGTATGACTGATTCTTTTAAATTTGTTGAGACTTGTTTTGTGGCCTAACATGTGCTCTATTCTGGAAAATGCTCCATGTGTCCTTGAAATGAATGTGTATTCTGCTATTTTAAGATGGAATGTTCTGAATATATGTCTTAAATCTGTTTGGTCCAGTTTATTATTCAAAGTCACATTTTCCTTGTTGATTTTTTGTTGTTGTTGTTGGATGATCTGTCCACTGATGGAAGTTACATGTAAGAGTCCCCTGGTATTATTGTATTACTATTTATTAGTTACTTGAAGTTTGTTATTAACCATTTTACATATTTGGGTGCTCCCACTTTGAGGTCATAATTATTTACAATTATTAGATATTTTTGTTGGATAGTCCCCCTTATTATGTTACAGTGACCCACTTTGTCCTATTTTGCTGAATGTATTTAGAAATGACATATATGATAAAGGGTTAGTATCCAAAATTTATAAAGAACTTACCAAACTCAACCCCTCAAAAACAAATAATCCAGTTAATAAAAGGGCAGAAGACTTGAATAGCCATTTTTCCAAAGAAGACATACAGATGGCTAACAGGCAATGAGAAGATGCTCAACATCACTCATTATCAGGTAAATACAAATAAAAACCACGATGAGATAGCACCTCACACCTGTCAGAATGATTAAAATTAACAACACAGGAAACAGCTGATATTGGTGAGGATTGGAGGAAGGGGAACCCTCTTACACTATTGATGGGAATGCAAACTGTTGCAGCCACTCTGGAAAGCAGTATGGAATTTCTCACAAAGTTACAAGTAGAACTACCCTATAATGTAACAATTGCCTTACTAGGTATTTACCCAAAAGATACACAAATACTAATTCAAAGGGACACATGCATTTTGATGTTTATAGCAGCATTACCAACAATATCCAAATGATGTAAGAAGCCCAAATGTGTGTGTGTGTGTGTGTGTGTGTGTGTGTGTGTGTGTGTGTGAAACTCAGCCATAACAAAAGAATAAAATCTTGTCATTTGCAAGGCCATGAGTGGACAGAGTGTATTATGCTAAGCAAAATAGGCCAGCCAGAGAAAGACAAATACCATGTTTTCACTTTTATGTGAAATTTAAGAAACAAAACAGATGAATATAGTGGAAAGGGGAAAAAAGAGGGGGAATCAAACTATAAGAGGTTTTCAACTATAGAGAACAATCTGAGGGTTGATGGAGGGTAGGTGGACAGAGGATGGGCTAAGTTGTTGGTGGGTATTACAGAGGGCATGTGTGTTGAGCATTGGGTGTTATATGTAAATGATGAATCATTTAAAACCAATATTACACTATATGTTAACTAACTAGAATTTAAAGAAAAATCTGAAAAAGAAACCATGAAATGAGTCTCTTGTAAGCCACATATAGATGGGTCTTTTTTTTTTTAATATGCTCTATCTCCCTACATTTTATGATTGGATCATTTAGCCTATTTACTTTCCAAGTAGTTGTTGTTAGATATGTATTTATTGCCATTTTTATTTGTTTTGTGGTTGTTTTGTAGTATTTCTATGATCTTTTCTTCTCTTGTTTTCTTTCATTTTGTGTTGGCTTTCTTCAGTGATATACTTGTATGCTTTTTCTTTATTCTTTCCCTATCTATTACTGCTTTTTAAAAGCGTTTTTGTTTGCTTGTTTGTTTAGTTTATTCATTTGAAAGAGAAATTGAGAGCATGAACAGGGGGAAGTGTCAGAGGGGAAGTGAGAGAAGCAGACTCCTGCTGAGCAGGGAACCCAACATGGGCTTAATCCCAGGATCCTAGGATCATGACCTGAGCCCAAGGCAGACACTTAAGTGACTGGGCCACCCAGATGCCCCACAATTCCTTTTTTTTTAATTTGTGGTCACCATTAGATTTGTATATAACATCTTCTGCATATAGCAGTCTATTTTAAGTTGGTTTTCACATAAGTTGAGCCTACTCTTTATTTCTCTTCCCCCAAACAGTTCTAAATATATGATGTCATATTTTGCAACATTCCTTTTTGTGAATCTCTTGACTGATTTTTACAAATGCATTTATTTTTACAGCTTGTTTGTTTGTTTTTTACTTTTCATACTCTTACTTATGGTCTTTCTCTTCCACTCAGAGTCACCTTTTACATTTGTGTAAGGCCAATTAGTGTTTATAAAATGGAAGCAGAGGGGCACATTGGTGAAAAAAGAACTGCCCACTGAGGAAGGTGGTTTATAGAACAACTACAGCAAATGATAAAAACAAAACAAAACAAAACCCCTCAGTTATTCTTAAAGAAGTTAGGAATAAATATCATTTCTTATATTGAAGAAGTAAATATGTTCATGAATCAAGGAACAGTGATCCACTTTAACAACCTTAAAATTCAGACATTCTTAGCAGTGAACACTTTTACCATTACTGGTCATACTGAGACAAATCACCTGACAGAAGTGTTACCCAATATCTTAAAACAACTTGGTGCAAACAGTCTGACTAGTTTAAGAAGACAGGCTGAAGCTCTGCCCAAACAAAATGGATGGAAAATAGTAATCAGAGAAGGTGACAATGATGAATTTCCAAGTCTTGTGAATTTTGATGAAGCTTCCAAGAATGAAGCAAACTGAATTTACTCAACTTATGAAGAAGATAATACTTGAAGAATTTAAGGGGAGCTGCTAGTTTAGATTATGACTGCTTTTTAAACTTTTGTTTATGAATCTAATAAAATTGACATCTTTAATATTTGTAAGCCCAAGCCCCTTGGATACTGCAGCCCTTTTCAGTTTTTGCTTATACACAATTCATTATTTGAAACTAATTAAACTGAAGAAACTTGGGAATAAAATTTGAAACATGGTTAATAAATTTCTTTGCTTAGTACACAGTTTCATTTTTCATTTCATTGAAACTATTTTGACACAGAAAGGAAGTTGTTTGTAGAAAGCTAATCATGGCATGTAATATGGCTAGTAATCCTTAATGAAAGTTGATAAAATGTTTTAAATGACAATATAATTAAAAACAAAGAAAAGAAACACTGCATCCTGATGGTGAGAAAGACTAATGCCTCAGATATGCCAGGCTTGAAGTTGTTTCTGCTATGGCTTAAAGTGAAGGCAGACACATTTGGCTATATGTAGGTCAGTAGATCATGTAAAATGATTTTTTTAAAAAACAAAGTGGTAATAGAGTGTGCCTGTGCATGTACATATGCATGTCCACTTTGGAGTGAAAGGGTGACTGTAATGATATTATTTGCATCTTCAAAACACCATCTCTTGGGGCACCTGGGTGGCTCAGGGGGTTAAGCCTTTGCCTTCGGCTCAGGTCATGATCTCAGCGTCCTGGGATCGAGTCCTGCGTTGGGCTCTCTGCTCGGCGGGGAGCCTGCTTCCTCCTTTCTCTCTCTCTGCTTGCCTCTCTGCCTACTTGTGATTTCTCTCTGTCAAAAAAATAAATAAAATATTTTAAAAAAACACCATCTCTTCCTGTTTGTCTATTAACAAACCTTACCCTCTCTGACCATAGGAGACATTGATCTTGACAGGGCCAATTATATTTTCCCTCCAGTCAGCCAGTGGTTGATTGCTCCAGGGAGGGGCTCATGGCCCACTCTTTGGATTTTTTTTTTTTTTTGAAAGGGAAATAAGGAGGAGGGACAGAGAGGGAAGGAGAGAGAGAATCTTAAGCAGGCTCCATAGCCAGCATGTAGTGCAATGCAGGGCTTGATCTTACAACCCTGAGATCATGACCTGAGCTGAAATCAAGGGTCAGACACTTAATTGACTGAGCAGCCCAAACACCCCTCTCTGGATTCTTATAGAACAAAGTTAGGAGAAAGAAATATTTCCTCTGGGTTATGACATTGGCAGTCTGAAAGCCCACTGCTAGCAATAGTCACAGTCCCTGGCACCAAAGTATGTCTGTTCAGAAGAATGAAGCTAAGGCAGAGACAAGCAGAGATAAGAATCAGAGAGTATGAGGACACAAATCACTCATTTGAAACTCCCGTCACTTCTGCAGTTTGGAGACAAGACAAAATACATTTTCTTCTTTAGCTTAAGCTGTTTTGAGAAGGTTTTTTATCCCTTGTCACCAGAAGAGCACTGATTAATACATCAATATGCAAGTTAAGTTGTCTGAATCCACCCAGCTATAAGATCTAGACCAAATCCATCCCCAGGCCTCTTTGTTCCAAAGCTGCCTTTTCCCATATACCTTAGCAAGTCTTTGCTTGGGAGAAGGGCATTTCCATTCCATCCAGAGAGGTCAAACAGGGGAGGATGGGAAAGAGAGAGTCCCTTGGAAGAGAGCTGTGATTTGACCTTAGGTCCATCAGCCCCAAAGCCTAAGCTTTTAAATGTTGTGCCACATCCTCTATGACCCTCTTACTAATCCATACATCAAGCTAAGATATTTCACAAAACAGGTGCTCAAAGGCTTCTTAGATGAATAGATGATCCCTTGTTCTCATCTGCCAATGGGAGGGGGAGAGCAATACATAGTCCTTCATTAATGTCCTGGAGAAACATGAGCATATTACACACTTTGACTTGATGACAGGGCTGAGCTCTGTGGATCAGGAAATGGGCACTAAATGGGTTTCCTCCTTGTCCTGGGCATGTTCTTGTGCCTCTTTCCCCACTGACCCTTTAGTGCAGGGTGTGGGAACAACTCCTAGGGTTGGGCAGGCTTTGTGGCTCAAATAAGCTCACCTTGACTTCAGAAAGCTCCATTTATCTTGGCTTCAGAAAAGCACTGGACTTAGCCTCCTATTCTGGTTTTGGTCATCACCTTCACAGAGGGAATAAGAAGGAAGACCCCCATCTTTGGGAACTCTGAGAAAAACAAAAACCAAGCTTGATCACCAGCTGGGGAGGGGGTCAAAAAACTGTCCTCAGTAAAATAATACAGCCCTGATAGACCTGAGGAGACAAGAAAATGCAAGAAGTGAGCTGCAGTGCTGGTGACAAGTAAAATCTTTCCGAGATTACTATTGTCACTTTCAATCTGCAGATGTCTTTAGGTCTAAAATGAGTCTCTTGTAGGCCACATATAGATGGGTCTTGTTTTGTATCCATTCTGTCACCTCTATCTTTTGATTGAAGTGTTTAGTCCATTTACATTTAAAGATATTTGATAAATATGTATTTATTGACATTTTATTATTTGTTTTGTTATTGTTTCTGGAGATTTTCTCTCATCCTTTCTTGTCTTTGTCACCTTTTGTATCTCCTTTCCTCTCAAAAAGTTCCATTTAATATCTCTTGCCCAGTTGATATAATTAGTAATTACAATTAATTACAATTAATGGTTATGAACTCCTTTAGTTTTTGTTTTCTGGAAAACTCTTTATCTCTCTTTCTATTCTGAAACAAGCCTTACTGGATGGACTATTCTTGGCTATAAGTTGTTTCCTTTCAGCACTTTGAATATATCATGCCACTCTCTTCTGCCCTGCAGTGTCTCCACTGAAAAATCCACTGATAGCCATATGAGATTTCCCTTGTATGTAACAGTCTTCTTTTCTGTTGCTGCTTTATTATTTTTTTTTCTTTATCACTACTTTTTTGCCATTTTAATTGCTATGTGTCTTGGTGTGGACATCCTTGGGTCGATTTATTTTTGGGGGGGGGATCTCTGTGCCTACTGGATCTGAATATTTGTTTCCCTCCCCAGATTAGAGAAAATTTCAGCTATTATTTCTTTAAATATTTTTTTCTGCCCCTTTTGCTCTCTCTTCTTCTGGGATCCCTATCATATGAATGTTATTACGCTCAGTGATGCCACTGACTTCCCTAAGACTATTCTCAATTTGCATAGTTTTTTCCCTCCATTTTCTTGGCTTGTTTACTTTCCATTACTCTGTCTTCCAAGTAATTAATGTGCTCCTCTGCTTCTTCTAGTCTTTTATTCCATCAAGTATATTTTTAATTTTATTCATTGCATTTTTCAGCTTGGATTAGTTCTTTTGTATTTCTTTGTTAAGGGTCTTGCTGATGTTCTCCATATTTTTATCAAGTCCAGTGAGTATCTTTATGATCATTACTTTAAATTCTCTATCAGGCATATTACTTATCTTCATTTCACTAAGGTCTCTGGCTATGAATTCGTCCTGTTCTTTCATTTGGGACAAACTTCTCTGTCTCTTCATTTTGTCTAACTCTCTGTCTATTTCTCTGTGTTAGGAAAGTTAGACATATTTCTTGCTTTTGAGGATAATGGCCTTATAAAGAAGAGGTATTGTAGTGCCTTGCAATGTAGTGTTCACTGTTCTCTAGGTCCTGGAATTTCAGGGATTGTCTATGTATGTTGTGTATGCCCTGCTGTTGAGTCCCAATCTCTTCTTCTTTCAGTCCAGTTGTCTTCAGAAGCTCTCTTTGCCTGTTGTGGGCAGGGTTCTGTCCCCAGCTGGGCAGGACACTTTTTAAGAAATTGTGTTCTGGTTTCCTTGGAAATAAAGCCTGTCACTGCCATAGCCACCAGAACCGAGGTCCTGCAAAATGTGAAGGTCAGGAGATGAGATGTTGGTGGGGCTTGTGGGGGTCTTTTATGGGAAGGGGCCTGTAGCACAGGGACCGAGGCAAGTATGATGGGGAGGGGTGGAGCTTCCAAATTGTGGGGCTTGGTATAAGCAAATTAAGTAGCAAGTGTAGACACTGTATTGATTTCTGTAAGTAGATCTGTGAAGGGTGAAGGGTAGGGGAGGAAAATGTTACCTGCCTATTAAAGGGTGGAGACTCTACTTCCTAATGCCCCAGGTTCTCCCCCAGAGCCAAGCCAATTTTTAGAATTCCATGCTTTAATTCCTGCTGGTTGTAAGAAGTCATGAAATTCAGCCCATCTTCCTTTCAAAGCAAATGTTATAGGGATTTGTCTAACTGTGTGGGCTCCCTGCAGTGAAAGTTTGTTTTTCACCCTTCTCTGCACTACCATCTCTCTCACCATGGTTTTGTCTATTTAGATCCCAAGTCATGCCTCCTTCTTCCTACCTTATTTAATGTGGGCCTCCTCTCTACCTTTGGTTGTGGAGTTTGTCCTGCCAGTCTTCAGATCATTTTCTGGGTTATTTACACTGATCTGTGTATGATCTGGTAGTATTCATGGGATGAGGTGAGCTTAAGGTCCTTCTATTCTACCATATTCTCAGACTGCAATATTGCTACTTTCTAATGAAAGCCAACTGGCTTAAGAACCTTAGCCTTATTTCTCTAAGAAATAATTGCAGTTCTCTAGCTATCTCTATTTATATGGAACTACTTTTGGAGATTATAAAAGTTAGTAATCTATTTTTTTCTTTTCTTTTCTTTCTTCCTTTCTTCCTCTTCTTCTTCTTCTTCTTCTTCTTCTTCTTCTTCTTCTTCTTCTTCTTCTTCTTCTTCTCCTTTTAATAGAGAGAGCATGTGCAAGCAGGGTGGGGGAGAGCCGAAGGAGAAGGATCAAGAGAATCCCAAGCAGGATCCATACTCAGCAAGGAGTCCAATGTGGGGTTTGATCCCACAATGCTGAGATTATGACCCAAGCTGAAATCAAGAGTTGGACACCCAACCCACTAAGTCACCCAGGCACTCCTACTGGTAATATATTTCTAACAGTGATTCTAATATTTATGAACCCATGGAATTTTCACTTTGCAAATGGCTTTGACAAAAGGGGGAAAAAAATAACTACACTGACAACCAGTTTACCATCAAACTGTTATTAGTCGAAGAGCTAACACTACAGGATCTTTGATACCTTTCAAAGGCAATTTTCAAGCAACCCTAGATTGATCAGGCACTTTAATCCGCAAGAAACAGATTTCTCAGAAAATGAAAATATTTTGGCCAATAACCATTTAAATTCAAACTATTTTCTTAGATTTTATTTTTGCATTTATCTTGACTACAGGAAGTCTCTAATAGAGATGTGTTTCTTCACAGTAGAAACTAATACTAAAAAAATATACCTTTCACAAATCAATTTTAAAATCTTACTATGTTTTTTGTTTGTTTGTTTGTTTGTTTGTTTCTGCATGTATCTCATGTTGAAAGCCTCCTGTAATCCTAATCACAGGTGCCTGGAACAAAAGATAACATGGCCTGGTGCTACTGTAGGAAGACAGCCAAAATGTTTTGTCCACATTCCTACTGGCAGCAGTTTTCACAGGCAGACAGCCTGCCCTCTGGTCTTTGTTTGGCTAAAGTTTAGCAACCAAACATATAGCTACCAGGTTTTGTTTTTTTCTCTTCTCCAAGAACAGTCTTATTATTTTAAGTAAAAATTCAATTTTGGGGGTGCCTGGGTAGCTCAGTGGATTAAGCCACTGCCTTTGGCTTGGGTCATGATCTCAGGGTCCTGGGATCAAGCCCCACATCTGCCTCAGCATCCCTGCTGAGCAGAGAGCCTGCTTCCCCGTCTCTCTCTGCCTGACTCTCTGCCTACTTGCGATCTCTCTCTGTCAAATAAATAAATAAATTTTTAAAAATATATATAATTTTCAAATACAAAATTATTTACACTTCAGTCTACTTTGTAGCCTGAGGCAGCCAACCACAGGAAGGAGAAGGGGGGGGGAGAACATTAAATCTGAGAAAGGTGATGATAGCTGGAGAAAAGCCAAATGTGGGAAGTCAGGACCAAGAAATAGTAGGTAAGCTGGTAGAACAAACCGTGGAATTACTTTGGTAAATAATAATAACAAAAGTCAATTTTTAGCATATAAACAATTTAGTGAACAGAAGAGGTAGTGATAAAGACAGGAAGAGGAGGGAGGAGAGAGATAGAGTAGGAAAGGAGCCCAAAGAGGATTAGAAGTTGTCAGTGAAGTGCATTTTAGGTAATGTAAGCTACTGAAGAATGTCTCAACTCATGATTCTTGTGACATCTATATCTAGTTATTTAACTATTAATTCTATGCTTTAGGTAATTGATATTTATCTACAGGTCTCATGGAAACATCATATCACTTTTGAAGATTTTATCTCTTTAAGTTACACATGATTTACAGATATTACCTTCTTTAGTTTTCTGTTTTACAACTTGGAGAATGTGGGGATTTATGGGTTTTTTGTTTGTTTGGTTTTGGGGTTTTTTTGGCTGTTTTCTAAGAGCAGCCTTAAAATCTTGGTATACTCTCAGCTCCTGATGTTTTATACCCTTCAATATATACTACTATTGTGGTGGTTCTTCCAACATTATAATACACTGTTTAAAAAAATGAAAGTGGACTTCGATTCACAACAGGAATATATTTCTTAATCTTTTAATCTTTAATCCATTTGGAGTTTATTTTTGCATATGGTATAAGAAAGTGGTCCCATTTCATTCTTTCTCATGTAGCTGTCCAGTTTTCCCCACACCATTTGTTGAATAGACTGTCTTTTTCTCATTGTATAGTCTTGTGTCTTTGCCATAGCTTAAATAACCATAAATATGTGGGTTTATTTCTGGACTCTAATCTGTCCTATTGATCTATGTGTCTCTTTTATGCTTTAATCTGTCCTATTGATCTATGTGTCTCTTTTATGCTTTACAAGTCAATGAGCACTTTTGAAGGGCTGATGTGGAGTAAAAGAGAAGAAAGGCCTGAGAAAGAAAGCTTTTGGATTACAATGGACAAGAAGTATAGCAGTCAGAATGTGTGCCTTCTTAGTCTTAAGATGACATGGAATAAAGCTTAACCAAAGAGGTGACCTAATGAGACCTAAATGTGAGACCTGAAACCATAAAGATGCTAAGAGATAGCACATGCAGTAATTTCTCTGAAATCAGCAATAGTAGCATTTTTATAGATATGCCTTCTGAAGCAAGATAAATAAAAAAAATAATAGTAAACTCTTAGGACTACATCAAAATAAAAGGCTTCTGCCCAGCTACAGAAACAACAAACAAAAGCAAAAGGCAGCCTACTGAATACAAGAAGATATTTGCAAATGATACATCCAATATATATAAATAACTTACACAGCTTAACACCCAATAATAATGATCAATTAAAAATGGGCAGAAGACCTGAGTTGATATTTTTCCAAAGAGGACCTACAAATGGCCAAGAAACACATGAAGAGATGCTCAACATCATTAATCATCAGGGAAATGCAAATTTAAACCACCGTGAGATATGACTTTACACCTCTTAGAATGTCTAAAATCAAAAACAGAAGAATGACAAGTGTTGAGAATATGGAGAAAAGGGGACCCTCATGCATTATTGGTGGCAATGTAAACTTGTGCAGCCAGCCACTGTGGAAAATAGTATGGAGTTTCCTCAAAAACTTAAAAATATAATTTCCATATGATCCAGTTATTACATGACTGAGTAGTTACCCAAAGAAAATGAAAACACTAATTTGAAAAGTTATATGCACTTTTGTTTATTGTAGCATTATTTACACTAGCCAACTTATGGAAGCAAACCAAATGTGCATCAGTAGATGAATGCATAAAGATGTGATATATATATATATATATATATATATAATCTATCTATCTACATTTACTCAGCCATAAAGATAATGAAATCTTGCCATTTGCAACAACATGGATGAAACCAGAAAGCATAATGTTAAGTGAAACGCATTATTCAGAGAAAGACAAATACTATGATTTCACTCATATGTGAAATTTAAGAAAGAAAATAAAGAAAAAAAAAAGACAAGAAAACCCAGATAAATATATAGAACAAACTGATGGTTGCTAGAGGGGAAGTGGGTGGGGATGGGTAAATTAGGTGAAGGGGATTTAAGAGTACATTTATTTTTGATAAGCACTGAGAAGTGTAGAGAACTGTTGAATAATTATATTACACACCTGAAATTAATAAAAGACTGTATGTTAATTATACTTGAATAAGAAAAAAAAAGCCATCACGCAATAATTATGGCTATGCTGAAGCCACCATGTAGGGGGAAAAAACATTAAAATAGAAATATCCAAAGTGTCCAAAGTATTTTCAACTCCCATTTGATTGAGTATTCCCAATCCAAGAACCAAAACCCTTGAGACAGCCCCTGCTCTCACTACTATCTGGCTGAAACCTACTGAGACCTGGATCTAGAACCTCCAGCTAATCACCCTAAATTCCTGACTCACAGAATCTCTGACAGATAATAAATAAGTGCTACTGATTCAAGCCTCTAAACATTGGGATGATTTGTTACACAGTTTTATGTAGACAGAACACCAAGTCTTTTTTTAAATTTAATTTCTGTTTATCAGTCAGTCTGTTTATTAACTAAACTCTATGATTCAGTGTTTTTCTTTTAATTTGTAAAATGGAGAAAAAGAATACTATCCTCATAAGGTTGTTATGAAGATTAAAAGGGTTAATTTTTTATCAGTTCCCAGCCCATAGTAAGTGCTGTATATGTATTAACTATTATTACTGGTACTGCTACTTATAATAATGATTAAAATGATCATTATTTCTGAGCCAATAGCATATTGTCATAATTTCCATATTATTATAATAATTCATGGCATCCAAGGAAGTAATTTCTCCCATCTTTTTCTTCTTTTCAGAGTTCTCTTGACTATTCCTGGGTTTATGTTCTTTCACATGAATTTTGGAGTTGCCTGTAAATTTCCTCAAAATAATACCTTAGAATTTTAATTGCAGTTGCATTCACTCTGTTATTCAATTTGGAAATTATTAATATCTTTAAGATTTTGAGTCTTGTTAGAATTGTAAATTGAGCAAAATAATATTTCAAAAACAGGGGTCAGGAAACCTTTTCTTACTGTAAAAGCAATAGTTATTAGATAGTTATCTATCTATCTAAAGATAAGTAGTTAATATTTTAAACTCTTAGGGCTGGCATAGCAGTATTGCAACTACTCAACTGTGCCTTCCTAGAGCAAAAGCAAACAGATACAATATATAAATGAATGTACATGGTTGGCCACATTTGGCCAACAGGCCATAGTTTACTGACCTCTGTTCAAGAAGAGACTTGAAGTAGTCTTCCTAGGTACTTTGATTGGATAGCAAGGTTCTATACACATAGATTTCTTTTTTTTTTTAAGATTTTATTTATTTATTTGACAGAGAGAGAGAGAGAGAGATCACAAGTAGACAGAGAGGCAGGCAGAGAGAGAGGAGGAAGCAGGCTCCCTACAGAGCAGAGAGCCTGATGCAGGGCTCAATCCCAGGACCCTGAGACCATGACCTGAGCCAAAGGCAGAGGTTTAACCCACTGAGCCACGCAGGCACCCCTACACATAGATTTCTTTTTGAGTTATCTTTTTATTCCATTTGTCTATTTGTGAGTTTACTGCTTAACATATTAATTTAATTATTTATTTAAACAAATATGATTTTCATTTTATTGTTTTAATTTTTTCAAGTCTACTCACTCACATTTTGTAATTTCTTATTGATTATTCATGTTATACTTCCATCTTTTATTCATTTCATGATAGTTTTCATATATCCTATATTTGATAATTTTAGATTCTAAAACCTCTCTTGGTCTTAATCTATTGGATTTTTGTTGTTGTTTATCTCTGCTGATTCTAACTCATGATAGTTCATTTTGTTATGTATTTTGTGATCTTCATTTATGAGCTTAACGCTGTTTGTTTCCATCATCCTGTATATTATAAATGCATTCTTCCAAAGAGGAATTATGCTTGCTTTTGCTGAGAGCAATGGGGTATTATTAACCTGGAACATTTCTATTTTCATCATCCATCCAAGAGTCTCCACTTCATTCAACATTTTCAGATTCCAGTATGCCCCTTTCTACCTGCAATGTGGTTTTCAGCATTTATCATTAGGGTAACTATATCTTTCTGTGTATTTTCTGCTTCTCTGTTTCTTTTCAGCTCATTTTTTTTCAATCTTTTGAAGAGTTCCCTTACTTTACATGGCCCAAGGAATGCAAAAAAATATTACACTATATGCAGGATTTTGTTTGTTCTCCATGAAGAACACATCTCTAAAAAATTTGATTTGAAAGAAAAAAAAATCAATTTGCCATATTGCCAAAAGTTATAGTGACTGATAGATTATTTAAAATAAAAAGTTATAAAGAAAATAAAAGGTATACCTTTTTGTTCCATATTGCCCATTGCCCTCTGTAAAATTTTTAATCAACTTATGCACCCAGCAACAGTGCCTGATAGTAACCACTATATCTCCTACCATTGTCAACAGTGGATATTTCTAGTCTTTTTATTTTTCCTCTCAGATATAGTTATGTGGATTATTACCATAAAAAAGAGAGAAAATAAGATACATAGGAACAGCATACATACATAGTTTCACTCCTTATCTGAAGGTCACTTAACTAGGACTCAGTAATCCTCCATTGTGAAGTGACCAGGTTTCTAGGTCTGCTCATGTTCTGCTGTGAATAAGTGAAGACACTCAAGGATTTCTTATCATTTTGAGATAAAATGATAGTTATTATTTTGCCTGGACAAACAACTGTATAACAAAGTAAAAAGCATGCTCACTCCCTAAGTATAGTTGCATTTTCCCTTTGGAAATGTGACCTTGAAGAAATTGTATCTGTTAAATCTTAATTCCCATATTTGAGGGATTATGGGGAAAAATACATTTGTTTCACACTCTGAATCCATAGATGTACTCTAAGGTCTTTAGAAAATGTTACATAAAAGAAAGGTATCATTAGAAAGAAAGTTTAATGTATATTCAGAGATGTTAAGGATAAAAGCTTATTAAAATAAGTCTTCTATTGCCAGAATATTTTCAATTTTGTCAATATGAGTGACTGACCCAATAAAATCATTTCCCCTAACTGGCACAAAACTAACCTGGTGCAATGGGAAAAAATTAGAAAAAAAAATATGGTGGTGCCTGAGTGGCTCAGTGGGTTAAAGCCTCTGTCTTCAGCTTGAGTCATGATCCCACGGTCCTGGGATCGAGCCCTACATTGGGCTCTCTGCTCAGAGGGGAGCCTGCTTCCCCTCCTCTCTCTCTCTGCCTGCCTCTCTGCCTACTTGTGATCTCTCTGTGAAATAAATAAATAAAATCTTTAAAAAAAGAAAAAAATATATGAATAAAATCTGATCGCTATATCCCTCTAAGTACCCTAAGTCCCAAGTTCCAAGTTCCATTATAGAGAGAGTCTAAGTGCACAGATATTCTGACATGGGGTTTGTAAATTAAATGGAACTTAATAAGAAGGCTGCTGGATATCCCAGCATATACTTGAAATTACTTTCAACAAGTAAGCCCTCCAAACCACTTTTATGCTGAGGCATTACACCTAGGGGGAAAACAAAGTCCCTCCCAAAAACCAGTCAAGAGTCATTTAGTATTTGAAAGGCAACATGAACTGACATTCCTATTAGCATAAGAGTGTTTTAGAATGTCAGGGAGACCACAATGTGATCATTAATACTGCACTAAGTCCAATTACATTTCTTAGCTTGGAAAGTCATTTTCTAAAATAATAGTATTCAGAGTCTTCCTCAAAATTGTGCATTTCAAATAAGTAGGCATTACTTTTAATTTTATTGACCAAAATTTAAACTCACACACTTTTCCAGAGTCCATGCATTACTTTTTACTGAAGTTTGATAACAAGTGACACATTTGAATTCTATTTTAATCTCTGTGTTCATTCAACTTTAAAATCAATTAAGAAGTTATAAATGACCTTTGTCTTCTCAGTTGGAAAATACTATCTGAGCAAAATTTAAAAGTATATTTTTGTAATGTGTTAATATTTTAAAAATATGATCTCCTAGAGGATAGGATTTAACACATACATTAATGTTAGTCCAAATGTATATAAGCTTAAAAGTAGAACTCAGCCATTTATCCATCATCTTTTTTTGGAAATGATCAAGTCTCACTCTCTCTACCTCGTAACCTGGGACTATATAATTTGGTCTTCCTAGGTCATCTTAAACAGAATATAAAGACAATGATTTTCAATCTTAGATAAGATATTAAAATGGCAAGCCTCTGACATAGGTAAGACAATTTGAAGCTTCCTGAATACTGGACTTTCATGTTATTTTACAGCATTAGAGATGGCTGCTAAATCAGAAATAAAGGAGCCAGAGTCAAAGCAGCAGGTAGTAAATAAGGGAGATCTGATGAGGTGGCTTTCCTGTACCGGCTAGAGCTCAGTAGAAGTCTGACCCCATGCCAAAAAGAGGAAATGAAATTTCTTTTTATACAAGCAAACAAAATGTTTTTCTCCTTACTTCTGAACAAAACAAACAAATAAATAAGGTGAATTTCACATCAAAAAAGAGAGCTGCTGTAGCAATATGCAAGATGGCTTGCAAGGAAGTACAGATCAGATTAATACATGGGCATCACATCTTTGGGGAACAAGGTTTAATTCCAGCTGTTGTCACAAGTGAAATGAGTATGAGGGTCTCTAGCAAGCAGTAATGCATGACACATCAAACTGCTGTACTAGGTAGAAAAAAAATCAAGAATGTTCTATCTGGAACAAAATTGATACTAATTGATAGAAAATAACTCAGTTCAATTCCCTTAAGTATCTGGGGAGGAAAATATTTACAGATAGTGAGCACTGTTGATGGCAAGATATAGGAAACAATTGTCCTTCATCTCTTTGCTTTATTTGATCAGAAGGGAGTTTCAAGCACCAAAAATATTAATCTTTCACATTTTTATTAGAAGAAATAATATTAGTGTATCATTTACCCATGTTCTCTCCAAAGGATATTTGTTCTGTAGGAGAAAATTGTCCTAAGGGCATATTTTGTCATTAAGATATCACTATGTGACTCACCTGAGCTTGAGGGGCCCAAATGACTGATTTTAAGGCTCATGTAGGAAATCACAAATGCAATGCTTGAAGTATGTTCTGGTTACCAATTTCATAATTACAATTTTAACCAACCTCTCTGTGCTATCACTTCACAGCTATGTATCTCCTAAAAATAATATCATAATGCTTCTAATAATTACCTTTCTTTACATAGACTGAATAATTTACTGGATAAGGCATTGTTTAATATGTCCAAGAATTACAATTCCAATCCCTCCTTCTAGATTACTCCAATAAGCTATGTGATTTTAAAAGAGTCATTTTGTTCTTGTATCAGTATCATCACTTGAGTCTACACACTAAACCACAGTGATGAAATCCTGCAAAGGTTTAGGAATTAACTACATTTCCTGTTTTAACACCAGAATGTTTGCAAGGCCTTGTTATTCAAGGCTTGTATTAATACCAAAGCCTCTCTGACCAGTTATTTCATCCCAGAAGACATGAAACATATCTTATTGTTCACTGAGCCATCATAACCATGACATGAAGATCTGTAAAAAATAGTTAGAAGTCAGTTAAAATTATTTTCTCTTGCCAACTGTCTATATTCTGGAAATGACTCTGAATATGTTAAACTCTATTTTAAAAATAAAAAAAAGTAGTGTAAATACTGGACATTGATTTGGAAATTAAATTTTATTTTTTCCCTTTTTAAATTTTTTATTGAAAAATATTAATTAACATATAGTGTGTTATTTGTTTCAGAGGTAGAGTTCAGCGATTCATCAGTCTTATATAATACCCAGTACTCATTATATCACATGCTCTCCTTAATGTGCATCACCCAGTAATACCACCCCTCAACCATCCTCCCCTCCAGCAACCCTGTTTGTTTCCTATGATTAAGTCTCTTATGGTTTGTCTCACCATCTGATTTTGTCTTGTTTGATTTTTCCCTCCCTTCCCCTATGATCCTCTGTTGTGTTTCTTAAATTCCACATCTCTGATTGACTTATTTCACTTAGCATAATACCTTCTAGTTCCATCCATGTTATTGCAAATAGCAAGATTATTTTTTATGACTGAGTAGTACTCCATTGTGTATATATACCACATCTTCTTTATCCATTCATCTGTCAATGGACAGCTAGACTCTTTCCACAGTTTGGCTATTGCAGACACTGCTGCTATAAACATTGTGATGCAGGTGTCCCGTTGGATCAATACATCTGTATCACTGGGGTAAATACCTAATAGTGCAATTGCTGGGTCTTAGAGTAACTCTATTTTCAACTTTTTGAGGAACCTACATACTGTTTTCCAGAGTGGCTGCCCCAGATTGCATTCCCACCAAAAGTGTAAGGGTATTTCCCTTTCTCCACATCTCACCAATAGCTGTCACTTACTGACTTGTTAATTTTAGCCATTCTGACCAGTATGAGATGGTATCTCATTGTGGTTTTGATTTGTATTTCCCTGATGCCCAGTGATGTCGAGCACTTTTTCATGTGTGTGTTGGCCATCTGGATGTCTTCTTTACAGAAATATCTGTTCATGTCTTCTGCCCATTTCTTGATTGGATTATTTGTTTGTCAGGTGTTGAGTTTGATAAGTTTTTTTTATAGATTTTTGGATGTTAGCCCTTTATCTGATATGTCATTTGAAAATATCTTCTCCCATTCTGTCAGTTGTCTTTTGGTTTTATTGACTATTTCCTTTGTTGTACAAAAGCTTTTGATCTTGATGAAGTCCTGATACTTCATTTTTGACCTTGCTTCCCTTGCCTTTGGCGATGTTTTTAGGAAAAAGTTGTTGTGGCTGAGATTGAAGAGTTTGCTGCCTGCGTTCTCCTCGATGATTTTGATGGATTCCTGCCTCATACTGAGGTCTTTCATCCATTTTGAGTCAATTTTTGTGTATGATATAAGGAAATGGTCCAGTTTCATTCTTCTTCATGTGGCTGTCCAATTTTCCCAACACCATGTGTTGAAGAGACTGTCTTTTTTCCATTGCACATTTTTTTCCTTCATTGTTGAAGAAATAGAGCTTGAAGTCTGGAATTGTGTTGCCATCAGGTTTGGTTTTCTTGTGCAACATTCCTATGGATATTTGGGGGTCTTTTCTGGTTTCATACAAATTTTAGGATTATTTGTTATAGCTCTGAAAAAAATTGATGGTATTTTGATAGGGATTTCTTTGAATGTATAGATTTCTCTAGGTAACTTAGACCCTAAAAAAATAAAGATTTTATTTATTTATTTGAGAAAGAAATAATGAGTGTGAGAGAGCACACAACCTGCGGTGGAGGGAGAGGCAGAGCGAGAACCAGACTCCCTGCTGAGCAGGGAGCCCAATGTGGGACTTGATTGATGAACCATGGAATCATGACCTGATCCGAAGGCAAACACTGAACTGACTGAGCTACCCAGGTGCCCCAGCATCGACATTTTAACAATATTTATTCTTCTAATCCATTAGCATGGAACATGTGCCCATTTCTTTTTGTATCCATCAAATTATTTCATGATTTTTCTATAGTTTTCTAAGTACAGATCCTTTGTCTATTTGGTTAGGTGTATTCCTAGGTATCTTATGGTTTTTGGTGCAATTATAAATGGGATGGACTCAGCTTTTCTTTCTTCTGTCTCAAGGTTAGTGTATAAAAATGAAACTGATTTCTATTCATTGATTTTATATCCTGTCATTTTCCTGAATTCCTGTATCAGTTTTAGCCATTTTGGGGTGGAATCTTTTGGGTTTTCCACATGGAATATCATGCCATCTATAAAGAAAGAGCGTTTGACTTCTTTGCTGATTTGGATGCCTTTACTTATTTTTGTTGTCTGCTGAGACTAGGACTTCTGGTACCATGTTGAACAACAGTGATGAGAGTAGACATACCTGTCATTTTCCTGACCTTACAGGAAAAGGTCTCAGTTATTCTCCATTGAGCATGATATTCACTGTGAGCTTTTCATATATGTTTTTTTATGGTATATTTTTTAATGTTTTATTTATTTATTTGAGAGAGAGAGTGAGCAAAAGAGAAAGAGAGGGAAGGAGCTGGGGAGGAAGCAGTGGGAATCAGACTTTCCACTAAGCAGGAAGTCTGACATGGTGATCCATCCCAGAACTCTGGGATCATAACCTGAGCTGAAGGCAGACATTTATTTTACTGAGCCACCCAGGTGCCCCCACTTTTATTATATTGGGGTATGTTTCCTCTATCACAATATACTATGAAGAGTTTTAATCAAGAAAGTGATGTTATACTTTGTCAAATGTGTTTTCTGCATCTGTTGAGAGGATTATATTGTTCTTGTCCTTTATTTTATCAATGTAGTGTATCACACTGACTGATTTGTGGATGTTGAACCAACCTTGTATCTCAGTAATAAATCCCACTTGGTTGTGGTGAATGACCCTTTTAATGTACTGTTGAATCCTATTGGCTAGTATCTTGGTGAGAACTTTTGCATCCATGTTCATCGGGGACTGTAACTTTCCTTTTTGGTGGAGTCTTTTTCTGGTTTGGGATCAAGGCAATGTGGGCCACATAGAAAGAGTTTGGGAGTTTTCCTTCCATTTCTAGTTTTTGAAAAAGCTTCAGAAGAATAAGTATTAATTATTTTTTAAATGTTTGGTAGAATTCCAGTGGAAGACCCTCTGACATTGGACTCTTGTTTATTGGGAGATTTTTGATTACTGCTTCAGTTTCTTTGCTGGTTATAGGTCTCTTTAGGTTTTCTATTTTTTACTGTTTCAGATTTGGTAGTTTATAAGTCTCTAGGGATGCATCCATTTCTTCCAGATTGTCTAATTTGTTGGCATATAATTGCTCATACTATGTTCTTATAATTGCTTATATTTCTTCAGTGTTGGTTGTGATCTCTCCCTTTCATTCATGGTTTTATTTATTTGTGCCCTTTGTCTTTTCTTTTTGATAAGTCTTTCCAGGTACTTACTGATCTTATCAATTCTTTCAAGGAATTACCTCCTAGTTTTGTTGATCTGTTCTAGTGTTCTTTCAGTTTCTATTTCATTGATTTTTGTTCTAATATTTATTTTTTTTTCTTCTCCTGCTAGGTTTAGGCTTTATTTGCTGTTCTTTGTCTAACTCCTTTAGGTGTAAGTCTAGGTTGTGTATTTGAAACCTTTTTTGCTTCTTGAGAAAGACTTGTATTGCTATATACTTCCCTCTTAGGACTGACTGTCTTTCCTGCATCCTAAAGGTTTTTAACAGTTGTGTTGTCATTTTCATTTGTGTCCATGAATTTTCTAAATTCTTCTTTAATTTCCTGGTTGACCTATTCTTTTTTTAGGAGGTGCTCTTTAACTTCTCTGTATTTGAGTTCTTTCCAAATTTCTTTTTTTGATTGAGATCATATTTCAAACATTGTGGTCTGAAAATATGCAGGGAAAGATCCCAAACTTTTGGTACTGGTTGAGATTTGATTTGTGAACCAGTATGTGATCTATTCTGGAGAATGTTCCATGTGCACTCAAGAAGAATGTGTATTCTGTTGCTTTAGGATAGAATGCTCTTTATATATATCTGTGACATCCATCCAATCCAGTTTGTCATTCAAAGCCCTTGTTTCCCTGTTGATCATCTGCTTTAATGATCTATCCATTGCAGGAGGGGAGTATAAGTCCCCTACTATTATTGTATTATTTTTTATGTGTTTCTTTAATTTTGTTATTAATTGGATTATATATATTTGGCTTCTCCCATATTAGGGGGATAAATATTTACAATTGTTAGATATTCTTGTTGGATAAGCCCTTTAATTATGATATAGTGTCCTTCCTCATTTCTTATTATGGTCTGTAGTTTAAACTCTAATTTGTCTCATATAAAGATGGCCATCTCAGCTTTCTTTTGATGTCCATTAGCATGACAAATGGTTTTCTATCCCCTCACTTTAAATCTGGAGGTGTCTTTGGGTCTAAAATGAGTCTCTTGCAGACATTATATCAATGGGTTTTGCTTTTTTACCAAGTTTGATACCCTGTGTCTTTTGATTGGGGTATTTAGCCCATGTACATTCGGAGTAACTGTTGAAAGATATGAATTTAGTTCCTTTATATTACCTGTAAAGTGACTGATACTTTATATTTTATCTGTTCTTTTCTAGTCTATGTCGCTTTTGGTATTTTTCTTTCCTTAAAGGATCACTTTTAATATTTCTTGTAGAGCTGGCTTGGTGATCACAAATTCTTTAAATTTCTGTTCATCCTGGAGGCTTCTTATCATTCCTTCTATTTTGAATGACATCCTAGCTGGATAAACTATTCTTGGATATATATATATTTTTTTCTCATTTAGCACCCTGACTTTATCATGCCAGTCTTTTCTGGCCTGCCAAATCTCTGTGGTTAAGCTTGCTGCCAATCTAATGTTTCTACCCTTGTAAGATACCAATCTCTTGTCCTGAGCTGGTAGACCTGCTTTCAGAATTTTCTGTTTCTGAGATTTGTAACTTCCACTGTTATATGTTGGGGTGTTGACCTGTTTTTATTGATTTTGAGGGGGGTTATATGTGCCTTCTGGACTTTGATGCTTATTCCCTTCCCCGGATTAGGGAAGTTCTATAGGGAAGCTATAATTTGCTCCAATATACCTTCTGCCCCTCTCTCTCTTTCTTCTTCTTCTGGGATCTTAATTATTCTAATATTGCTCTGCTTTATGGTATCACTTGTCTCTTGAATCCTCCCCTCATGATACAGTAGTTGTTCATCTCTCTTTTTCTCAGCTTCTTTATTCTCCATCACTTTATCTTCTATATCACTAATTCTCTCTTCTGCCTCATTCGTGCTATCAGAACCTCCATTTTTATTTTATTTAGTTAGTTATTTAGTTATTATGTTACTTAGTTATGTTAGTCACCATACAGTGCATCATTAGATTTTGATGTGATGTTCCATGATTCATTGTTTGCATATAACACCCAGTGTTCAGTTCAATATATACCCTCCTTAATACACATCAACAGGCTGACCCATTCCCCTACCCCTACCCCCACCCAAAACCCTCAGTTTGTTTCCCAGAGTCCGTAGTTTCTCATGGTTTGTCTCTCCCTCTGATTTCTCCCCCTTCATTTTTCCTATCCTTCTCCTAATGTCCTCCATGCTATCCTTTATGTTCCACAGATAAGTGAAACCATATGATAATTGACTTTCTCTGATCGACTTATTTCACTTACAGCCTCCATTTTTTATTTCATTTTATTAATAGTCCTTTTTATTTCAACTTGATTAGATTTTCATTCTTTTCTTTCTTCAGAAAGGGATTATCTAGTGTCTTCTATGTCTTCTATGTTTTTTCAAGCCTCATCTAATATCTTTATAATCATTATTATGAGAATCTGACATCTTACTTATATCCATACTCATTAGGTCCCTGTTTGTCAGAACGGCCTCTTGTTCTCTTTTTTGGGGTGGGTTTTTCCTTCTTTTCATTCTGTCCAGAGGAGAGATGAATGAGAGAACAAAATACTAAAATCACAACAATGACTCCAGAGAAATATACACTGAATGAAGCAGAAGAGATCCAAAGCCAAAACAACAACAACAATAACAACAACAACAAAATTTTAAAAAAGAGAGGGAGAGAGAATATATTCAGACAGGTGAACAGAACAAAACAATACAAAGGATCCTGTGTGTATTTTGACCTGTTTGTTAGAAAACTAGATCCCAAAATTGTAAAGAAAAACATATATGTTCAAAAATAAAATTAAATACAATGAAAGGATAGAATGTAACTGTAAATATGAAAATTAAGAAAACCAAAAAGTTTATAAAATGAGATTGGTCAAAAAAAATGAGATTGGTCACAAAAGAAAGAGAAAAAATATATATATAATTGCAAGACTTAGGGGCACCTGGGTGGCTCAGTTGGTTAAGCAACTGCCTTCAGCTCAAATCATGATCCTGGAGTCCTGGGATTGAATCCTACATCGGGGTCCCTACCCAGCAAGGAGTCTGCTTCTTACTCTGACCTCTCTCCCTTCATGTGCACACTCTTTCTCTCAAGTAAATAAATAAAAAATCTTGAAAATAAAAAGGACTTAAGAACCATGAATAAAACAAAACAAAACATGAATTCTATATACTATTTTCCCCTAGTGCTGGCGTTTTGCAGTTCTCTGTGATTGGTAAACTTGGTCTTAGCTGGATATTGTTGCTGATCTTCTGGGGGAGGGGCCTGTTATGTTCTCAGATTGTCCTTGTCCCAGTGGAACTACACTGCCCTTGCCAGGGGCCCATAAGTAAGGGGCTCTGGATTGCTCCATATGGCTTTTGTTCACTGAAGGCTTTCTTTGTCACTTTAGAGGATAAGAATGAAAATGGTAGCCTCCCAGTTTCCAGTCCCAGAGCCAAAACTGGCATCCCCATTCCTCAGTGTGCCTTCAGGGAAAGCAGACCATTACTCCTATCTTCTCAGTCTCCATGTACACTCTGTGCTCATCCAGCCTTGTGACCAAGAATTTCTATCTCAGGAACACAACCCCCACTTTAGGTCTTCAAACCCTGAAGACCCCTGCAGTGTTCATCCATGTTGTTCCTCCTGGAGGATAAAATGGTGTACCCCTACCCCCCCCAGTTCTGCTGCTTTTTTGGGTCCTTGCTTAGAGAACAGTTGACTGACCATGCCATGGTTCAAGGTTAATGGGAGTACCAAGATGAAAGCCCACTCTTGGGCTTGCTGACTGCAGTTGGCTTCCCCACTCTGATTCCTGGGAGTTCTGCTGCACTCAGGCACCTCTGCTCTTCTGATCCTGAGACCACACTGCCCCACCTAGGTTTCTGCCCCACTTCACCACCTGAAGGCCTGTCAGGCAGGGATGTCCCTCACTGAAGCAGACTTCTAAAAGTTCTGATTTTGTGCTCCACTGCTATATCACTTTCTGGTAGCCAGCTTACAGAGGTTTCCTCCCCACTGAGGTTTATATTCTGATATATCACCTTGAATTAACTTCTTCATACCTCCTACCTTGCAGAAAGTGGTTACTTTTCTATTTGTAGAATTTTAGCAATTCTTTTCTTAGATCTCTAGCTGAGTTTGCAGGTGTTCAGAATGAATTTTGGCTACCTATCTGAATTCCTGAGACCAGACAAATCTAAAGTCTCCGATTCCTCCATTATCTTGGACTCTTTAGGTTAATTAGATTTTGTGAACAGGTGGGATTGATGTTATTTTGAAACAATCAAATGAAAAAATTCAGTTAAATGATACAGTAGTAAACACTATCTCTAATGAGCATGATAAAAAGCTATGAAAGAACACTTACTAAGTACCACACTGTATTTCAGGGCCATGCAAAATGATATATATCCATTGTCTCACCAAATCCTCACAACCACACTTGAGTAGATATTGGCACTACTATTTTGTAGATAAGGAAATAAAATCATATGCTTTAAAAATTGTCATTGTCACATAAAATATGGATAGAACTAGAATTTCTATGTCTGACTTACAAACTCATTATTTTCTCTACACTGCAGCATTTGCACTAATAAAATATTTAAGGCATAGTTTAAACTGCTACAACAAAGAAACCCCAGAATACAGTGGCTTAAATAAGATATTTAAGATACGTATTTCTTTACTTGTTTACTAATTTATTAAATTAGTTTGCCTTTTCTCCCATATAGTGGTCTTGTAGATCTCTACAGGATTTTCAACTCTGTTCTACAGAGTCATTCATGGTCACAAATTATTGTGTTTCTCTGTTCATCCATCTTTTAGGTTGTTTTCTTCATCTACATCATCAAAGCTGGGTTCCTTTCATGTTCACATCCCAGCATCCAGAAGGAAGCAAAAAACAAAAATCTAGAGAAAATATCGTGGCTTTCAAGTGAAGATAGCCCAGTCGTGCACCTGTTTACTTCCATTTATATCCCTTTGGCCTAAATTCTTTATCTAGTGGTAAGGTAAAGTGGGAAATGTAGTCCCAAGCTTGGTGATTATGTGCCTGTAAAATAAATGGAGAATAGATTTGGAGGAAAAACTAGTAGACTGTCATTATTAAAGATTATACATAGGGGTCAGGTTTATGCAGTATGTGGTGAAGGGATTCCATGAGAGAAATAAGAAGCCAGATTAAGTATAGAAAGCACTTGGATAGCGATATGATGAGAGGAAAATGTTGTGTCCCAACAATGAATACTATGTGACAAAAGGACATTTAGGTTTTGAGGTATATTTTAGCAAAATTACTTCTTAAATGAGAAGAAATCATTATTTAGAATATTTATCATGATATAAATTGTGCAGAAAATATTATATAACATATGGACTACTATATATATGTGTGTGTGTATATATGTACATATATATATAATGAAATAAAATTTTTGTTACATTCTAATTTTAATCTACTCCCAATAAAACTTTAAGACCACTTATTACAAAAGGCAAAAAGGACTAGATAAAGGAGTTTGACAAAATTTGGATATCATCAATTCTGTGTATTGAGTATATGGATCATCACTGTGCAATGCTTTCTATTTTTATATGTTTGAAAGTTTTCATCATAAAATTTTAAAAAAATATTAGTAAGGAAACATTAATTTAAAACATATTATTAACAATTTAAAACATATTATTAGGAAGAGGATACAAGATGGCAGAGAAGTAGGAGGAGCTGTTTCAACCTGTCCCCTAAAGTGAGCTGATTACCTACCAAAGAACTCTGATCACCCATGAAATCAGACTGAGATTAGAATTATACACTTCTGTATCTCTATGGGGCAGAAGACGCCAGTGGACAGGTAAAGCGGAGTGAGAACATCAGACTGATATTGGAAGATAAACAAAAGTGGGAGGGAGCCACCAGAAGTGACCCATTGGAAAGTAATACCCCAATACAAGAGTGCCCTGTGATTAGGGGCCAGAATTAACTTGGAATCTGGTTGAAAGCACTCAAAAAAGAGCAAAAGATCTTAAGGGGAAATTGGTGGAATTGGGCAGTTAGGGACAGGGAATTAAGCCCACGGACCCAGGACAGCCCCCACCAGCAGGGAACCAGAGAGCAAAACAAAGAAGCTAAGTCTTCGTCCCTAGCTGCCAGTGCACCTGAGAGCATCTGGATGGCAGCACCTGTGAGGGTGAAGGAGCCTGCTCTGGATGCCAGAGGGCAGAACCACAGCCTTTTGTACTCTGCACACATGCTGCAGGACTGGAGTCTGAGTTGCGCCCAACACCCTCCCCTGAGAGATGTCTGTGCAGGCCCCAGCTGGTGCTCTCTAGGACCCGGAGAGTCTGAGAACTCTCAGCCAGGGCCAGCGTGAAAATCTCAGTGTGCTATCTCTGCTTGGGACCTCTCCGGTGGTCTGGACCTGTCCAGACATCTGTGGCTAGTATTTCTCATGGTTTTGGGTACAAGAAAGTGTTCCTGTGACCCCAGAGACCATGACTGGGGATGTGCTCTGCCAACAGCAGAGGGGGAATTTACGTGCTCTGGAGCATAAAGAGGGAAACACACTGAAGTTTTCTCTGAGATGGAGGTCTGGGTGCAGTTTGCTTTCCTCTAAACCTCCGAAGAACCAATAAGAGTTGCCATGGGGAGAAAAAAACAAAGAAAGAAACAAACAAATCTTCAGAGAACAAAAGCCAGAAAAACCAGTTTTCTCAGAGCCCAGCCCCTTGATGGGGGCAGGAGGACTCAAGTCGAGCAAGACTCCCTGAAAACCACGTGGCTGACCCATCCCCCAGAAAGCCAGCAAAAACCAAACAACAACAAAAAAACCCCAAGAGGACAACCACCACTATTTTATAGATACAACTTTTATTTTTAATTCCTTCCCACTACTCTGTTTTTTTTTTCATTATTTTTATATAACTTTTTAACCTATTTACCATCACAATGAGATATTCACTACACCAAATTCCATAACCTTTTAACCTGAATGTTTTTAATACATATACCTGTTTTTCTTTTGCTTTTCTATTTTTCTAATTTATTTTATTTTATGTTTTTAATATTCATATAGAGATAAGCTTCAAGGTAATCATCTTCCCCCAGTCAATGTTACCCATATATATATATACTAGTTTTAATCCCCCTTTATCTCAGGAAAGTTGAGTCCTTTAACAAAGATATCAAGTACATCCAGGATGAATCAAAATAACCGACCTCAACCACACTGAGAATTTATAACCACCCTCCCATCTTTTTCTTCTGTCAGTGTTTCTGTGTATTTGTTTTTGTTCTGGTAGTATATAAATCCTATATGTGCAGTTCATTTTGACGGGGTTCTTTTTATTTATTTATTTATTTATTTTATTTGTTTTTTTTTTTTTTTTTTTTTTTTTTTTGGTCATCTACATTTGTCGGTCTTTTTGTTTGTTTTTGTTTGTATAATTCATAAATGGTAACTTTGGGGCCCATTCGGGCTGGGCCTTCTCTTTTATTTTCTCTTTCTTTCTTTTTTTTTTTTCTGTCTCTCTCTCTCTTTTTTTCTTTGTTCTTTCTTTTTGATGGAGACTCTCGATTGCTCAGAAGCATTGCAGGGTGCACCTTGCCTGCACCAAGGTTGATACATTCGGCTACAGATCCATTCAGTCATTGCTCACAAAATGACTAGGAGGAATGCCCAACAGAACAAAAATTCAGAGACTGGACCCTCTCCATCAGAGTTACTGGATATGGATGTAAACAGTATGTCAGAAAGGGAATTCAGGCTAACAATTATGCAGGCAATAGCTAGGTTGGAGAAAGCCTTTGATGACAATATGGAATTGATCAAGGCAGAAGTGAAAGCCACCAGAGATGATGTTAACAATGCTCTCAATGAGTTCCAATCTCATCTAAATTCTCTAAAAGCTAGGGTAATTGTGGCAGAAGATATAATTAGTGATCTGGAGGGCAAACAGATAGAGAAAAAGGATGAGGAGGAAGTCTGGAACAAACAGCTTAGAAGCCATGAAAACAGAATTAGGGAAAAAAATAATGCCATGAAATGTTCCAATGTCAGAATTATTGGAATCCCTGAGGGGGAGGAGTAAGAAAGAACACTAGAAGATATAGTTGAACAAATTCTCTATGAAAAATTTCCCAATCTGGTGAATGGAACCAGCGTTCATGTACCAGAGGCAAAAAGGTTCCCACCAAGATCATAGAATGTAGAAAGACCTCAAGACACCTGATTGTGAAACTGGTGAATCATAATTTTAGACAGTAGCTCTTGAAAACAGCTAGGGGGAAGAGATTCCACGTACAGAGGAAAGCCCATTAGAATAACGTCAGACGTGTACACAGAAACCTGGCAAGCCAGAAAGGGCAGGAAAGATGTATTCAGGGCACTAAATGAATAGAACATGCAGCCAAGAATACTTTATCTAGCAAGACTGACATTCATAATGGATGGAGAGATAAAGAGCTTCCAAGACTGGCAAGCTTTAAAAGAGTATATGATCACCAAGCCAGCACTGCAAGAAATATTAAGGGGGGGGGTCTTTAAAAGAGGAAAAACCTAAGAATATAATTGGACAGAAATATATGGAGACAATCTATGGAAACAAAGACTTTCACAGGTAACACAATGTCGGAAAAAAAGGTATCTCTCAATAATCACTCAACTTGAATGGTATAAATGTGCCCATAAAACAACACAGGGTTGCAGATTGCATAAAACAACAGGAACCATCCATATGTTGTCTACAAGAGACCCATTTTGAACCTGAGGATAAATTCAGACTAAAAGTGAAGGGATGGAGAAGCATCTTTCAAACCAATGGGCCTCAAAAGAAGGCTGGGGTAGTGATTTTCATATCAGATAAATTAGATTTTAAACTAAATACTGTAGTCAGAGATACAGAAGGACTCTACATCATTCTTAAAGGGTCTATCCACCAAGAAGATCTAACACTTTCAAATAGTTATGCCCCCAATATGAGAGCAGCCAATTACATAAAAAAAACTGTTAATCAAGATAGTCATATTGATATGAATACATTAATAGTAGGAGATCTTAACACACCACTCTCAGTAATAGACAGATCATCCAAGCAGAAAATCAATGAAGAAACAAGAGCATTGAATGACACATTGGACCAGATGGACCTCATAGATATATACAGAACAATCCACCCTCAAACAACAGAATACTCATTCTTCTCAAGTGCACATGGAACCTTCTCTAGAATAGACCACATACTCAGTCACAAATCAGGGCTCAACTGATACCAAAAGACTGAGATGTTTCTCTGCCTATTCTCAGATCACAATGCTTTGATACTGGAGCTCAACCAAAGGAAAAGTTTGAAGGGAATTCAAACGCCTGGAAGCTAAAGACCACCTTGCTTAAGAATGTTTGGATCAACCAGAAAATCAAAGAAGAACTTAAGCAATTCATGGAAACCAATGAGAATGAAGACACTTTGGTCCAAAACCTATGGGATATAGTGAAGGAGGTCCTAAGGGGGAAATACAGAGCCATCCAAGCCTCCCTCAAAAAATTTGAAAAATCCAGAATACACCAGCTGTCTCTGCACCCTAAACAACTGGAAAATCAAGAGGGAGGAGTCAAGATGGCGAAGAAGTAGCAGGCTGAGAAGACATCAGGTAGCAGGAGATCAGCTAGATAGCTTATCAAACCATTGTGAACACCTACAAATCCAACAGGAGATCAAAGGGAACAAGAGCAACAATTCTATAAACAGAAAATCAACCACTTTCTGAAAGGTAAGACCGGCGGAGAAGTGAATCCAAAGTGATGGGAAGATAGGCCGCAGTGGGAGGGGCCAGCCCCCAGCAAGAGGCAGAACAATGGAGCAGAAAATCAGGACTTTTAAAAGTCTGCTCCACTGAGGGACATCACTCCAGAGGCTAAACCGGTGTGAAGCCCACATGGGGTCAGCATGGCCCCAGGTCCCGCAGGGTCACAGTAGGAGCAGGGGTGTCTGAGTGCCACAGAGCTCACAGGTATTAGAGCGGGGAAGCCAGCTACAGAGACAGAGCTGAAGAGTGAGTTCTCAACTCGGGGTTACATTGAACCAGGCACAGGCTGGGTGAGCTTGGAGCACGGCCAGAGGCCAGGAAGATGGGAGTGATTGAGCTCTTTTCTCTGAGGGCGCACTGAGGAGTGGGGCCCCGAGGTCTCAGCTCATCTGGGCCAGAGACTGGGAGGCCACCATTTTCATTCCCATCCTCTGGAACTCTATAGAAAGCGTTCAGGGAACAAAAGCTCCCACAAGCAAACCCGAGAGGATTACTTAGCCTGGCCCTTGGTAAGGGCCGTGCAACTCTGTCTCAAGCAAGGACACTTGAGAATCACTAAAACAGGTCCCTCCCCCAGAAGATCAACAAGAAATCTAGCCAAGACCAAGTTAACTTGCCAAGGAGAACAAAAAAATTCCAGAGAAGGAGAAAGCAAAGCATGGAATTCATGGCTTTCTCCCCATGATTCTTTAGTCTTACAGTTAATTTTTTTTTCTTAATTTTATTTTTTTTCTTCTGCTAATTTTTTTTAAACTTTTACTCTTTCCTCTTTTAACATTTTTTAACTAGTTTAACTTAAAAATAACTTTCATAAAAATAATAATAATCTTTTTTGAATGTTCATTATTATAGTCATATTTTATCCTTCATTGTATCTAACTTTATTTTTTGTATACACATAAGGTTTTTTCTTCTAAAAAATTTGTGGTATGGAGACGAGATGGTGGAGAACTAGGAGGAGGCTCTGTTTCAACCTGTACCCTAAAGTGAGATGAACACCTACCAAAGAACTCTGATCACCCATGAAATCAGCCTGAGATCAGAATTATGCACCTCTGGATCTCTACAGGGGCAGAAGACACCAGTGGGCAGGTAAAGCAGAGTGGGAACGTCGGAAGATAAACAAAAGGGGGAGAAAGCCACCAGAAGTGACCCATTGGAAAGTAATACACCAATATGAGAGTACCCTGCATCTGGGGACCAGCATTAACTTGGAGTCTGGTTGAAAACACTCAAAAAGAGCAAAGGATAATGGGGGGAAATTGTGGGAATCGGGGCAGTTAGGGAGAGGGGCTTAAGTCCCTGGAACCAGGACAGCTACCCCTGACGCTGAGCCAGAGAGAGCGTGGCAGAAAAACTAGGTTTTGGTCCCTGAGCAATGAGCGCTCCAGAAAGCGTGTGGGATGCGGCTCCCATGAGGGGCTGGGAGCCTTCCCAGGTGGCAGAACCACAGCCTTTTTGCAATCCCCATGCGCAAGTCACACCTCGATACCAGTGTCTGAGTCAGGCCCCACACCCTCCCCCGAGAGAGGTGGGCATAGGCGCCAGCCTGGCGCTCTCAGTCCTGGAAAGTCTGAGTACTCCAAGCCCTGGCCAGTGGGAAAATCTCAGTGTGTGATCACTGCTTGGAACCTCTCTGGCAGTCCGGAGCTGCCCAGACAGCCGCTGCTGTCGTGGTTTTGGGTACAAGCAGGAGTTCCTGCATCCCCAGGGACCGCGACTGGGAACCTACTCTGCCAGCAGCCAAGGGGGAATTTATGTGCTCTGGAGCACCCAGAGAGGAACAGACTGAGGCATCAGGCATCTCTCTGAGAGGGAGGTCAGGGTGCAGTTTGCTTCCCTCTAAACCTCTAAAAACCATCAAAAGCTGTCAAGGTGAGAGAAAACACCTCCTTGAGGAGGGCAGGAGGACTTAACTCAGGAAACACTGCCTGAAAATCCACGTGGCAGGCCCCTACCCCAGAAAGCCAACAGGAAAAAAAAAAAAGACAAGAAAACAACCACCACTACTTCATAGATACAACTTTTATTTTTAATTCGTTACCACTATTCTGGTTCATTCTTTTATAGATAATTTTTAACCTATTTACCATCACATTGAGATGTCCAGTACATCAAATTCCAAAATAACCTTTTAACCTGAACTTTTTGATACATATACCTGTGATTTTCTTTTGCTTTCCTATTTTTAAATTTTTTAAAATTTCATTTTAGTTTAGTTTAGTTTATTGTTTCTTTTAAATTTTTATTTCTTAATATTCATATAGAGTTAAACTTCAAGGTAATCCCTTTCCCCAATCAATGCTACCCCTATAGGTAAACCAATTTTTAATCCCACTTCACCTTAGGAAAGTTGAGTCCCTTAACGAAGATATCAAGATATATCTGGGAAGAATCAAAATAACCTTCCACCCCCATGCTGAGAACTTATAACCACTCTCCCATCTTTTTCTTCCACCAGTCTTTCTGTGTATTTGTGTTTGTCCTTGTAGTATATACATCTCATACTTGGGGTTCTTTTTGACGAGGTTCTTTTTTTGTCATATATATATATATATATATATATATATATATATATATATATATATATATATAATTTTTTTTTCTCTTCTCATCTACTTTTGTCAGTCTTTTTGTTTGTCTGTTTTTGTTTGTATACCTCATAAATATTACCTTGGGGGCCACTTGGGCTGGGCCTTCTATTTTATTTTTCTTTTTTTTTCCTGTCCCCCTCTCCCTCTCTCTATCTTTATTTTTACTTTCATTTGGGTGGGGACTCTTGATTGCTCAGAAACCTTCCAGGGTACACCTCGACTGCACCATGGTTGATACATCCAGCTACATGCATTCAGCCATTTCTCACTAAAATGACTAGGAGGAGGAATGCCCAACAGAAGAAAAATTCAGAGGCTGGGCCTTCTACAACAGAGCTAATGCTTATTGACATAGACAATATGTCGGAAAGGGTATTCAGGCTAACAATTATCCAGACAATAGCTAGATTGGAGAAAGCCACGGATGACAAAATGGAATTGATTAGGACAGAACTGAAAGCCACAAGGGATGATGTTTACAATGGGAGGGCAGAACTCAAAGCCAACAGGGATGATGTTCACAATGTTCTCGATGAGTTCCAATCTAATCTAAATCATCTAAAAGTTAGGGTAACTGAGACAGAAGATAGAATTAGGGACCTGGAGGACAAACAGATAGAGAGAAAGGATCAGGAGGAAGCGTGGAACAAACAGCTTAGAAACCATGAAAACAGAATAAGGAAATAAATGACACCATGAAATGTTCCAACATCAAAATTATTGGAATCACTGAAGGGGAAGAGAAAGAAAGTAGACTAGAAAATATAGTGGAACAAGTTCTCCATGAAAATTTTCCCAATCCTGCGAATGGAACCAGCGTTCATGTAGTACAGGCAGAATGGTCTCCCCTCAGGATTAAAGATTCTAAAAAAAATCAAGGCACCTGATAGTAAAATTGAGAAATCATAATAGTAGATACAATCTCTTGAAGGCAGCTAGGACAAAGAGGCTCCTTACATACAGAGGAAAACCCATCAGAATAACCTCAGACCTGTCCACAGAAACCTGGCAAGCCAGAAAGGGCAGGAAAGATGTATTCAGGGAACTAAATGAGAAGAACATGCAGCCAAGAATACTTTATCCAGCAAGACTGACATTCAAAATGGTTGCAGAGATAAAGAGCTTCCAAGACTGGGAAGACTTAAAAGAGTATGCGAACACCAAGCCGACACTGCAGGAAATATTAAGGGTGGGGGGTCTATAAAAGAGGAAAAATCCTAGGAATATCATTGAATGGAAATATGGAGACAATCTACAGAAAAAAAAGACTTCAAAGGGAACACAATGTCAATAAAAACGTATCTATCAATAATCACTCTCAATGTGATTGGCCTAAATGTGCCCATAAAATGACACAGGGTTGCAGATTGGATAAAATCACAGGACCCGTCCATATGTTGTCTACAAGAGACCCATTTTGAACGTAAGGATACACCCAGACTGAAAGTGAAGGGATGGAGAAGCATCTTTCATGTCAATGGGCCTCAAAAGAAGGCCGGGGTAATGCTTCTCATATCAGATAAATTAGATTTTAAACTAAAGATGGTAGTCAGAGATACAGAAGGACACTACATCATTCTTAAAGGGACTATCCACCAAGATGATTTAACAACTGTAAATATCCATGCCCCCAATATGGGAGCAGCCAATTACATAATAAAACTATTAATCAAGATAGAGTCACATTGATATGAATACATTAATAGTAGGAGATCTTAACACGCTTCTCTCAGTAATAGACAGATAATTCAAGCAGAAAATCAATAAAGAAACAATAGCATTGAATGACACATTGGATCAGATGGACCTCATAGATATATACAGAACATTCCACCCTAAAACAACAGAATACTCATTCTTCTCAAGTGCACATGGCACCTTCTCCAGAATAGACCACATACTGTGTCACAAATCAGGGATCAACCAATACCAAAACACTGAGATCATTCCCTGCATATTCTCAGATCACAATGCTTTGAAACTGGAGCTCAATCACAAGGAAAAGTTTGGAAGGAACTCAAACACCTGGAAGCTAAAGACCACCTTGCTTAAGAATGTTTGGATCAATCAGGAGATCAAAGAAGAACTGAAACAATTCATGGAAAACAATGAGAATGAAGACACTTTGGTCCAAAACCTATGGGATACAGCAAAGGCCGTCCTAAGGGGGAAATGCATAGCCATCCAAGTCTCCCTCAAAAAAGAATGAAAAATCCAGAACACAGCAGCTGTCTCTACACCTTAAAGAACTGGAGAATCAACAACAAATTAAACCATTTCCACTCACAAGAAGGGAAATAATCAAGATAAGAACAGAGATCAATGAGATGGAAACTAGAGATACAGTAGAACATATCAATGAAACTGGAAGCTTGTTTTATGAAAGATTCAATAAGATTGATAATCCATTGGCCACACTAATCCAAAAGCAAAGAGAGAAAGCTCAAATTAATAAAATTATGAATGAAAAGGGAGAGATCACAACTAACACCAAGGAAATAGAAACAATAACCAGAAGTTATTATCAACAGTTACATGCCAATGAGTTAAGCAACCTAGATGAAATGGATGTATTCCTGGAAAACTATAAACTCCCAAAATTGATCCAGGAAGAAATTGACAACCTGAATAGACCGATATCTAGTAAGGAGATTGAAGCAGTGATCAAAAACCTCCCAAAAAACAAGAGCCCAGGACCTGATGGATTCCCTGGGAATTCTACCAGACTATCAAAGAAGAAATAACACCTATTCTCCTGAAGCTGTTTCAAAAAATTGAAGCAGAAGGAAAACTTCCAGACTCCTTTTATGAAGTCAGCATTACCCTTATCCTCAAACCAGGCAAAGACCCCACCTAGAAGGAGAATCTCAGACCAATATCCCTGATGAATATGGATGCTAAGATTCTCAACAAGATCCTAGCAAATAGGATTCAACACCATATTAAAAATATTATCCACCATGACCAGGTGGGATTCATCCATGGTTTACAAGGATGATTCAACATTCGCAAATCAGTCATTGTGATAGAATAAATCAGTAACAGAAGAGAGAAGAACCACATGGTCCTCTCAATTGATGCAGAAAAAGCATTTGACAAAATCCAGCATCCGTTCCTGATTAAAATGCTTTAAAGTATAAGGGCACGGGAACATTTCTCAACTTCATAAAACCTATCTATGAAAAAAACACAGCAAATATCATACTCAATGGGAAAAAGCTTACAGCCTTCTCGTTCAGATCAGGATCACGACAAGGATGCCCACTCTCACCACTCTTGTTCAACAGAGTATTAGAAGTCCGAGCAACAGCAGACAACAAAGAGAAATAAAAGGTATCTAAATTGGCAATGAAGAAGTCAAACTCTCTCTCTTCGCAGATGACATGATACTTTCTATGGAAAACCCAAAAGACTCCACCCCCAAACTACTGGAACTCATGCAGCAATTCAGTAAAGTGGCAGGATACAAAGTCAATGTACAGAAATCAGTTGCTTTCTTATACACTAACAATGAAAATACAGAAAGGGAACTTAGAAAATCAATTCCATTTACTATAGCACCAAGAACCATAAGATACCTGGGAGTAAACCTAACCAAAGTGGTAAAGGATCTGTACTCGAGGAACTACAGAACACTCATGAAAAAAATTGAAGAAGACACAAAAAGATGGAAGACCATTTCATGCTCTTGAATCAGAAGATAAAACATTGTTAAAATGTCTATATTGCCTAGAGCAATCTATATTTTAATGTCATTCTGATAAAAATTCCATGGGTATTTTTCAAAGGGATGGAGCCAAAAATCCATAAATTTGTATGGAATCAGAAGAGACCCTGAATCACTAAGGACATGTTAAAAAAGAAAAACAAAAGTGAGGCATCACGTTGCCTGATTTCAAGCTTTACTCCAAAGCTGTGATCACCAAGACAGCATGGTATTGGCATAAAAACAGAGACATAGACCAGTGGAACAGAGTTAGAACCCAGATATGGACCCTCAACTCTATGGTCAAATAATCTTTGCTAAAGCAGGAAATAATATACAGTGGAAAAAAGGTAGTCTCTTCAATAAATGGTGCTGGGAAAAATTAGACAGCTGTATATAGAAGAATGATACTCGACCATTATCTTACACTGTACACATCGATAAACTCGAAATGGATAAAAGACCTCAATATGAGGCAGGAATCCATCAGAATCCCACAGGAGAACATAGGCAGTAACCTCTTCAATATCAGCCACAGCAACTTCTTTCAAGATATCTCTCCAAAGGCAAAGGAATCAAAAGTGAAAATGAACTTTTGGGACTTCCTCAAGATCAAAAGATTCTGCACAGCAAAGGAAACAGTCAACAAAACAAAGAGGCAACCCACAGAATGGGAGAGGATATTTTAAAATGACAGTACAGACAAAAGGTTGATATCCAGGATCTATAAAGAACTCCTCAAACTCAACACACACAAAACAGACAATCATATAAAAAAAAAGGCAGAAGATATGAACAAACACTTCTCCAATGAAGACATAAATATGGCTATCAGACACATGACAAAATGTTCATCATCACTAGCCATCAGGGAGATTCAAATCAAAACCACAGTGAGATACCACCTTACACCAGTTAGAATGGCCAAAATTAGCAAGACAGGAAACAACGTGTGTTGGAGAGGATGTGGAGAAAGGGCAATCCTCTTACGTTCTTGGTGGGAATATAAGTTGGTGCAGCCACTTTGGAAAAGAGTGTGGAGATTTCTTAAGAAATTAAAAATAGAGCTTCCCTATGACCCTGCAATTGCACTACTGGGTATTTACCCCCAAAGATGCAGATGTGGTGAAAAGAAGGGCCATCTCTACCCAATGTTCAGAGCAGCAATGGTCATGGTCACAAAACTGTGGAAAGGACCAAGATGCCCTTCAATGGATGAATGGATAAGGAAGATGTGGTCTATATACACTATGGAGTATTATGCCTCCATCAGAAAGGATGAATACCCAACTTTTGTAGCAACATGGACGGGACTGGAAGAGATTAGGCTGAGTGAAATAAGTCAAGAAGAGAGAGTCAATTATCATTTGGTTTCGCTTATTTGTGGGGCATAACAAATAACATGCAAGACATGGGGAGATGGAGAGGAGAAGGGAGATGAGGGAAATTGGAGGGGGAGATGAATCATGATAGACAATGGACTCTGAAAAACAATCTGAGGGTTTTGAAGGGGTGGGGGTTGGGAGGGTGAGGAACCTTGGGGTGGGTATTATGGAAGGCACATATTGCATGGAGCACTGGGTGTGGTGCATAACGATGAATTCTGTTACACTGAAAAGAAATTAAATTTAAAAAATTTTTTAAAAAAGTCTATTTTTAATTTCTTGAGGAATCTCCACACTGTTCTCCAAAGAGGCTGCACTAACTTACATTCCCACCAACAGTGTAAGAGGGATCCCCTTTCTCCACATCCCCTCCAACACATGTCGTTTCCTGTCTTGCTAATGTTGGCCATTCTAACTGGTGTAAGGTGATATCTCAATGTGGTTTTAATTTGAATCTCCCTGATGGCTAGTGATGATGAACATTTTTTCATGTGTCTGATAGCCATTTGTATGTCTTCATTGGAGAAGTGTCTGTTCATATCTTCTGCCCATTTTTGATATGATTGTCTGTTTCGTGTGTGTTGAGTTTGAGGAGTTCTTTATAGATCCTGGATATCAATCTTTTGTCTGTACTGTCATTGGCAAATATCTTCTCCCATTCCGTGGGTTGCCTCTTTGTTTTCTTGACTCTTTCCTTTGCTGTGCAGAAGCTTTTGATTTTGATGAAGTCCAAAAAGTTTATTTTGGCTTTTGTTTCCTTTGTCTTTGGAGAGATATCTTGAAAGAAGTTGCTGTAGCTGATATCGAAGAGATTACTGCCTATGTTCTTCTCTAGGATTCTGATGGATTCCTGTCTCACGTTGAGGTCTTTTATCCATTTTGAGTTTATCATTGTGTAGGGCGTAAGAGAATGGTCGAGTTTCATTCTTCTACATATAGCTGCCCAGTTTTCCCAGCACCATTTATTGAAGAAATTAAAAATAGAGCTTCCCTATGACCCTGCAATTGCACTACTGGGTATTTACCCCAAAGATACAGATGTAGTGAAAAGAAGGGCCATCTGTACCCCAATGTTTATAGCAGCAATGGCCACGGTCGCCAAACTGTGGAAAGAACCAAGATGCCCTTCAATGGATGAATGGATAAGGAAGATGTGGTCCATATACACTACAGAGTATTATGCCTCCATCAGAAAGGATGAATACCCAACTTTTGTAGCAACATGGACGGGACTGGAAGAGATTATGCTGAGTGAAATAAGTCAAGCAGAGAAAGTCAATTATCATATGGTTTTACTTATTTGTGGAGCATAACAAATAGCATGGAGGACATGAGGAGTTAGGAGAAGGGAGTTGGGGGAAATTGGAAGGGGAGGTGAACAATGAGAGACTATGGACTCTGAAAAACAATCTGAAGGGTTTGAAGAGGTGGGGGTGTGGGAGGTTGGGGGAACAAGGTGGTGGGTATTAGAGAGGGCACAGATTGCCTGGAGCACTGGGTATGGTATAAAAACAATGAATACTGTTATGTTGAAAATAAATTTTAAAAATGATAAAAAAAAAGAAAAAAAATGTCTATACTGTCTAGAGCAATCTATACTTTTAATGCCATTCTGATCAAAAGTCCACTGGCATTTTTCAAAGAGCTGGAGCAAACAATCCTAAAATTTGTATGGAATCAGAAGAGACCCTGAATTGCTAAGGAAATGTTGAAAAGGAATAACAAAACTGGTGGCATCACGTTGCCTGATTTCAAGCTTTACTACAAAGCTGTGTTCACCAAGACAGCATGGTACTCGCATAAAAACAGACACATAGACCAGTGGAACAGAGCAGAGAACTCAGATATGGACCCTCAACTCTATGGTCAAATAATCTTCGACAAAGCAGGAAATAATATACAGTGGATAAAAGGCAGTCTCTTCAATAAATGGTGCTGGGAAAATTGGACAGCTGTATATAGAAGAATGATACTCGACCATTCTCTTACACTGTATACAAAGATAAACTCAAAATGGATAAAAGACCTCAACATGAGGCAGGAATTCATCAGAATCGTACAGGAGAACACAGGCAGTAAACTCTTCAATATCAGCCACAGCAAGTTTTTTCAAGATATGTCTCCAAAGGCAAAGGAAACGGAAGAGAAAATTAACTTTTGGGACTTCATCAAGATCAAAAGCTTCTGCACAGCAAAGGAAACAGTCAACAAATCAAAGAGGCAACCCACAGAATAGGAGAAGATATTCTCAAATGACAGTACACACAAAAGGGTGATATCCAGGATTTATAAAGAACTTCTCAAACTCAACACACACAAAACAGATAATCATGTAAAAAAATGGGCAGAAGACATGAACAGACACTTCTCGAATGAAGAAATACAAATGGCTATCAGACACATGAAAAAATGTTCATCATCTTTAGCCATCAAGGAGATTCAAATCAAAACCACATTGAGATACCACCTTACACCAGTTAGAATGACCAGAATTAAGAAGACAGTAATCAAGATGTGTTAGAGTGGATGTGGAGAAAGGCGAACCTTTTACACTGTGGTGAGAATGCAAGTTGGTGCAGCCACTTTGGGAAACAGTGTGGAGATTTCTTAAGAAATTAAAAATAGAGCTATCCTATGACCCTGCAATTGCACTACTGGGTATTTACCCCAAAGATACAGATGTAGTGAAAAGAAGGGCCGTCTGTACCCAATGTTCAGAGCAGCAATGGCCACAGTCGCCAAACTGTGGGAAGAACCAAGGTGCCCTTCAATGGATGAATGGATAAGGAAGATGTGGTCCATATACACTTTGAAGTATTATGTCTCCTTCAAAAAGGATGAATACCCAACTTTTTTACCAACATGGATGGGACTGGAAGAGATTATGCTAAGTGAAAGAAGTCAAGTAGAGAGAGTCAATTATCATATGGTTTCACTTATTTGTAGAGCATAAGAAATAACACAGAGGAATGGGAAGATGGAGAGGAAATAGGAGTTGAGGGAAATTGGAGGGGGAGATGAACCATGAGAGACTATGGACTCTGAAAAACAATCTGAGCATTTTGAAGAGGCGGGAGGTGGGTGGTTGGGTGAGCATGGTGCTAGATATTATGGAGGGCACGTATTGAATGGAGCACTGGGTGGGGTTCATAAACAATGAATTCTGGTACACTGAAAAGATATTTAAAAAAATTAAAAATTAAAAAAAATAAATAAAACATATTATTAAGGGGAAAAAAAAAGAAGAAGAACCAAGAGGAAAAGAGTCAACTATGCTTAAATGAATACAGATTGGTAAGTGGAAACAAATAGAAGTGAAAGTCAAACCACTTTGATTTCTGGTGTGTGTGTGTGTGTGTGTGTGTGAGTGTGTGTGTGTGTAGCAGTTTCAGACATTATACAATCACAGTAATTATCTGGCATTTATACCATATCACAGTAACTTTAATTTCAAGGTCGTTGTCATTATAATGTTTTTCAGCTGAATTGCTTTCATGTGTGTCTGCCTTCTTCTTCATATAACTTTCCCCAATACGGTAACTTAAATTGATTTCTCTGTCTAAAATTTTTCAGGGATGACAGACCAGAGCACTCATCTTAGTGCTCTGTCAGATATTGCCAGTTATTATTATTCAATGTTTTGTGGTTTTAGAAGCTTAATATCAAAATATTCTTATCATAAAATTTCAGCAGGATTTTAAAGACAACTTTTTATTAGACAAAATTTACATTTACTCTGTGTTTGGGTTCTCACTATATTAAACTGTTTTTGAAAGACCTTGATTTGTCACCCTTTCTTACTTAAATGAGTTTAGGTAAGTAACTCAACTTCTTTACACTTCAGTTTCTTCATTTGTAAAATGGGGGGAATGATGGTTATTATGTAGAATATTGTGAGTATAAAATGGGATACCTTAAGTTAAAGTGCTTAGCAGAGTGAGTGGCATTTTAGGTGTTTAATAAATTTCAGTACTCTGTTCCCCTTTTTCTAAACATGACATAACTAATAGGTGCTAATCCCAAAAACTGAATTTAAATATAAAAAAAACTTTATTGAGGTATTTTTTAATATCATAAAAGTCACACACTTCAGGTAAATAATTCAATGGTTTTTAGTAACTTTACCAAGTGGCAGAATCAACACCATAAATTAGTTTTATGACATTTTCACCCTGCCCAGTAAGATCCTTCCTGCCAATATGCTTTATACTACTTATACTTTCTTTCATTGGCTATTGTTTAGAGTAAGACTTGTGTACTTCGAGTACAAATTTGTAATGTCTTCCCAAACTGCAGCAAGCCTCATAGTACCATTATCTTGCCTGATCCCCAGATATTGTTTTGCCTCCTTTATCTCTATAATGCCCAATAAATTGAACCTGAGCAACTTGGGCAAAAGAGTCTCTAATAGTGATGATACTCAACTACTAAATATCTAGGCAGAGCTCTTCAAGCCACAGAAATATTGAATATGTCCCTTTCTCTTCACCTTTCTCTTATGCTAAAGCTTATAGTTTATAGTTTTTAATTTAGTCTCTTTTCAAACTTCCAAGTCAGTGAGAATCTGACATGAGACACTGATATTGACTGCTTGTATTCACATTTGTTTTAGCCAGAGTACTCTGAGAAGTTTGTGTTCATTAAGCTTTCTATTTATCATTATAGTTATTATTAATATTTACTGAGTGCTTATTTTATGCTAGGAATCATGCTAAATACTTACACATCATCTCATTTGATCTTCCTGATAACCCTACTTAATAGCTATTAGTATCTTTTGAAGATGAAATGTGTTTCTCATTTTACAAATAAGGAAACTAAGGTCTAGAGATATAAAATACTTTCCCAGCATCACATAATAAGTAAGTAGTGCAGTCTGACTGCAAAGTTCTCTTAACCACTTTTCCAAGAGTAAGGATCATGAACCACATGCTCAATAAATATCAACATTATTATTATTTACAACTATTAACCCATAAATATTGGTGTGGTAGGCATTACTAATCCCATTTAGTTGAAGAGGAAACTCAGGGTCTGAGAGTTTAAATGACTTGCTTATAGGCACAAAAATACTAAATGACAAATGTGGGACTTAAACCTCTTAAACACTCTCGAACCTCTCGCTCTGAGTTCAGATATGTGTTCTGTTACCTACAAGCTTTTTGACCATGGCTGAATTATTCAATCTTTCTATGCCTTAGTTTCCTTATCTATATAATTTGAGGTTAATGATAGTAGCAACTTAATAGATTACTCTGAAGATAAAGTTAGTTGAGAAATATAAAGCACTTAGAGCCAGGATCTGGTACATAATAAGTTCTATATAAAAGCTACTTAGCTAGCAGTAGTAGAAGTAGTATTTTTGTTATTATGGTAAACCGCCTCTGGGACATTTGTTATTTGTCATATCAAGGGCACTGTTTTCCAGCCTGATTTTCTGCATTTCCTCTCTGTTTTCTTACAATTACTTTTTCTTTAATTGTGTTATGCTAGTCATCATACAGTATGTCATTAGTTTTTGATGTAGTGTTACAATTACTTTTTAAAGATATCTCAGATCTATTTTTTCAATAGTACACAAAACCAATCTAAACTATTTTTAAAGATGTAAGACTGGGTTTCTTCACAATGTACATTTCTGATTAATATGCTTTCCAAAGTGAGAAGAGTGTGAGAAAACAGAAATTCACGTGTGTGTGTGGTAAGGGCAGAGTTTCCTACTGTTCTTACAAATTTCTGTAGTCTTGTTTCTCACAGACAGTGGGGAAATAATGCCTTTATCAATGTTAATAAAATGAGAAAGCCAGATCAGTATTATCAGCAGTGAGTCCAAAGGGAAAATGTCCAGCCCTCCTGGCCAGGGCAAATATCAGCTGGAGCCCTGGGGAGGATTTTTCTAAATTTCAAACACTACTTAGGGGGCTAGAGTCATTTCTAAAATGCAAAAGGTGCCTTGCTGATAAGTAGACTTGCCAGCTCATATTTCTTGAAAATGAAAAAACTAGAAAGCAAATATCAACTTAAAATATGGTCATATTTCTCACAACCAGATATTTACATGTAAATCCACCTGGATGGCTACATACAAAAACTGCTTTAAAAAATGATTTTGTGAATTATTTATTATGTGTGCCAAACATATGACTATATTTGAAATTTATGTGTAGTTTTCTCATTCATTAATTTATGAAAAGTTTCTTAAGGGCCTGCTACAAACCTTTTCCTCTATGTTTTTTGTTTTTGGTTTTTGTTTTTGTTTTTGTTTTTTATATTGGGAATGTGTAATAATATTAAGTCCAGAAAATGCCCTTATTTTTTTCTTAATGCCCTTATTTTGACTTAGCTATGGATACAAATGACCAAATCAATAGTATTTTGGAATATCTTTATCCCAGGATATCTTAGATCTTACCATCATAGTACAATGCTTGAAATAAATTTATTTGTTAAGAAAAAATCAACTTCTTGTCTGTGATCAATTTAATAGAGGCTAAATGACTAGTAAATATGTTAGTCATTTTTTTAAATTTTATTTTATTTCTTTTCAGTGTTCCAAAATTCATTGTTTATGCACCACAACCAATGCTCCATGCAGTATGTGCCCAAAATAATATCAACCATGAGACTCACCCACCCCCACAATCCCTTCCCCTTAAAAACCCTGTTTGTTTCTCAGAGTTCACAGTCTCTCATGGTTTCTCTCCCCCTCTGATTTCCCCCAACAAACTTCTCTCCATCTCCCAATGTTCTCCGTGTTATTCCTTATGCTCCACAAGTAAGTGAAACATATGATAACTGTATCTCTGTTCTTGACTTATTTCACTGAGCATAATCTCACACAACCTCCCACAGGCAGAGCATGGTCCCAGCCACCATCTCAGGGGTCTCCCGAAGTGCCCTCTTGTCTCCGCACCCCCGTGCCACTAAAACCATGAGTGATATTGGTCCAGGGATCCCCCTTCCAATGGTTGCCTTTGCCGGGACTGCTATCTGGGGTCCAGACCTCAGGTTACAATCCCAGGACCAGAGATTGCACTGAGTTCATTTAGGCCCCAGTTGGGAGACTCCAGACCCTCGGCCAGTCCTAGAGACTGCCAGGTAGTGCCCACATGAAGTTTTCTCAGGCATGAGAGGGGAGTGGCTCAGATCTCAGTCATGCAGTGTGCAAAATTTCTAGCGAGCACAGGCTGACACCATCACCAGACTCCCTCTTGCGGGGGTGGGAGTGTTCCCAGCAGAGCCATGATGCAAGCAGCCCAACACCAGGGGTTCCCCACACTCTCTCTTACATGGGTGGTCACCAGCAATGGCCATCCTGGGACCATGGGCTTAGGCCTGTGCCCGAGACTGTCTAATTCCACCAGATGCCCCTTAAGATCTTTTGCTATTTTTGAGTGCTTTTAACCAGACTCCAAGTTAATGTTCATCCTCAGTCACAAGGCACTTTTGTATTGGGGTATTGCTTTCCAGTGGGTCACTCTGGTGGCTCCCTCCCCTGTTTACACTTTGATATCAGTCTGATCATTCCCATTCTGCTTTACCTTTCCACTGGTGTCTTCTGCCCTTGTAGGGATCCAGAAGTGTATAATCCTACATCTCAGGCTGATTTCATGGGTGTTCAGAGTGTTCTGGTAGATAATTAACTCACTTTGGGGGACCGGTTGAAACAGGGTCTCCTACTTCTCTGTCATCTTTCTCCTCTTCCTTAGTCATTTTTTAAAGTATTTGCTTTAAAAATATTTTTAGTCTGGCAAAACTTATATTCCCAAAATTGTTATAAAAATTTGATTAACTAGTTCCAAGAACAGATATACAAAAGGGGAAATTAATTCAATCTCTACTGCATTGTGATTCTATTTCTTTAATTATCTAAATCTAAATATTTCAGTAATGATAGATGTAATTGTTAAAAATGTTCTAATGGTTTAAATATCCTCTTAAGCAATGGTTAAAACATGCATATAGATTTATTTTATTCTCCAAATACAAACACAATGAGAATAAAGTCTAAGTTCATACCATGTATTTAATGACAATTTTGTCCAGTCTCTCTCTCTATAGGTATAGATATAAATGATGTAGATAAAGATATAGATATTTATCTTTTCCTAACAATACTGAAAATGTATTTACATTGTATACTACCTGCATCATTAGCATCTGCTCGAGATGGGAACAATGAACCATAACTCTTGTCCTTTTTTTTTTTTTTTTCCAAGTGACTTTAAAAAGACCTTTATACCTTGTAATTAATTAGCTGACTAGGGAAATCTCCTGTAGAAATAAATGCAGTTCCAATAATATTCCATAGTAGATGACAAAAAAAAGAAACCTTTTTTCTAAAGACTATTAAAACATGCATGAGAAACCACCAATTACTTAGCCCAGAAAGAGTTCCTTATAGAAAAAAAAAAAAACTGGGGATATTAACACACAATAATAATAAAAACCTTGAATGTGTTACCTCTAGCATGAAATCATATACTCTTGGTGACTTTAGCCACCAGCTTTTATATCTAATTAGGTAGATCAAAGTGTTTCACCATCAGTTTTAGGAGTTGACTCATTGAAAAATTGAAATTTATTTGCATAAAAAGTGCAGAGAACTGCAAATCTTAAAGTGACATTGGGTGTTTTAGTCACAAGAATACTTTTCATTGCTATGTAACATTTTTTATATTCATCTTAAATTACAATAGCAGATGAGAAGATATTAGGTCCCACATTTCCCTAAACACTATAACAACTTCAATTTATTGCAGAAGAAAATGCCTGGAATACATGATGCAAATGCAGTTTTTTTTTTTTTAATACTCTTTTCTTTTAAACTGAAGTCTACAGTTGAACTTCAGTCATTGGAGTCTTGCTTACCCTAAACTTGTCATTTCAATAGATTATTTTGCAAGACATAAATATTTATATGAAATCTTTTTATTTTTTTTCTCCCATCTCACTGTTGGTTTGTTCAAATGAATGCCATTTAGATAATTAAAATTTGACTGTCTTAGGTAATGTTAAATACTAAAATGTGTGCCAAGGTATCATTTCACCTTGCTTACCTTTAACCAGTTGCTGACTGAAAGTGGAACGTTCCTAGTAATATTTGATGTAGAGCCTCATTTTAGGTTTTTAGTTGCCAGGTATCTAGTACACATTAACACAGGATTTTTTAAAAAGCTTGAAGAAGCACTGAATATTATTTATCCTTCTCTTCCTTAAAGTAGAATGATTAGTGACCAAGAACGATTAGGGATTTAGTAGTCATAAGTATTTTGGTGAAGATTCATAGCTCAGAAAGTATAATTTTTTATTGAAATTCAATGTGGTTCACATTGTATACTAGGGATTATGATCATGGCTACTGACTCCCAGGTGGGTGTGGAGTTGTGCCCACTCAAAATTCTTAGATCGTGCTGATGTCAGTTTATTCAATATCAATATTGATAAATCTCTGTGAGACAAAAAAGCAAGAACAAAAAAACTCGCGCTGGAAAAACAAAATGAATACACTTTCATGGGGCACCTATGTGGCTCAGTCTTTAAGCCACTACCTTCAGCTTAGGTCATGATCGCAGGGTCCTGAGTTACAGCCCCACATCAGGCTCCTTCCTCAGACAGAAGTCTGATTCACCACCTCCCACTCCCCCTGCTTGTCTCCTCCCCCTGCCATCTCTCTCTCTGTTAAATAAAAAAAAATCTAAAAATAAATGAATATACTTTCATTACACAGACATTTTTACCATCTGTTGCCTGAACAAGCAATGAGTCAACTGATCATTTGGCACTGGAGACCAAATTCTAGGAAGGTTTGGAACACAGTAATTTGAAAAGATAGTATGAATAATTGAGGATATTACCACTAAGCATGTTAATGTGAAAACTAAATTTCTCCTTCATCACCCATTAAAGTTGTTATATATGATCCTAAGTTGGTATTGAAACACATTCAATAGAGTATTATTTTTAAGATATAGTTTTTTGAACTTCTTATTCATGTCTGAAAGGGATCCATAAACCAGGTTTATTTGAATAAACAATGGTAGTTGAAATTGAATAACTCTTATAAAAGGTAATTTCTGTATAGATAAGCTATATTTACATAAAATTAAGAATTTTCTATTTTATTTGTATGTTTGTGATAAATATCATTTTTATTAAAGAAAAACACTGATGCATGTCATAGTTTCAAGCTAATGAGAGAGACTGGATTTTAGAAGAATTACTGACCACACTAAAAAACTGGTCAATACAACAACTAGTAATTACTGAAGGTTTCATGCTGATAAATTTGTGTACACCACTTTGGTGTCTGAAAATAATAGAAAATAAAGTATTTTTGAGAGTCATTACTATAGAATCATTAGTAAACTTTGAAGAATCACGTAAGAACAAAAATATGAAAAGTAAAGTTAGGAAACTGAGAAAAAAGAAATAGAGCAAAACCCTACCAGTTAAAAACAACATTAGTAATAGCTAATCCCTTAGGTATGTCCCTAGACAACTAACTTTTAGAGTCTTGATTGGTAACTATGTTTTCTCAATTTACAATCATATTTTTAATCCCAGAAGAAATGCATAATCTCTTTTTGACAACTGCTGCGTTTACCATTAAAGTTATATGAGTGTCCATGTGCACAACTTAGTGACCTCCATTTTGGGTGTTTAATGTTATGTTTGTGTGAATCTCACAGATTTCAAGTGAGAAATTAAATCATTGAGTTGAATTGGTAAGTACAAATGGACACAATTAGATTGGTTGTGGAATTCCAAAGATGAAACTTTGCTAGGTGGTGCTGAAGTTCTTTACAGTGCAAAACAGCTAGTTTTGATATCCAACTTATATTTGGAACAATGTCTCATAAAGAACTTTTCCAACTAAAATTATATCAACTCTAGAAACTGAAGTATTCTTTGTCTGAATCTTTAAGTTTTTTTTTTTTTAAACATAGCCAATTAATATTTGCCACCTTTAGAGGTATCTTTTTACTTTCCCTGAACCCACTGACCTGGAGGAGGTCATATATTCTGCTCAACTCTCACTCAAGAAGATGATTCAGTAAGAAATTGGATGGTATTAGTAGCACTCGAATTTTGCAATCTAACATTATGGAGTGCAAAATCACAGCCACTGGCAACACTGAATTAGATATTGCATATACATGAAGGGAAGAAAACAACACCTAAAAATCCACACAGAAAAAGCTGTGAGAGATTAGAAATAATTCTTGAAAGTGGAAAAAAAAGTTGCCCTTATAAAAAAAATTAAGAAAAGATTATAGCAAACAAAAAGTTTTATTTAGTTGACACTATTATTAAAACAGAAGTAATATACTGTTATTTGACAGTAAAATTACTTTACCCATTTTCATTCTTGATTTATAACTCCAATTTTACCTTTAATTGTTAAAAATCTTACAAAGTCAGTGCAAATCTACAGAGATAATGAAAAATAAATGACACTATAAAGTCTAGTCGAAATTAACATTAGACCATTAAGATGTCAAGTTACAATGGGTTAGTTTCATCAGGTATTCCATATTGTAGTACAGCTTTGGGCAACTACAGGGAGAATAAGTTATTCAGACTCTCTGTTCCTTTTAGGATTCTACTGAACAACTTGTGCAAGCAGCTTCTGTCTCTTGCTTGACCAGAGCATGGGAACTAATTCAGGCTTTATTCCTGTAAACTCTAAATGGGTGTTCCTGATGATTTTAATGTCTCTCTCTTAAAATTTTGGTATATTTTAATGATATCATGAATGATCAGTGCTGTTGATCATTCTCATTGTATCAAGTTGAAATGCTCCATTAGTCATTATATCAGGTTCTAATAAGATGTAACTCCTTTGTAACATAATGCTTATTTATTAAATTGTATTTATCTTGTCTGGTGTATTAATACATGTTTTTCAGAAGAGGCATAAATTTGGTTAATAATTTCCCATAAAATTAGAAGAGTTATCTGAAATCTTTGAGAAAATTTAGCAGAATGTTAATCTTCCAAAATCACTATGCTAATAATATTCTTCTAATACAGTGAAGCTTCATTATAGTATTCCTGAAATTATCTATAATCCACTACTTCTAGTCACTAAAAATTGTGCATTTCTTTTTTTTTAAGATTTTATTTATTTATTTGACAGAGAGAGATAGATCACAAGTAGGCAGAGAGGCAGGCAGAGAGAGAGGGAGAAGCAGGCTCCCTGCCTAGAAGAGAGCCCAATGCAGGGCTCGATCCCAGGACCCTGGGATCATGACCTGAGCCGAAGGCAGAGGCTTAATCCACTGAGCCCCCCAGGTGCCCCAAAATTGTGCATTTCTTAACATCAACGTTACCTTGACAGTTATAATATATCTTAATTTATCTGCTGAAAATTAATTTCAGATTTTCTTTTGAACTAATTCTAAATAAAAGGACATGTTCTGCACAGAAGTAAAATCTATTGGCTCTCTGACTTAATTACTAATTTATGAAACTTGGGTGAGAATAATTAATACTGTTTATCAACAACAATTTCTATCTTCATTGAAAAAAATAAAAAAGGCCAAATGTTGTCTTGTTTCATCAAAGACCTGGACAGAAAACAAGAGTGGCAAAGTAAAAATTAGCCCAATTATTATGGAATAGATTAAAAAAAAATCAAATTGTATTGAGAAGAGCCTGGAAATCTAAATTGATAGATGTATTTTTTACCGGTCAAATAACAAACAGTAAAAAGAGTATGTTTTTCAAACATATAAAGAAAATGAAAAAAACTACCAATTTCTTGTTTAAAGGGTCTGGCTAGTAGATTGTCTTTCAATGTAAGATGGAGAAGTCAAACAGAAACAGAAAAGAGAATGGTTAAGGATTCCTTTGAAAGGCTGGTGATATATATTCTTATGTACTTATGTTACTAGGAGATATTATTTTAGTTACCAGTACCATTTTTAAGGCTTAGTTGAGAAAAAGTGGAAAGGCTGAAGAAATATTTGAAAGATAAAGGAAAGAAATATTTAGTTAATGCTAATAAAAGTACAAGTGAAGAATTGTATGTCAATTTTATAGGTGAACAAACTGAAGCTCATAAAGTAAAGTAATTTATTCAATGTCACACTGGTAGTAAGTGGCACCATGAAGATTCTAACATGTTTATCTGGCTCTGTGGTCTACACAAAATCATGCTGCCTAGATAAATGGAGAGAAATTATGAAAACTGCAAAAGGACTCTAGTCTTTTCACTAAGAAAATAAATATATAAATGTTGAAAATCATCTGTTTACATGGTATTAGACAAATAATTTCTGTTGTTTTCTTCCCATTTTTAATCAATTGTCCAGCTTCACATATACACAACCATATTTTCTTTGAGTATATTATAATTTACTACAAGGACACTTTGTCAGAAAGGCAGATGAGGAAAATGCAGTCTTAAAAGACATCTAGATAGTGTTTAGGTATAAAGAAGAAATCATTTGCCTTAAAATATATAAAGCAGTATATAAAAGTGGATCATAGGTCTCCTCTATGTGAAAGCAATAGTAGATGTCAAAGTTCTCTTTTATAAAAGATTTCATTTACCAACATCTGCTTGCTACCTTTGACTGAGGTCATGAGATGTCTTTGTTACCTTGGATCTCTTTAAAAACAAACAGAAAAATGAAACAACCCAAGAAGTAGATATACCACTTTCTTTCTGAACATTATCTTTTTTAAAAAAGATTTTATTTATTTATTTGACAGACAAGTAGACAGAGAGGCAGGCAGAGAGAGATGGAGAGGCAGGCAGAGAGAGATGGAGAAGCAGGCTCCCTGCTGATCAGAAAGCCTGACGCAGGGCTCAATCCCAGGACCCTGAGTCCACAACCCAAGCCAAAGGCAGAGGCTTTAACCCACTGAGCCACCCAGGCACCTCTCTTTCTGAACATTATCTTAACTGGATATAAAACCTAGAACTGCTGTATCCATTTCAATATTAATCTGAGAATGTAGCCATTACTACCCAGATGAGAGCAGAGATAAGGGAATCATAGAAATGTGGAGCTAGAACTGAATTACATCAACCCTGAAGACTGCTGTCTCTGGACTTCTAGTTGTTTGAGCAATATATATATATATTTACCCATTTTCATTCTTGATTTATAACTCCAATTTTACCTTTAGTTGTTAAAAAATATATATATATATATATATATATATCCTCAAAAAGGACATCTATACTTATTGAGTGAAGTACTTTTATCATGTAGCATTTTATACTGATAACTAGCTACTTAAATTAACCCTGAGCAGCAGGTAAAATGTAGACAACCCCCACCAGAAAAGAAAGTGCCAATCATCATTTTACTAGAAAATCTGTTCTAAACTTCATATTTCTTCCAAAACAAATGAATAAAAATAAAACATTATTCTAGTGCCAAATTTTGAGTAAATGATAATAGGACGTACAAATGACAAAAAAAAATTCCTTAAATCTTTATTGAGATAAGCCCCTTTAGGATGGTAAAATTCTGTAGTTTCACAGCTGATGGAATGATAGCAAAACAATATTCATTTACATTACTGGAATCATAAACAGGTAGTGCTGAGCTTTTCTGTAAATACTAATATAAATAAAATGAACATTTGTACCATTTCACTGCACAAGAGCTCTTAATTTGTTCAAGAACAAAGGGTAAATTTAATTATATTTTGGAAATTGCAGAAGCACATAAACTTTGCCAAAAATATAGAGATTATTCCTATACAAAATATATTTCTGGTATAATCAATCTCATCCACATGTATAAATTCAGAGCAAATGATTACTCTTTCTGCATTCTACATTTTAAAGCAAAAATATTATTACCAATGCTTTAGCTAAAAATACTGTTGAGCAGAGGGGTCAAGCTTTTGTGTAAAGGCACAGGGCTACTGACATAGCTGGGACACTAGCTCAGTTTTGTCTTATCTCAAACCACTATGCCACGTTGCTCCCCAAAATACAAAGAATCCTTTTATTTCTAATAGGAAAAGAAATAAGGAACAAAAGGAAAGAGAATGAAAGAAGGAGGAAGAAATGAAAGAAAGGGAGTAAAGGAGGAGAGGAAAGACAGTTGTTCTCATGTGGGAACATAGTGGAGATAATAGTATTTGGGCAGGCTTATATGCAGAGGCTGTAGTTACTGATAATATCTGCTACAGAGTAGGTAAAACTAAATAAGAAGTAAGATAAAGTTCAAGTGACAATACGAGTCTTGAGAAAGTTTTGGTGTTCTTTCATCACTTCCACCACAAATATACTCAGTCTAAGTAGAATAATATACATGATATGCAAATGCAGCTTTGTAGTCTACAACGCCTCCTCTATTCCCATCTTTCTGATGAAATTGCCACCTTAATTCCTTCTTATATAGAAATTCTGAGACTATAATGACTGAGACATAGTCCTTTCTACAAATGTCTTATAGCCTGGTAGGGAAAATAAGAGAAATGCATAAATGATGTATTGTGCAAACTAGAGAAAAATGTTCCATGACAGATCTAAGGCCCAAATGCAACTGGAGTTCAAAGGTAAAAGGGTAGGCAGGAATTCAGAGATACCTATCCCAGAGATAGCTACTTGGTTTAATGTTTCTCCAATAAAGGTTCTAGGACTAATTATGCCCCAGACTGGAGTCACAAGAGCAAAAGATAGTCTTGTATCTAATGTGAACATCAAGAAAAAAAAAAAAAAAAAGACAGGTGGAATGCCTACCATCTATTGGCCATACCTGATGAAGCCCATCCTGTCTGCTCTTATCTTTTGACTCTGAATGATTATTCATATAGAGTATTTTTCTATGTGGTACTCAGAGATAATTTATTGAGCTTCAATACAGTCTACATCAACTTCCTAGTGTTGATCTACCTATCCTCCATGCTGCCTTTCTTAGAATTATAATTTTTGGAATGTCCTTAATACGCAGATACAAAAAACTTCAGGAAAGAAGTCAATTTGAGCTGGACCTTGAGATGACTAGTATTTCTACATGGGGAGGGGAGGAGAAACACAGGTCAGAGAGAAAGTATAAATGACTAAAGCAGATGATAGGGTAGCATAGGTCATTCTCAAAAAGTCAGCAGTCTAGGGGCGTTTGGGTGGCTCAGTGGGTTAAGCCTCTGCCTTAGGCTCAGGTCATGATCTCAGGGTTCTGGGATCAAGCCCTGCATCAGGCTCTCTGCTCAGCAGGGAGCCTGCTTGCCCCTCTCTCTCTGCCTGCTTCTCTGCCTACTTGTGATCTCTCTCTGTCAAATAAATAGATAAAATCTTAAAAAAAAGTCATCAGTCTAGTTTCATTGGGAGCATATATTGAATGTAAAGGAATCATAGTAGATGAAATTGAATACCATATCATACACAAACCTAAATGCCAGAGTCAGTGAGTAATATGTGGGCTGGTGTAGGGGCCCAGGGCAGGCTGCCCCAAAATATGCCACTTTTGCATAAAGATTATTTTGAGATAAAGTAATAAAAACCTAGCAGATGCAAGAAAAGCATTCTACCTCCCCATAACTGCTTAAATTTACATTGAAAAGTAGAGCCTACAACAGGAAAAATATTAAAAGAAGACCCTTTTTGAAGGAACTCATCTGCATAATAGAACCATCTTGTTTTTCTAAACATCTTTCACCTTCTTGTTAATGAGTTTTCTCCCCTACTCCTTTCCTTAGCTCATATAAGCTTCATGTTGCCTCATTATCTTTGGGATTTCAGGTCTGTGTGGATTCCCCATATAGACACAAATATATTAAAATTGATTTTCTTCTGTTAATAAGTCTCACACCAATTTGATTCTAAGTCCAGCTAGAAGGAACATAGAGCAAAGAGAGGTCCTCTCCCCTGACACTGACAGTGACAGAAGTTGTTGAGGATGGTGGTTGGCAACTTGGTCAGAGTTGGCTTAAGGAAGACTTTTGTAACAGTGTATAATATATAGCATGCACTGGAGTGAAGTGGGCTAAGTGATAAGAAACCAATTAGGAGTCTCTTTCAATAGTGCAAGATGTAAAGCAATGAGAGCATTAACCAAAGTGTTGGCAGTGAAAACAGAGAGGAGGGGACAGATGCAAGAGATATTGAGGAATTAGAACCAAGAACACTTGGAAATTGATTTCATGTGAAGGGCCAGAGTGAGAAAGGTGTCTGGGATGACTGAAGGGCTCAAGGCTGAGTGACTGGGAAAGAGCCTACACTGTCAATAGGAAAAGGAAAGGCAGGAATTATGGTTTAAGGAGGATGTATGTTGAAAGAACAAGGGGGATATTCAGTTGGAAATATGAATCTTGCATATGGAAACATGGATCTGCAATTGAGGCTATAGCTGAGGGTCATGAATTTAAGGGTTGACTGAAAAGAAGTAATAGCAAGAGTTCCTGGACTAGACAAAATAAAAGGCATCTATTATATACAGTGAGAGGAAAATAGTCTTCCAGACTTTGTGTGAAAGGAGGTGAGAGTGGGAAAAATGAACTAAGGCAGCTCAATAAATAGTACTGTGAAAAAAATATATATATAGCCTGAAAGAGAGACTCTAGCTGCTACTAGACAGAGAAATAATGTAAGCCTCTGCTAAAGTGTCCCCAGAGGTGAACAGAAGAAAGCAAAGATCTCCCTGAGAGAAGAAGAATAAGACACTGTTAAAGCTATAACCACAGCACACAAAATTAGGCTTAGCAACCTAGAATGTCTTTGAAGGTATACAGATATTTTTATTATAAATAAGAAGTTTCTGTTATATATTATATATTAGGCTGTGGATTCATGTAAAGGTACAGCAGGTTAGCTTTAAACTGAACCTGAATAATCAATGAATAAAGATTTTGACATATGTTCCTTTTACTTTAGTTCAAAGCATCATTAAATCAAATATAGGATGTATTTTTATTTTCCTTTGATCTGTGTCTTCTGGGGACTTCTAAATAACATTTCTAGTGAGTCATAACTGCATTTAAATTGTATATTAGGGTGCCTGAGTGGCTCAGTAGGTTAAAGCCTCTGCCTTCGGCTCAGGTCATGATTCCAGGGTCCTGGGATCGAGCCCCACATTGGGCTCTCTGCTTAGCAGGGAGTCTGCTTCCCCCTCTCTCTGCCTGCCTCTCTGCCTACTTGTGATCTCTGTCTGTCAAATAAATAATAAATAAAATCTTAAAAAAATAAATTGTATATTAGAGGTTTGACTTAACTTCATACAAACAAGGGCATTCAGAGTTAATGCTGAAAACATTCACCTTAACTTGCCCCATCAAAACCCTTGGGAAAATGTTCTTTTTTTCATTTTTGTGTATTTTTCATGTTTTTACATAATAAGGAAATGTAAATAATCAAGGTATGAACTTGACAACCTGATGAAGGTGGCCAAAAAGAAAGGCTAATTGAAGAGAATGAATGAATTATGAATTCAAAATAGGGAAATTACTGCAAATCCTATACAAAGTATCTTAAGACTTTCTTTGCATCTTTATTTTTTTAAGTTTTTGTTTAAATTCCTATTAGCTATCATTCAGTGTAATGTCACCTTCGTGAGTGGGGATCCTGGTGATCGGAGCCAAAATGATGGGGAGACTACCAAATGATGATCAGCAGATGTCTTTAATTCTTACAATCACTTCTTTTACACAAGATCCAGTTACAAACAGGATATAGATTTATGTGCAGGACGTGAACTGCCTCTGAGATGTGAACAACGTGCAGGATGTGGGCTACGTGCCAGCGATCAAGTGCAACAAGTGAACAACAATAATTATCTCTTAGCTTTAAATGACAAGAGCAAGTTAAGGTTTCTCCACACTTACCAGATCCAACCAAAGGGCATGAAAGCACTCCAGGGATCCTCCCATGTTTATTCTGGATATCTGCCCAGGAAGACTCTTGCCCTCCATCTCCTGGAGTTTTCTCACAAGATCCGACATGACCCCAGTCACATTGGCGAGGATCTGGGTTGTGTTCCAACAGTGTAATATGAGTTTCAGGTATACAATTTAGTGATTCAACACTTACATATAACACCCAGTGCTCATCACAAGTGCACTCCTTAATCCCCATCACCTGTTTAACCCAACCCCCCACCTATCTCCCCTCTGGCAACCATCAGTTAGTTCTCCATAGTTAAGAGTCTATTTCTTGATTTGTCTCTGTCTCTGTTTTCTTCCCTATATTCATCTGTTTTCTTTCCTATACTCATCTGTTTTCTTAAATTCCACGTATGAGTGAAATCATGTAATACTTGTCTTTCTCTAACTTATTTTGCTTAGATAAGCATCCACATCATTGCAAATGGCAAGATTTCGTCTTTTTTTGGCTGAGTAATATTCCATTAAATAGATGATAGATAAATAGATAGATAGATATATGACAGATAGATAATAGGTAGATGATAGATTATAGATAGATAGATAGATAGTTACAGATAGATCACATCTTCTTTATCCATTCATCAGTCCATGGACATTTGGGCTCTTTCCATCACTTGGCTATTATAGATAATGTTCCTATAAACATTGGGATGTATATGTACCTTTAAATTAGTATTTTTTGCATTATTTGGGTTGCACCTAGTAGTGTGATTGCTGGATTATAGGGTAATTCTATTTTTAACTTTTTGATGAACCTCCATTCTTCTTTCCATTCTGCACCAGTTTGCATTCCCAACAGTGCAAGAAGTTTTCCCTTTCTCCACAGCCTCACCAATACCTGTTGATTTTTGTGTTATTGATTTTACTCATTCTGACTGGTGTGAGGTGATACCTCATTGTAGTTTTTATTTGTATATCCCTGATGATAAGTGATGTTGAACATCTTTTCATGTCTGTTGGCCATCTGTATGTCCTATATGTCTACTTTGGAAAAAAATCTCTATTCATGTCTTCTACATCTTTAAATTAGCATCAAGATTATTTTCTTACTGGAGGAAAATGATTACACATTTAGCTCCTTCTTCTCTATTTTTGAATCAGTAGTGTAGACAACATTGTCATGCTGACCATCAATGTTTCAGTTCTCTTTCTCTGATTTGTGCCTTACATCTTATTCCTTTGTCACTACACCCTTCTTCTGAGACTACAATTTATGTCTCCCAGTTTACATTCTAATCAATTTCCTCAATACTTGGCTCTCTTGTTTTCTTTTGTTTGTCCTTCTTTTTGTCCTTTAAGAATATATTTTTGTCTCCTTTAATGTAAAACTAACTAATCAGATAAAACTGTGGGAGCTCTTGTATTGTTAATTTCTGTTGTGTCTTTTAGACTGGCTAGAACTTTCTATAGCATTTGTTGTCTTCCCTCACAGGTAACGTGTCCATTTGGTGAAACATATGGGGATTCAGTTTTGGTCTCTGGGGTTTAGTTCTTCCATTTGTGAAATGAAGAAATTGAAGACTATTAGCTCAGTATTCCTGTGGTATCTAAATCTTTCCTTTAAAAAGTTAACTTTAAGGATATTTCTCTTATATTCTTAGTCAAAAATATCCTAAAGTTTCAATTTCATATCAAATGAGAAAATAGGTTAAGAAACCCCTAGAGGAAGAAAACATTTTTCCACCTTTGATATCATACTCTTTAGATAGTTGCAGTGTCTGCTTACTTGTAAGTTTGTCCCTGGAAAGAAACTATGTATTTACTTTTGTAGAAATTTGAAACTAAAAATCAATTGTCTTTAAAAATGTGGCTTTTTGTTGACTGAAATATTTTAAAGTGAAAAATGATTGGGGGGGGCACCTGGGTGACTCAGTTAAGCATCTGCCTTTGGCTCAGGTCATGATCCCAAAGTCCTGGGATTGAACCCCCATCAGACTCTCCACTCCATGGGGAGTCTACCTCTCCCTCTCACTCTTCCTCTGTGCTCTCTCTTTCTCAAATAAATAAATAAAATCTTTAAAAAATGATTGGGATTGAAAGGCTCTTTAGTATGTACAACTGGCCCTGAACAATGCAGTGGTTATGAGTCCTGACCTCCTGCACACTCAAAAAGCTGGTAATAACTATTGAATCCCCTAAACCTTGACTACTAACAGCCCACTGTTACTATGATCAGAAGCCTTATCAATAACAAAAAGTTGATTATCACGTATTTTGTATGTTATATGTATTATAAACTATATTCTTATAAAAAGTAGCCAGAAAAAAGAAAATGCTAATGAAATCATAAGGAAGAGAAAATACATTTACAGTACTGCACTGTATTTATTGGGAAAAAAAAAGTCAATGTGTAAGTGGACGCATACAGTTCAAACCCATGTTAAGTGTCAACCACATTTCCTTTCCCTCTTGTATTTATCTCACCCTGTCTCTACTATCTTATCCTGAGCAATCACAGTGCCAGTTGGAACTGAATTCAGTTGTGGAGCATAAGAGAGTTACACATTTATAACTGCTCAGCAAGTTGAATAACACAATCTGCGGGTTTCTAATAAAGGCCAAAATGGAAACTAAAGGATATGGAAGTATTACATTTAGTATTTCCATATGCATCATTTTCCTGTCGCAATGATTTTTTTTTTTTTTCAAAAAAAAATTAGAGTGTGGCTAACTAGAGTGTGGCTGCTTTTCAGACTGAGTTCTCTGAGAATATCACAATTGTTTTAGTTACAGACTGACTTATTTAAAAACACATTCACTTAGCAAATGTTTTTAGTTCTGTTCCTAATAAAGTTTTTACAGTGATATGCTATGCATAGCCTTTACTCTTCTCTGAGTCATTGCTAACAGTCATAATCTACACTGGTCCTCCACTAGTTCTTACTACAGTAAATAAAGGTTCTTATCAGATAAGAGGGGGTTTTTTTGGTACCTTTATGTTATCAGTCATTCAGTCATTAAAATTGGAAGGTAAATAGAGTTGCCTTGCTATTTATTATTTATAAAAATATAAGTAACAAATAACACTCTTAGATTGCAGTTCAGATTGCTTACTCTATCTGAGCTTTATCTATAAACACATTCTGAAATGATTCTGGTAGAAAGAATCCTTTCTAATGCTCACTTAAAGAAGGGGTAGGAGATGGTTGAGCATGGTTATGGGTACTAAGGAGGGCATGGATTGCATGGAACACTGGGTGATATACACACACACAAAAAAAAGAATCATAGAACACTACATCAACAACTAATGATGTACTATATTGTGACTAACATAACATAATAATAATAAAAAAAAGATTTTTTTCTAGGCCCATAGTGGGAGTCAGTGGAAGCTTGGAAACATAACAAGAAACAATCCAGTATCCCAAACCCCTGAAATAGCCATAGCTTTCTTGAGAATGCTGGCATAACTTCATGAAACCTCAGTTTTCCAGCTTGCAAAATCTTAGGAGATTTTATTAAGTTAATTCTAAATAGCAGGGAATTAACAATTGTAATGTATCTACTCAGCTCAAAGGTTTAAGTTTTCATAAATTTTATATGAACTTTTCATTACAAATGTATCTCTCTGTTCAGTTCTCACTCATCACCATCCCTTAATAAGTAGTCATGGTTATTACCATGAAAGGTAAGAGAAATGGCTTTATGTAGTAAGCTTAACCCATAATCCAGAGCAGTTGTTTCTCACAATTCCCGTTTTATAAACCTATTTTCCTCTTTTGGATCCTTGATGTTCTATGATAAGCATTCCACTCGATGGGCATTTCAATGTTCCCATCTGGATCAACCTGATCCCTCTGTTTTTGTTGTTGTTGTTGTTGTTGTTGTTGTTTGTTTGTTTTAAAGATTTTATTTATTTATTTGACAGAGAGAGATCACAAGTAGGCAGAGAGGCAGGCAGAGAGAGAGAGGAAGGGAAGCAGGCTTCCTGATGAGCAGAGATCCCGATGTGGGACTCGATCCCAGGACCCTGAGATCATGACCCGAGCCGAAGGCAGCGGCCCAACCCACTGAGCCACCCAGGTGCCCCTCCCTCTGGTTTTTGATGCTGAGAGTACTTAGATGAACTCTGCATGTCCTTTTCTGTATGTAGAATTATTGGATTACACTTGATCTTATCCAAAAGATTGAGAAGTGATAGCATTATTGGATTAGATAAGAAGTAGACCACAAAAATATCTGGAAAAATCAATATAGATAAGGTACAAATACCCCAATCAAAAAGTAGGTTATAAAACATTAAACAGTAAAAAAGAATGCATATCATCACCACGCAATACTTTAATCTTAGCTGAAGAAGTGGAGATAATATAGAACAGAAATACAGAAATTTAAAATGTGTAGTGGGTTATTTACTACAAGATATTTACCCCCTTGCTTTAGTATCTAGCAATTTCACCCAATTTTCTTCTGAGTGTCCTTAATACTAGTCTTGCCTCATATATATTCTCAGTATAAAATAAGTTTTTATCAGTCAATAAAAATAATGTTAATACAAATAAATCAGAGGATGAAAAGCATGAATGGGCATATTAACAAAGAAAATTATAGAAAAAAAATGGTTGAACTTCACTATTTACCTTGGCAAAGGAAATAAAACATGATAATCTTCAAGGTTTACAAGGGTACATAAATATCAAGTTCCATATAATTAAAGACAAAGTGTTAATTATTACAATTTTTCTATAAGGTAATTTGTCAAAGCTTACTAATTACTTTAAAGCAAATAATTCTAGACCTAGGAAATTATCCTGAGGAAAAAAAGATCAGAAAGGCAGTCCAAGACTAATCCATAGGGTGGTCACCACAAATTATTGCCATAATTGTTTTTTAAAATTGGCAACAACTTAGAAGCTCAATAATGGGGGATTGATTAAATAAATGTTAGTATATTTATGTAATGGAATAACTGAGGACAAAAAAATTGATTTTTAATACACTTAAGGAAAGTGCTTGTGATGTACTGTGAAGCAGAAAAGCAGGTTATAAATATACATGTACAAAAAAAAGTATAAAGACAGTATTTATCTATAAAATAATCTATATAAAAGTGTATATGTTAAAATATTTTTATTGTTACTATTTTTGCTTTTTTATTAACATATAATGTATTATTTGTTCCAAGGGTACAGGTCTGAGAATCACCAGTCTTACACAATTCACAGCACTCACCATAGCACATACCCTCCCCAGTGTCCATCACCCAGCCACCCTAGAACCTAGGTGTCCATCAACAGTTGAATGGATATATATTTAAATATTAGCAATGGTAATCTCTTGTTCCTGGGATAGATGTTTTCATTTTTTTCTTTATATTTTTTCTGTAATTAATATATGCAAGTCCATCCTATACTATTACACATTTAAAATAAACTTTAGAGATTTTATTTTAACTTAATTCATTTCATCTTTTATATAGTGGTTTTTAACATGATAAAAATATACACAATGTTGAAAGGAGTTAAAATGACAGAGTAGTAGGAGGACCCCATGCTTACCTCCTCAAACACAGCTAGATAAATATCAAATCACTCTGAACACCCAGAAAATCATTCTGAAGACTGAGAAAACACACTGCACAATTAGAGGAGAAAAAAGACCACATTCATGGAATAGGAGATGTGGAGACATGATTTGGGGTAGAAAAGAATCACTGGTGCTACAGAGGGAAGGGAGCCTTGATCAGGGAAAGAGGAGTGGGAGAGCATGAGAGCAAGAAAGAGAGAGTGCAGGCCACAGGGCATTGTATAAGAAAAAAACACTTCCCCAAAACCATTGATGGGGAAAATGAGAGGGGCTGATTACTGCAAGCTTTTACAAGCCGCAAAGCTCAAAGTCTAAAGTTTCAGAAGTTCATGCCCTCACCAAGTAGAGCCTGGTGGGATTAAAGGTGTTCCTGTGGAGGAGTTCAGAGACCCGGGAGCAGACAGATGGTCTGAGGATACCCTGTGTCACAGTGGGAGAGACATTTCCCCTTCTTAAAGTGCATTTGGGAGAGGTGGCACTACCTGTCAGGGACAAAAGAGACAGTGGGATCATTCATCTGCCCCAGTCATTAGCATACTAATAGAGACACCCTTTCAGGGCAGCTAACTTGGATGCTGACATTTTAATGCACTTTACCATAAACTCCAAGTCCCTGCACACTTGTCTGGGACAAAGTGGCACCAGCCAAAATATGGTGAGACCCTTCCCCAGAGGATTAGCACAGGTCAAAGCCATGATGGGTCCCTAAAGTTTGGAGTTTTGAAACTCAGACAGCATGCGTGAAATAAAACACAAGAGCACTGTGTTGCCTGGTGTCATATGGCTAAGACATGGACAAGGTGAAGGCAGGGAAAATCAACAAAAGCCAGTTAACACCAAGATATATCATAATAAAATTTGCAAAATACATAGATAAGGGAAGATTCCTCAAAGCAACATGGGAAAAGAAAGCCCTAATCTAAAGAGAAGCAGGTTAGCAGCAGATCTCTTCACAGAAACGTGTCAGGCCAGAATAGAGTGCCATTATATATTCAATGTGTTGAATGAGAAAAATATTCAGCCAAGAATACTTTATCCACCAAGACTATCATTCTGGATAGAAAGAGAGATAAAGAGTTTCCCAAACAAAAACTAAAGGAGTTTCAGACCAGTAAACCAACGCTCTAAGTAATGTTAAAGGGAGTTCCTTGAGTGTAAAAGAAAAAAATGAAAGCAGCAAAGACTAGAAAGAACAGAGAATCTCCAGAAACAAGAACTTTACAGGTAGTAATACAATGGCACTAAATTCATATCTATTGATAATCACTCTGAATGTAAATGGACTAAATGTTCCAACCAAAGGACATAAGGTATCAAAATGGATTTAAAAAATATATGCTGCTTACAAGAGACACATTTTAGACCTAAAGTCACCTCAGGATTGAAAGTGAGGGGCTAGAAAACTACTTATCATGTTAATGAGTATCAAAAGAAAGCCAAAGTATCCATACTTCTATCAGACAAACTAGATTTTAAATTGAAGATTGTAAAAGAGATGAAGAAAGGCATTACATCATAATAAAGGGATCTAACCAAATAGAAGATGTAACAATTGTAAATGTCTATGCCACCCATGTAAGAACACCCAATATATAAATTAATTAATAACAAACATAAATAAACTCATTGTTAAAAACACAATAATAGTAGGGGATTTTAACACCCCACTTACAGCAATGAACAGATCATCGAAGAAGAAAATCAAAATGAAAACAATGCACATGGAACATTCTCCAGATCACATACTGAGTCACAAATCAGTTCTCAACAAGTATAAAAAGATGAAGATTATACCATGCATCTTTTCTGACCACAGTGCTTTGAAACTTGAAGTCAACTACAAGGAAAAAAAAAAAAAACTTGAAAAGACCACAAATACATGGAGGTTAAAGTACATCCTACTAAAGAATGAATAGGTTAACCAGGAAATTCAAGAAGAAATTTTAAAAAGTACATTGAAGCAAAGAAAAAGGAAAACATGGTAGTCCAAAACCTTGTGGTGCATTAAAAGCTGTCTAAAGAGTGAAGTACATAGCGATATAGGCCTACCTCAAGAGGTAAGAAAAGCTTAAATACACGATCTAACCTTACACCTGAAGGAACCAGTAAAGGAAGAGCAAATAGAGCCTAAACCAGCAGAAAAGGTGAAATAATAAAGATTAGCTCAGAAATAAATCATATAGAAACAACAACAACAACAAAACACACACACACACACAAAAAAAACATTAGAACAGATCAATGAAACTAGGAGCTGGTTCTTTGAAAGAAGAATAATAAAACTAATAACCCCCTAGCCAGAGCTATCAAAAAGAAAAGAGAAAGGACCCAAATAGGTAAAATCAAGAATGAAAGAAGAGAGACCACAACCAACACCACAGATAAACAGTTTTAAGAAAACATTATGAAAACTTATATGCCAAAAATTGGACAATTTGGAAGAAATGGATAAATTCATAGAAACATACAAAACTGAAACAAGAGGAAATAGAAAATTTTAACAGACCCATAACTAGCAGAAAAATTAAATCAATAATCAAACTCTCCCAACAAAGAAAGTCCTGGGCAAGATGGCTTCCCAGGGAATTTCCTCCAAACACTGAAAGAAGAGTTAATATCTAGTCTTTTTAAACTGTTCTAAAAAATAGAAATGGGAGGAAAATTTCCAAACCCATTCTACAAGGCCGGTATGACCTTAATCACAAAACCACAAAAAGATCCCATAAAAGGAGAATTACAAGACAATATCCCTTATGAATATGGATACAAAAATTCTCAATAAGGTACTACCAAGGGGTGCCTGCGTGGCTCAGTTGGTTAAGTGCCTGCCTTCAGTTCAGGTCATGATCTCAGTGTTCTGGGATCAAGCCCCACATCAGGCTCTCTGCACAACAGGGAGCCTGCATCTCCCTCTGCCTGCTCCTCCACCTGCTTGTTCTCTCTCTCTCTCTCTCATCAAATAAATACATAAAATCTTTAAAAAAATACTACCAAAACAAATACAACATATTTTCTTGATAAAAACCCTCAACACAGTAGGTGTAGAAGGAACATACCTCAACATCATGAAGGCCATATATGAAAGCCCTATAGCTAATATCAACCTCAAAAGGGAAAACTGAGAGCTTTTCCTCTACAGTCAAGAACAACACAGGGACATCCACTGACACCACTGTTATTTAACCTATTACTGGAAGTCCTCACCTCAGCAATCAGACAATGAAAAGAAATAAAAGACACCCAATTTGGCAAGGAAAAGTTCAAATTTTCACTATTTGCCAAAGCCTTGATAATCTATGTATAAAACATGAAAGACTCTACCAAAATTTTCTAGGACTGTTACATGAAATCAACAAAGTCACAGGATACAAAACAATGTATAGAAATCTGTTGAAATTCTGTACACCAATAATGAAGCAGCAGAGAGAGAAATCAAGGGATTGATCCCATTTACAATTGTTCCAAAAACCATTAAATACCTAAGAATACACCTAACTAGAGAGGTAAAAGATCTGTATTCTGAAAACTGCAGAACACTTATGAAATAAATTGAAGAGGACACAAAGAATGGAAAAACCTTCTATGCTCATGCACTGGAAGAACAAATATTGTTAAAATATCTATACTACCCAAAACAATCTACACATTTAATACCATCCTTACCAAAATACCACCAGAATTTTTCACAAAACTAGAACAACCTAAAATCTGTATGGAATCACTAAAGACCCCAAATACTCAAAGGAACTTGGGAAAAAAAAAAACAAGGCTGGAGGCATCACAATTCTGACTTCAAGCTATATTATAAAGATGTAGTCATCAAGACATTATAGTATTGGCACAAAAATAGACACATAGGTCAATGGAACAGAATAGAAAACCCAGACATGGACTCACACTATATGGTCAACTAATCGTTGACAAAGCAGGAAAGAATATCCAATGGAAAAAAGACAGTGTCTTCAATAAATGGTATTGGGAAAACTGGACAGACACATGCAAAAGAGTGAAACTGGAAAACTTTCTTAGACCGTGAACAAAAATAAATTCAAAATGAATGAAAGACCAAAATATGAAACAAGAAGCCATCAAAATTCTAGAAGAGAACAGAAGCAACAACTTCTTTTACTTTGGCCATAGCAACTTCTTACTAGACACATTTCTAGAGGCAAGGGAAACAAACAAACAAAAAAACTATTGGGACTTCAGGATAAAAAGCTTCTGCACAGTGAAGGAAACAATCAACATAACCAAAAGTCAACCTATGGAATAGAATATATTTGCCAGTGACATAAAGGGTTAGTATCCGATATCTATAAAGAACTTACCAAATTCAGGGGGCCTGGGTGGCTCAGTTGTTAAGCCTCTGCCTTGGGCTTAGGTCATGATCCCAGGGTCCTGGGATGGAGCCCTGCTTCCGGCTCCTTGCTTCACAGGATGCCTGCTTCTCCCTCTCTCACTGCCCCTGCTTGTGTTCCCTCTCTCACTATGTCTATCTCTGTCAAATAAATAAATAAAATCTTTTAAAAAAAGGAATTTATCAAATTCGACACCCACAAAATACATAATTCATTTAAGAAATAGGCAGAAGACATGAATGGACATTTTTCCAAAGAATACATCCAGATGGCCAGCAAACATATGAAAAGATGCTCAACATCACTCATCATCATGGAAATACAAATCAAAACCTCAGTGGGATATCAACACACCGATGTCAAGATGGTAAAATTAACAACACAGTAAACAGATGTTGATGAGAATGCAGAGAAAGGGGAATCATTGGGTTTCATTAAACATGGGGCTGTATCTCCAGACAGCTGTTTTCTTCTAAAGCTGAGCCAGGCCCACAGAGAAGCAGCCATGTCTAAAGGACCTGCAGTTGGCATTGATCTTGTCATCACCTACTCTTGAGTGGGTGTCTTCCAGTATGGGAAAGTGGAAATAATTGCCAATGATCAGGGAAATGGAACCACCCCAAGTTATGTTGCCTTCACCAGCACCGAACGATTGATCAGTGATGCTCCAAAGAATGAAGTTGTGATGAACCCCACCAACATAGTTTTTGATGCCAAACTCCCGATTGGACGTAGATTTGATGACGCTATTCTCTAGTCTGATATGAAGCATTGTCCCTTCATGGTGGTGAATGATGTTGGCAGGCCTAAGGTTCAACTAGAATACAAGGGAGAGAAAAAAGCTTCTATGCAGAGGAGGTGTCCTCTATGGTTTTGACAAAAATGAAGGAAATCACAGAGGCTTACCTTGGGAAGATGGTTACCAATGAAGTTGTTGCAGTACCTGCATACTTCAATGGCTCTCAGCATCAGGCTTAAAAAGATGCTGTAACTATTGTTGGTCTCAGTGTATTTTGAATCATCATTGAGCCAACTGGTGCTGCTATTGCTTATGGCTTAGATGGAAAGGTTGGAGCTGAAAGGACTGTGATTATCTTTGACTTAGGAGGTGGCACTTTTGATGTGTCAATCCTTACTAGAAGATGCAATCTTTGAGGTTAAGTCCACATCTGGAGACACCTACTTAGGTGGAGAAGACTGACAACCGAATGGTCAACCATTTTATTGCAAAGTTTAAAAGCAAACATAAGAAGGACATCAGTGAAAATAAGAAGGCAGTTCATTGTCTCAGTACTGCTTGTGAACATGAAAGTCCTCCAGCATGCAGCCCAGCATTGAGATTGATTCTCTATACAAAGGAATTGACTTCTATACCTCTATTACTTGTGCCTGGTTTGAAGAATTAAATACTGACTTACTCCTTGTCACCCTGGACCCTGTAAAGAAAGCCATTTGGGATGTCAAGCTAGATAAGTCTCAGATCCATGATATTGTCCTGGTGGGTAGTTCTACCCATATCCCCAAGATTCAGAAACTTCTATAAGATGTTTTCAATAGAAAAGAACTGAATAAGGGCATCAAACCTGATGGGGCTGTTGCTTATGGTGTAGCTGTCCAGGCAGCCATCCTTTTTGGAGGCACATATAAAAATGTTCAAGATTTGCTTCTGTTGGATGTCACTCCACTTTCTCTTGGCATTGAAACTGCTGGAGGAGTCATGACTATTCTCATCAATCATAATACTGCCATTCCTATAAGACACAAACCTTCACTACCTACTTCAACAATCAGACTGGTATGCTTATTCAAGTGTATGAAGGTGAGCATGCCATGACCAAGGATAACAAACTATTCAGCAAGTTTGAGCTGACAGACATACCTCTTGCTCTTCATGGTTTCCTCAGATTGAAGTCACTTTTGATATTGATGCTAATGGTATCCTCAATGTCTCTGCTATAGATAAGAGCACAGGAAAAGAGAACAAGATTACCATCACTAATGATAAGGGTTGCTTGAGCAAGGAAGACATTGAGCTCATTCATGGTCCAGGAAGCTGAGAAGTACAAAGCTCAGGAAGAGAAACAGTGAGACAAGTTGTCTTCCAAGAATTCACTTGAGTCTTATGCATTGGACACGAAAGCAACTGTTAAAGATGAAAAACTTCAGGGCAAGATCAATGATGAGGACAAACAGAAGATTCTTGACAAGTTCAATGAAATAATCAACTGACTCGGTAAGAAGCAGACTGCAGAGAAGAAGAATTTGAACACCAAAGTCTGCATCCCTGTTATCACCAAGCTGTACAAGAATGCAGGGGGCATGCCAGGAAGAATGCATGGAGGCTTCCCAAGTGGTGGAGCTCTTCCTTCTGGGGTTGCCTCCTCTGGGCCCACCATCAAAGAGGTTGATTAAGCCAAACTGAGAATAGGTCTAACATTGTTCCACACAAAATATTTGAAGGACCCAAATTTGTAAAAATTCCATGGCAGTTTTAACATTGAAGCAAACAAACTGGGCATTCTTGATACTTGAATATGGAACATGTGCACAGGGAAAGGAAATAAACATTATATTTTGTAAGCTTGATATTGTTAAGTGGAAAATGCGATGTCTTAAATAAAACTGTATTTAAAACTGAAAAAAAAAAAAAGAAAGGGGAGCCCTCTTACACTGTTGGTGGGAATGCAACCTGGTGCAGCCACTCTACAAAACAATATGGAGGTTCCTCAAAATTGAAAAATAGTACTACCCTGTGACCTGGCAATTGCACTACTAGGTACCCACAAAAATGATACAAAAATACTGATTCAAAGAGGCCCATGCACCCTGATGTATTTATCAGCATTATCAACAATAGATGTATTATGTAAAGAGGCTAAATGTCCATTGAATGAGTAATAGATAAAGAATATGTATATATAGAGAGAATGGAATATTACTTAATCATCAAGAGTAAACTGTTGCCATTTACAAGGATGTGAATGTAATTAGAGTGCATTATGCTAAGAAAAATAAGTTAGAGAAAGACAAATACCATATGAAGTTATACATATATGCAATTTTGGAAATGAAACCGATGGACATTTGGGATGTGAAAAAAGAAGGGGGAAACTGATGATATTTTTAACTATAGAGAACAAACAGAGTTGTTGGAGGGGATGTGTATGGTGGTCACACTAAATAGGTGATGCATATTACTTGTGTGATGAATCCTGGGAGTTATACATAAGTGATGAATCACCAAATTCTATTCTTTTTTTTAAAGATTTTATTTATTTATTTGAGAGAGAGAGAGAGAGAGAGAGAGAATACAAGCCTGGGGAGCAGGAGAGGGAGAAGCAGGCACCCTGCTGAGCAGGCAGACCAATGCAGGGCTTAATCCCAGGACCCTGGGATCATGACCTGAGCTGAAGGCAGACGCCTAATGACTGAGCCACCCAGGCGCCCCACCAAATTCTATTCTTTTTTTTTTAAAGGTTTTATTTATTTATTAGACAGAGATCACAAGTAGGCAGAGAGGCAGGCAGAGAGAGAGAGGAGGAAGCAGGCTCCCCACTGAGCAGAGAGCTTGATGTGGGGCTTGATCCCAGAACCCTGGATCATGACCTGAGCCAAAGGCAGAGGCTTTAACCCACTGAGCCACACAGGTGCCCCCAAATTCTATTCTTAAAACCAATATTACACTTTATGTTAACTAACTACCATTTAAATAAAAACAAAAAAAGATAATGTTGAAATTATATAGCCTTTAAATATATTTGAGATTTTAAAATATTTTTGTTTAATAATAATAATATGCATTTTAGAAAACATTGAAAACGTAATTAAAGGATAAAAAATGTCAGCGATGCTGCTACTCCATTTCAACCATAATTATTTTTTGAGGTACATAGCCTCTGTTTCTTCTAAGTGTGTGCATGTGTGTGTGTGTGTAATGTTCATTTTCTTTTTTCAAAAAAACCGAGGTCATACTTCACAATAGTAGAATATTTTCACTTAATTATTTGTCATGGACATTTTCCACATCATTAAATGTTCTTCTTTAACGTCAAATTTAATGATTACTTAGTGAGGTTTTTATTGGTATGGATGTATAATTTTTAATGAGTATTATTGGATATTTAGTTTGTTGCTATTCAAAGTATCCTTCACAATGGCGCATATCTGAAACTAATGCAGTAATATTGTGTGTCAATTACACTCAAATTTTAAATTTTTCTTAAAAAATGAAGGAACATAAAATGAATAACAATGAGGTAGCAGATTAAAAAATGTTCTTTTTTTAAAAGATTTTATTTATTTACTTGACAGACAAAGATCACAAGTAGGCAGAGAAGAAGGCAGAGAGAGGAGGAAGCAGGCTCCCTGCTGAGCAGAGAGCCTGATGCGCAGCTGGATCCCAGGACCCTGGGATCATGACCTGAGCCAAAGGCAGAGGCTTTAACCCACTGAGCCACACAGGCACCCCTAAAAAAATATTCTTGAAATAAGACCTTGATGCCCATACATTGTTTCCTTAGTATAAACGTCTCTATTATGAATAAGGGCACGCAAAATTCTATAACTTTTGATGAATATTGCCACATTATACTGGAATTTTAAAAATAATATTTAAAAAAAATAAAAAGAAAGACTACTAACTTACGTTTCCACAAATCATGGAAGAAAATGCCCATTTTCTTATACTTTTCCAAGAATATTATTATTTCTTAAAATACTTTGTTAATTAAATGAGTAAAAAAAAATTATTTAGATGCTGCATCTTTCCTCAGGCAGTGGGGTACATTCACTGCCTCCCAGGCTCTACTTCTTAGACCTCTGCTCTGTCTCTTTTTAATGTGAAGAATGGGAAGGCGTGGTGGAGCCATCAGTATGCCAAGGGATTGCTGTTGATGGGAAGAAGTTCCTAATGAGATAAAAAAGCTAGCTTGGTTTTAAAAATATAACTTCTTTGGGACGAGCTCTGCCAATTTTTTCCCTTATATTTATTCACTGTTTAATTTTCTTTGTTGTCCTTTCCTGACTTTTGTCCACTTTTTTTAGCCTGTTCATCATTATTTTACTGATATTTAAGAACTGTTTCTACATTAAGTCACCTTAATCTGGGGAATATTCTACATGCAATTTTCCTTTTTGTTTTCAGTTTTGTGGATGTTGTTATGTTTAATTATTACCATTTCTGGCCAGCCTGTGTGGCTCAGTCGCTGAAGTATCTGTCTTCAGCTCAAGTCATGATCTCGGGGTTCTGGGATTGAGCCCCACATTAGTGAACTCCCTTTTCAGTGGGGATCCTGCTTGTCCCTCGGCCCCTCCCCCATTCATGTTTTCTGTCTCTCTCTCTCCTTTCAAATAAATGAATAAAATCTTAAAAAATAATAGTTATTATTACTATTTCATATATTTGAGTTTCTTCATCTACATATTCTCTATATTGTTTTTAAATTATTAATCATACATAGAAGGGCTATTATGTTACTTAACATATTGGATTTTTATCTGTATTTTTTTGCCAACCTTTATGCATATACTTTATTGTGGTGTTATTTTAAGGGATTATCTCCAAACAAATGGAATGTCCAAAACCTAACAGCATGATTTTCTGTTAGAAGTCATCTGTAATTCTGTCAAGAATTTCTCTATAAAGCAAGGGCTCAATCAGATGCATAGAGTGGAAATAAGAAAACTACAGAGCTGATAAGTAGATTTCTAGATTTCTGACCTTCGCTGTGGTTTCCTGAAAACCTTATATCAAATTCATGGCTGGATCTAAACCACATGCTGTGTCCCTTGTCAGACATTCTTTTCCAAAAATGGTATCTAATAACTTTATGAAAGTGTGTGCCAAAGAATAATCACAAGCCTTTGAGGGCTTTTCCACCAAGACTTTCAGTATTGAGTGTCTCACTTTCAGATTATAAATCTGTCCCCATAACTTGCACTTTGGAGGGTTCAACTGAACTGAGAAGCAATGAGAAGGATTAGTGGATTGTTTCCTCTCCCTGTGCAGTAATGGGATATAAGCACTATCCACAGGCCTTTGAATCCTAACTAGCTTGGAACACATCAGAAATAACACCTTTAAGACTATACAGGTGTATCCATTTGTGGATCCTATGTACAATCATTACTTGTGTACTTATAATAGAGCTCCTGCTGCCATATGGCTTTAAAATGTCAAACTATGTTTAAATAAAGCACACTCAAGAATTTTTAAGTTGGAAGGAATCACCTCATTCAACTATTATAAGAGGAAACAGCCTCAGAGATCTGAAGTGACTTGCCTGAGGTGACCTTGTGAGTTAGTAAGCCTTTAATAATCATGTAGAAGTCAGTAGGTATGGAAAGCTGAGGATAAGCCACAGTAGTGTGATTTAGAGGGGCACCCTCCCCTGGCCCTTTTCTGTTATATAACACATGAAATTCTGTCAGTATATTCCTCTAAGATGGGGAATATTTCAAGGTATATCAGCTAAAATATTATACAGGACAACTGAGATTAAAATCTTATATGGAATGAGAAATGATCCAGAAAGGGGCAGGAAATAAATCAAGGAGAATCTGTATTTACTTGATAATACTGCAGAGTACCAGACTGAAGCACACAGGATTCCTAAATAAAATATCTCAAAAGGGGCATCTGGGTAGCTCAGTTGGTTAAGTGTCCAAGTCCTGATTTTGGCTTAGGTCATGATCTCAGGGTCGTGGAATCGAGCCCTGTATTGGGCTCCGTGCTCAGATGGGAATCTGCTTTGGATTCCCTCCTTCTCCCTCTACCCCTCCCTCCACACACACAACATCCTCTCTCTCAAGTAAATAAATCTTTTAAAACAAAAGAAAACAAACAAACAAACAAAAAACACCTTAGAAAAGTTGAAACATTGGAGTGAAGCAGAACATCTGTCCATCTTTCTACGAGGAGTCAGTGGTGGAAAGAGCAACTTTGGATTCCAGTTTTATTTTATACACATTTACTCTGTGACAGGTATAATTATACAATTGGAGTGGTATTCAGTTAACAGAGTAACAATTATTTCATAGGAGCTGCATCAGAAACAACTGAAGATGAAACACTTCCATCCCCAAATAGTAGTAATTTGTGTTGTGCACCAAAAAGAATCTTGCTTTAAATTTTCATTCCAATTTGCAATCCTCAAAATAGTGGCTATTGACTATACCACCAGGACACAGCTAGTTAAAGACATATTCAGTAGTGTTAACTAAGAAAAAAGACACTGTACTGTTTAAAAACAAATCTTATATAGCCTTACATTTCAATATTTTTTTTCTTTAAAAGTAGTGATTGTGTACAAGGGGTTAAATCCTTTATATACCAACTTATTCATCATCATCTTCTTCTTCATTTTCTTCCTCTTCCTTCTTTTTCTTGCTCTTTTCAGCCTTGACAACTCCCTTTTTTTTTTGCCCTATCAGACTTTCCTTTAGCTTCGTATGCAGCAATATCCTTTTTATATTTTTTCTTTAGCTTAGCAGCCTTCTTTTCACAAGTCTACTTTTCTTCTGCAGCAGTGTTATTTCACATTTCTTTCAGTTTCTTTGCAACATCACCAATGGATAGGTTGGGATATTCTCCTTGATTTTTGGGTGATACTCAGAACAAAACAGGAAAAAGGCCAAAGGAGGCCTCTTGGGTGCACTGGGATCCTTGAACTTTTTTTTTGTTTCCCCTTTAAGGAGGAAAATAAATTTTCATTTCTCTTTCAAAACAGGCCTTGTCCACCTTTGCCATGTCTTCAAATTTTCTTTCTCTTTAGCAGACATGGTCTTTCACCTATCTGAGCACTTCTTAGAAAACTCTGAGAAGTTGACTGAAGCATGTGGATGCTTCTTCTTGTACTCCTCTAGTCAAGTTTGCACAGAGAATGCATATGACATTTTGTCTTGGCTTTTTAGGATCTCCTTTGCCCATGTTTAATTATTTTCCTTAGCAAGGCACGAAGTTGCCCAGTGCCTGTCTGGTTCTCACTTGCTCCAGTGCACTTCTATGGAGCTCAATGTACTGCAATCTATTTATTAATTTTTGAGAGAGAGATAGAGAGCATGTGAGTGCAAGGGGGAGGGGCAGAAGGAGAGATAGAGAGACAGAATATCAAGCTGACTCCCCAGTGAGGGCAGAGCTCGACTTGGGGCTTGATCTCATGACCACAAGATTATGCCCTCAGTCAGACACAACTATCTGAGCCACCCAGGTGCCCCCACAGAAATAATTCTAAGAAGACTGGCCATGTAAATTAACTTTGTAGGTAACAAACTAAGATTTCTTCTTAACTGGAGTTAATTTTCTAAGGTTAACATTTTCTGGGGTCTGTTTACTTTTAGCAAATTACTTTCCAGAATGTAGAAACCAATATTACAGAATTATTTGGCCATTGCATCATGTGTCTAAATTTACAGTTTATGAAGTAGGGACTTGGGGAGTCTCAGCTCAAGGAGGAATAGAACAAATACTAGCATCAAGGTCTACCAGTCCAAAGCTTTTCCTTTCTGCTGTGTGCTAATGCTCCCATTCTCTACTATCATGTCTTTTTGTTTATTCAGAGGATGGCTTCCTTGTGATCTTTGATTTTATTGAGAATCAGAGTAATAGCAAGCCAAATTCATTAAGTTGTTTTCTCCTGCCATACATATAACAAAGCAGAATGTTTAAATGAACTATCCTACCATTCTCTTTAAAACCTCTGGTGTCAGAAATAGTCTTCCAACCTTGTTTAGTTCAAGATGTGTTAAATTTAAAGAGAAGTGTGGAAGATCACAGGATTGCGTTAAGAAACTCTAAAGGGATATGCATTGACTTTTCTTCAGTTCACATGGAGAGTAATACCAGTTATCCAGACTTGAATAAAAATAGCCCTGTAATTAATGAAAATAAGTATTTTGCTTAGGATCTAGAATTGACTATGTTATCCATCTTGTGAGTGTTTGACTTGTCAGAATTTAAAACAAAAGTGTGTAGAAAAGGGCAACTGGGTGACTCAGTTGGTTAAGCGTCTGCCTTCCACTCCAGTCATGGTTCCAGGATCCTGGGATTGAGTCCTGCATTGGGCTACTTGCTCAGCAGGAAGTTCGCTTCTCCCTATGCCTGTTTCTCCCTCTGCTTATGCTCTCTCTGACAAGTAATAAAGAAAAATCTTTAAAAAGTTGTGTTACAAAAAGTCAAGTGCCTAAGTTTATGAGTAGAATAAAAATTTCATCTTTTATTTGTGTTGTACTATACAGTTTTTAAAATCAGTTCCAAAAACTTCATTATATTTTTGGAACCTCATAACAGCCATGTGAAATAGGCAGTTCAGGTATGTTTTTTATAGGCAATGCTAGTTTTGTTTGTTTGTTTGTTGTTGTTGTTGTTTTAAAGATAGTACAGCTAAAGCCCAGGGAACACTAAAGGAATTTGGTAGTAAGTTCCTGTAATAGGACTAGAAAGTAATTCTTCTGACTTGTGATTCAGTATGCTTCCTAATATTATTTATGATTTTTAATTAAAGTAAATAATCTCCATTACCAATATTTTCATGTTTTAACTACACAGATTTATATAGATAACTGCACTAATAGGAATGGTACATAAAACTCTATAATTCAAAACTGAATGTAGATTACCTATTATGTAGAAGCTACAACATTTTTTAAAAAGATTGATTGCTTGCTTTGAGAGAGAGAGAGAGAGAGCATGTACTCATGGGCAAGGGGAGGGTCAGAGAGAGGAAGAGAGGGAGAATCTCAAACAGATCCCCACTGAGCATGGAGCCCAACATGGGGCTCCATTTCATGACCCTGAGGTTGTGACCTGAACCTAAATCAAGAGTTGGATGCTTAACTGACTGAGCCACCCAGGTGCCCCAGAAGCTACTAATTTTACTGAAGAGCTATCATCTGTATGTTTTCTTTTATGGGACCCAAAATGCCAAGTAATCTTAAATAATTGTTATATGGTTTTCCTTGTTAGATCCAACATATACAGAAATTTGGATCACTAGGGTGAAGTTGATTTTGAAAATGAAAGGAGAGAGAAAATGAAAAACAGAGTTTTAATAACCTATGGTGTAGCAAAAACTGCAGCAATGACTTATCAGTTCTATCCAAGAAGGTCAAGAAGACAACAGGTAGAAACCAAAGTAAAAAAGCCTACAGATCCTCTACTTCACTTAGGAATACCCACTTGAGATTCAGCAAGAGTTATCTAGAGATTCTGCTGTTTAATGTTAGTGGCTTAGTTGATTAAAAAGAAAAGGTGCTACTCTCCTTTGGTTTTTAGGAGGCCAGTGAAAATTAAACATTTCCATGCCGGGTACCAGGGAATTGAACTGTAACACGGGGGTGGACACCTGGTATAAAGGGGGAAGTGAGAAGAGGACTTTGAGCTATTATTGTTAGAAAGGCATAAGTAAATATGATACAGAGTGTAAGATTTAAAGAACAAAAGGTTCACTTTGGGCTCAATAAATAAGATCAATGACAAGAAAAAGGAGAAATTCACCTCCTATGTGATCTCATAGCATAATGGATTTCCCATTACCTCTTCATACTTTATCTTCTTATTTGTCTGCCAATCTGAACATATTGGAAAGTCTGTGACGTTATGAAACATGTCCATATTGTTCTCTGCTCTATCTTTAATGTTTTGTATGGTGCCACACATACAGTAAGATTTCAAATGTATCTGTTAATGGAAAGAAGGGAGGGGGGAAAATAGATACAGGGCAGAGTGGTGTAAAAGGGGAGAAAAGAATTGATGGTGAGAGAGACCTAGAAAAGAAACAAATTTACCTGAGACTGGTATTGCTATACTTAATTGTATTTATGCAATATACCTGCATAAGTGTTTACTCTTTCTGAATGGAATGTAGACCAAACAACATTAAAATATTGAGCCATGTGTACTTGTATGCATGTATGATTCAATAAAGAGTAAAAATGTGCCTTTGGAAAAATTCCTATAAAATATATTGAAATTGGGCGCCTGGGTGGCTCAGTGGGTTAAGCCGCTGCCTTCGGCTCAGGTCATGATCTCAGGGTCCTGGGATCGAGTCCCGCATCGGGCTCTCTGCTCAGCAGGGAGCCTGCTTCCCTTCCTCTCTCTCTGCCTGCCTCTCTGCCTACTTGTGATCTCTGTCTGTCAAATAAACAAAAAAAAAATATATTGAAATTACAGATTCATAGTAGGCACCATTTCTTTTAATGAATTTTCCCTGCAGTAACTTAAACTTGAAGTTTTTTTCCTATAATAATATGTTAATACCTGCTCTAAAAATATGCCACAAGTTTCCTATAGACTTCTCATTCTATATTCAGAAATAAGCTTAACATTCTAAAATATAAAGCCAGTTCTTCTCTTCTGTCTGCCAATGACTACAGAGAACTTTCTAGGGTCTTTCACTTTTTCTCCCTCATGTGCTTCAGATACACTGAAACCTAAATGGAAATAGTGTGCCTAATCTATTTCTCTTTGCTTCTGTATTTCCATTGCTAAGGTTGTTTTCATCTGTCAGGTATTTCACAACTTTTACTTTGGAATTGAGAAGCTGTTTGTGTATATAAGATATGAGATCAAAAGTAAAGTTTGGAGTAAGTAGCTAGTGCTTTTAAATCATAGCAACACCCAACAGAACTAGGAAGTCAAGACATGTTGGTTTCCCAGCTCCTTGGTCCAAGAAAAACATTGATTTGACTTATAGGGACCTAAGCTGAAGAACACTGGAAATGACTCTTTTTCCCCCTTCTGTGATATTGAGATTAAAAGGTGCTCATTTCCAGAAGCCATTTCACACAATGTATGCTAAGTTATCATATCAAATTCCAACATTTACTAACTCAGATTCTTTCACTAGTCCTTTTAAAGCTTGTTATTTCCTCATGGGATTTAATAATTGTGTTTTTAAAAAACACCAGCTATAAATACAGTTAGTTTCATGAGTATACTCAAACTATAAGCATTTAAAAAACTGTTGTTACAGAGCGTCATATTTTTTAAAGATATTATTTATTTATTTGAGATAGTGAGATAGAGAGGGAGAGAAAATGAGCAGGGGAGGAAGGACAGAGGGAGAAGCAGACTCCCCACCGAGCAGGTAGCCTGAAGCCCGGCTGGATTCCAGGATCCTGAGACCAGAACCTGAGCCAAAAGCAGCCACTCAACTGACTGAGCCACCCAGGTGCCCCCATCTCAATGCTCTAGTTTGTTTTCTTTAGAAAATACCAAACATATACAGAAGTAGAGGGAATAGTGTTCCAGTCACCTAAACCCCCAAAACTTTAGTAGCCCTCTTGGTTCACCTATACTTCCACTCACTCCACTTTGTTTTGCCCTGGGATCATCAAAACTTTAAATAAAGTGTGCTCAACTACTTTGAAATTATATTCCCCAAAGATGATTCTTTAAAGCCATGGTAACAAAATATATAATGTAACAAATTACATGTACTTATACCATAGATGAATATTAAGGTGATTACATTGTAGCAATAAGTTATAGATTTTAATGTAGCATTTGTTTAAATATGATAAAATTGACACATAGAAATATGACATATACAAATTCACAAGCAAGTAATCCTGTTTTTAGGTCTCAACTTTTTCTTTAAGTTCAACTGATTCTCAATGCCTTCTTTTGGTGTAAAAATAATTAAGCCTTTTAAAATTATGTCTTTTATGAGACTGATGCGCTGCCTACTGTGCTAAGGAGGCACCTCATGTCTTTTAAAATATATTAAATACCTTACTCAAATACATGGACATAGTCAAAAACAGAAACATAATTGATATTAAAGAGGTTCCAAACTCTAATACTTGAGTCAGACCACTGTAATGGCTCCTTTGTCATTATAGTTATCAGGAAATGTGTCTGATGACTTTCTGTTTTGATATTCCAAGGACTAACTTATTATTTACTCTATAGACATATCAGGTGAGAATACTATTTTTAGCAATATTTCATCAATTATTTGGAAATAAGAAGCAGAAACTATAAGAGAAAGTTGTAAAAAAACAATATTTGTAGAAACCAATTATAGAAGAAGAAAAACAACATTGTTTCATTATGCAGTTATATTAAAGCACTCTAGTAAAATTCACTGGATATATAGTATATTTTATTTAGGTTCTATGATAAATACTCTAAAAAGATTAAGAGGTATTTTTTGTAAAGTTAACAACAGATTAGCTAAGTTCTCAATCAAAGAAAGAACAATTTAAAAGCACATGGTATATTTAAGGACAATGAGAAGATTTTATCTCTACAATGTTTTATCATAAATCATGGTGAAGATTTCTTCATAATGGTATTAAATGCTAAGGACATATGTAAACTGACCTAAAATGGGAGTAAATCTTTTTGTTTGAGTTATATTTTAAAGTATTAATAACATGAATTTATTCATATTTCATTTCCAAATTGCAAGAAAGCGCTGTAGCTAAAGTATTACATAAAATCATATGGAACACTTTGCTACTAAAAGGCACAATTAAATATCTTTTATAAAAGTAAGAAAAGTAAAAAAAAAGTGGATTTAGAAGTACATTAAGTACATGCAAAGATATTAAGAGTGTTGCTTAGTAAATGCTTCAGTTTAAAATAAGTTCTATAGGAGCATTATCAATAATAACCAAATTATGCAAAGAGCCCAAATGTTCATCAGCAGATGAATGGATAAAGACGGTGTGGTATATACATATATTACTTAGTCATAAAAAATGAAATCTTGTCATTTGCAATGACATGGATGGAGCTAGAAAGTATTATGCTAAGCAAAATAAGTTAGTCATAAAAACAAATACTGTATGATTTCACTCATATGTGGAATTTAATAAAACAAATGATCATAGGGGAAAAAAGAGAGGCAAACCAAGAAATAGACTCCTAACTATAGAGAACAAACTGGTGGTTACCAGAGTGGTGGTAGGTGGGGGGATGGGTTAAATAGGTGATGAGTATTAAGGAGAGCACTTGTGATGAGCACTGAGTGTTGCATGTTAAGTGTTGAATCACTAAATAGTACAACTGAAACTAATATTACACAGTATGTTAACTAAGTGGAATATAAATAAAAACTTTAAAAAAATAAGTGTTCTAGTTAAGATAGAAATGTATCATCAGGATCTCAGCCAAGGTATAAAGATGGACTTTCTTTCTGAAATTTCTTGATGTACTCTCGCTCCTATTACCAACCTTCTGTACCTGCTTGCGGCCCTGAGATCCTTCTACCACAGAAAAAATGCCACTAATGTGATATTGATTTAATAGATTAACTCTCCAGGGGCATTTGCATTTTAAAGGCCACCATAGAAAGGCCGTATTTAACCCAAAGGAGCTCTGGCAAATATGCTCAAGTTTAGTATATATTCCTGTCAGTGAAAGATTTACTATAATTTTCTGTTTTGTGCTTTTAAAGTATAGGAATTATCATTTTGTTTTCACTTTAGTTTCTCAGGGCTACACACTGTGAGCACCACACTTACATGAGGGTTACAGATCATTAATTTAAAACTATCACTTCCACATGACATTCTTTGAAATATCTTCTACATTTGCTGGACTGTGAGCTCCTTGAGATATGAGACTCTGCCTTATTCATTTTGGCCTTAGTAGTATGTGGCATAGCCTGGCAAATAAAAAATAATAAATGCTTATGAAATGAACAAATGCATAAACAAGTAGAAACTTGTCTATTTACCATATAGCTCCTCAATATGATCTCACACAAAACAGTTTAACATAAATAAATCATAAAAATACCTAACATATATCAATATTATGTATTAACTATCAAGCCTGTTACAATTAATTCTGTGTGTGTGTAACTTGCATATGTGGACATCTCCCTGTGAAATAACAGGACATATATATATATTGGTCTCTGCTCCTGGTTCCTGGCACAGAGCACCTAAAACATTTATGACTTTCTAAGTGACAAAAGCACTAGGAACATCTCTTGTTCTAATCTGGCCACTGACCCTCGTTCTTGACACAGAGCTAACTTCCTAGGAATTTCCTGGGTGATAGAAGTTTTCTTTTGTTCTAATGAAATAACTCTTGGTGGGCTCCCGGATAGGATCTTGCCACCAGAAAGACCAAGCCATGAGTCTAAGTAGATAATATCAGAACTGAATTGAATTGTAGGATACCCAGCTGGTATAAGAGAATTTGTCTGTGTGGAAGTGAACCCAGAAACTTGCTGTCAAAAATGTTGTTAAGTGTGGTAGTACTGTGAGAATAAGGGAGAATAGGAATTTTTCCTAGACATTACCCCACTAGTGAATATGTTCTTTTAGAACAGAGAACATGTCATGTTCATCTTTATAATTCACAAGCATGGGACCTGACACATAGTATGTATTCAATTCATTTTTCCCAAATAAATGGTTGATGGACCATATAGATAAATTAAAAGCTGGGATATAATTTATATTTAATTCATGAAGATTTCTTTTTCTGTTTCAAATAACGTTTTTCTTCATAACCTTAGAAAGCCTGATACTACTGTTAAGGACTATTAGTTGACTTGAAATTTTATATTCAAATGATAGTAATCAAAATTCTTGTGTAAACCATAGATGTGAAGGAAAGGGAACAAGGCAGAGGTGATATTTCTCCCACCCCTTAAAATCTTTTATTTCACTAAGTTTAATATTCTCATCAATTATTCAGGTGTAATAGAATTATGTGAGGTTGATGATACTTTAAAAATGCAAAATACAAAGTGAAATATACACCTAAGAGGCAAAAACCACTAGTAGGTATCCTATTATTTCATAAAAAGAATATGAACTAATAATGCAATTCCATGTGATAAAAAATGTGGTGATCCTGATATGCATTAACAAAAGCCAAAAATATTCTTTTTACATTTATGTCTCCTTATGTCTATTTACCTATAACTTCTAATCACTTCCAACCATCTTGTGATCTATATTCTAATATTACTGTCATTTCATTGGTGAGCAAATTAAGACTAATCATGTTGGGGCGCCTGGGTGGCTCAGTGGGTTAAAACTCTGCCTTTGGCTCAGGTCATGGTCTCAGGGTCCTGGGATCAAGCCCCACATTGGGCTCTCTGCTCAGCAGGATGCCTGCTTCCCCCTCTCTCTCTGCCTGCCTCTCTGCCTACTTGTGATCTCTCTCTCTGTTAAATAAATAAATAAAATCTTAAAAAAAAAAAACTAATCATGTTAAAGCAACTTGCTCAAGTCTCACAGGTATAAAGTTCATTGTTTGCTAGATCATGTTGCCTCTGGAATAGCCCATGAGTCTACACAATGTTCTCCTGTACAAAACCTACTCATTACCTAAATCTATCTGCTTTAGTTCATGCTGTTTCTCCTGCTTAGAATGACATTCCTACTCCATCTTCATATGTCCAACCTGTATGTTTTTCAAAGATGAGTCCATGTGCATTTTAAACTTAGAGATTTTCCAATAATTCTCACTATGTCCCTTAGTGTAATAGGCAGCATTCTAAATATGGAGACCCCAGATTCCTAAGCCCTGGTTATTCAATCAAACATTAATCTACATTATTTTCTGAATGGATTTTACAGATGTAATTAAAATTCCAAGTAAATTGATTTTAAGATAAGGAGATGAACTCTGCGGGCCTGACCCAATCTGATGGACCCTTAGGAGCAGATAATTTTCACAGAAAACAGATTCAAAGCACAAGGGGATTTGGTGTATCATTCCTGGCTCGAAGCTGAATGAAACCCCCAAAATGCTGACAACATCTAGGGGCTGAGAGCAGTTTCCAGTTGATAACCAACAAGGAAAAAGAGACCTCTGTCTTATAACCAAAAGGAGCTGAATTCATACAACAACATAAATAAGATTGGAAGCAGATTCTTCCCTGGAGCCTCCAGATAACAGCCCAAGCTAACTGACACCTTCATTTCTGCTTTGTAAGACCAAGAACAGAGAAGCCAGGTGAGTCTACCTGTACTTTTGACTTACAGTACTACTAGATAGTAAATTTGTGTTGTTTTAAGCCATTATATTTGCAGCATTTTGTTACACAGTAATACTATAGGTTGGTGCTTGATTCAAATTAACACCTGAGTATATTACATTGTTTACATAATATATGTGAAAATATTTAAATATTGGTAATCGTGAATCTCTTTCTACATGGCTGTCTTATCTCCTAAATATGGTTTAAGCTGTTTTATAGCACAGACCACACATTATAATGAAAAAAAAAATTAAAACCTTTACCACTGAGATAAGCAGATCATTGACACTCCATAAATAATTGATAAAGTGGACATAATATGAAAAGACTGTCTAACTCATCAACCTTGGTTTTTATTCTTGAAATAGCATAAGAGAAGCTGCTGGGATTCTTAGCTCTTTGTCATTAAACTATTTTTGTAAAGATGCGGGCAGTTTAATTTGAAAGGCCATGTTTCAATAGCTAATATTCTCAATAGTAAGAAATATATGTGCTTTGCTAAAGAATTAACATGTGCTAGTTTAACATAATTCTATAATTAAGGTTCACATGGATGCTGTAGATGTTATTATTGTGCTTGTTGCCAAGGCAACCATATGTACTATGTTCAAAAAGGTTGACTTTTTTTTTCTTCTCATAAGTGAGAAAGAAATAAAAAAGCTTACTTAAAACCTATTTAGAAAGGAACAACCTGACATTTTTAAAAGCTGGTATTTCACTTCATCTTATCAAAAGCCATTCCCCCCAAAAATGTCAAGTCTAAAAGCACCAGCATTTTAATCAATCCATTTATTTATTTTAGAAGGATCACTTTTTTTGTGTGTGTGAGCTTTAGGACTCCAATTTTATTCCTTTACCTCATCCTCCACACTAGAGGAAACTCCACATTCATACACATACCCATCTGAATACACAACAGGCATTTCCATCTTATGTCATTGTTGTTACACAGTCATATTCTAAGAATGAACATTCTATATTCCAGTGATTATATTTACTCCTTTCAATAAATCAAATAAAACATTGTTTGGAAATTTGGGCATTTTTTTCACATTACTATAGTTATCTTGAGTCATTGACAAATAATGTGGTTTCTTCCCATTATCAAACACTTAAGCAAAGAATGTATTAAGGAGAAGGCAACAGGCTTGTATAAGGAGAAATCAAGCATGACTCAACTACTATAATTACTCTAGGGGGTAAATATGCATGCAGATAAAAGGAGTCTAGTAGCTATAACCTATTTTGATTTCCCCCCAAAAAATTGGACTAGATTCTACATCTTCAAAGACTGTTAAAATATAAAGTGAAAAAACAATAAACAAAAGCATACCACTATGGAAAATCATCAAATCACAAAGAGAGCAAGAGAAGAAGAAAGGAACAAAAGAATTACAAAATAGCCAGAAGACAATGAATACAGTGACAGTAAATTCATAAAAACAACAAACAAAGAACCTTCATCCCCAAATAGAAAATTGGGTTTGATTTAAGAAACAAATAGGCATTTCTAAAATTAAAAAAAAAAAAAACAAACAGCAGGGTTCCCTTGGATCTGGGTAGTTAACATTTTATAAATGATCCTGAGGTAGGACTTAGTAAAGTCTTCAAGCTGGCAGATGTCTTCAAGCACTTTTGGGCAGTTAAATGGTCAAGGAATCTAGCAAGACCTAGGAAGGGGTTGTGGATGGGCAAAGTGGCAATGTGGGGATATGTTTAGGGAAATAATGTCTAAATTGCACCCAAAGAAAACTCAAGAAGTCATCTTGGAGTCAACAGAAACTGTTTACCAGAGACCTCTGCTCAGTGTGCTGCGGAGGGGAGAAAGAGAGAGAAAGAGAGAGAGAGAGAGGAGGAGGAGGAGAAGGAGATGGAGGAGGAGGAAGAGGAGAAAGAGGAGTAGGAGGAGGAGGGAAGGAGGAGGTGGAGGGGGGACGAGGAGGAAAAGGAAAAGAGGAAGAAGGAGAAGAAGGAAAGGCAAAAAATAATAATAATTGGTGTATTTCATTAGAAGAGGAATGAGATCAAAAATGGCAAACATTCTCCCTTTGGAGATTATTTTTGCAATTCTGATCAGTAAACTAAAGCTTGTAAGCAAAGGAATAAAAGAAACAAATCAAGAACATGGGCAGATTGTTTCCAAAAATGAAGATTGATGGGAGATAATGACTAAGATGAGGACATAATTTACTTTATTTACTTTTTTAATTTTAATTTAATGAATCCCTGAATACCAGAATGAAACAGATAAAATTTGAGAAAAATTCAACAACAACAACAACAAAAACACTGAAGACCTACATCCTGCAGTGAAGAATAGATCTATAGAAACTCTTACTGACAGACTTTTTTTTTTAAATTTCATCTCTTTCTTAAGTAATAGACTTTTATTTCTAACTACTTACTTGATACCTCTGTTCGATTCTTACACAGATACATTAAAGTTAACATCTATAAAACCAAATCCTGTTCTGACCCCATGCTTGCTTTTCTCTCCTGTGTGCCCTTCTTACTGAGTAACATTTCATGGTCCTTTTCAGTAACTTCTTTTCCCAAAAAACCCTCTGCTTTTGGTACAGCCAAGCATTTTCAAATCTTGAAAGTTTGATAGCCAAAATATTCCCCAAATCTAAGCCCACATCTCCATTCTTATTGCCACCACTTTAGCCCAACCCCTAATCATAGTTTGCCTGGACGATGTTAGGATCTTCCTAAACTGTTCTAATCTGTTTCTACTCTTTTATTTCTCCTCTTCCCAAATCACCCGGCATCTAGTTTTGAGACTTATCTTAAAAATTCATGTTTAGTCATGTGATTCTCTTACAAAATAATTTTCAAAGGCCTGCTACTACACATAGAATAACTTCCAAACTACTTACTCTGCCATTTAAGCTCTAACAATCTGGTCCCAATCACTTCATCTTCTATCTAATCACTATATTGCATTCCAGGGTCCCTAAGCGCTAGGAACAGACTACTTGCAATTTCCAGCATATTCCATAAACTTGTATGTTCAGTTTTCTATTACAACATTCTACCCCTTCTTATTATATTTAATTGTTCCTCAAAAGCTTATGTGTACCTGAGAGCAAATATCTTCTGTTATATAGTTATAAAGGGGAAAAAAGTAACTATATAAACATTGAATGAATGAATAAATGAATGATTGAACAAACAAATGATCAGAGACCATGTAGGTTTGAAATATGAATAGTTTTCATATTTTTCATAAGTTCATAAGTGCCAGAGCCATAAAAAACCAAAGATAATATCTTATTAAAAAATAAGATGAAAAGTATAGAAAAATAATAGAAAATGGAAAAGTAATAGAAAAAGAAATAAAATGTGTGTACACACACACACACACACACATATATATATATATATACACATTTTATTTCTTTTCAGTGTAACAGAATTCATTTTTTTTTGCACCACACCCAGTGCTCCATGCAACACCTGTCCTCCTCAATACCCACCACCTGGCTCCCCCAACCTCCCACCCCCCGCCCTTTCAAAACCCTCAGATTGTTTTTCAGAGTCCACAGTCCCTCATGGTTCACCTCCCCCTCCAATTTCCCTCAACTCCCTTCTCCTCTCCATCTCCCTATGTCCTCCATGCTATTTGTTATGCTCCACAAATAAGTGAAACCATACGATAATTGACTCTCTCTGCTTGACTTATTTCACTCAGCATAATCTCTTCCAGTCCCGTCCATGTTGCTACAAAAGTTGGGTATTCCTCCTTTCTGATGGAGGCATAATACTCCATAGTGTATATGGACCACATCTTCCTTATCCATTCATCCGTTGAAAGGCTTCTTGGTTCTTTCCACAGTTTGGCGACCGTGGGCATTGCTGCTATAAACATTGGAGTACACAAGGCCTTTCTTTTCACTACATCTGTATCTTTGGGGTAAATACCCAGGAGTGCAATTGCAGGGTCATAGGGAAGCTCTATTTTTAATTTCATAAGGAATCTCCACACTGTTCTCCAAAGTGGCTGCACCAACTTGCATTCCCACCAACAGTGTAAGAGGGTTGCCCTTTCTCCACATCCTCTCAAACACACGTTATTTCCTGTCTTGCTAATTTGGGCCATTCTAACTGGTGTAAGGTGGTATCTCAATGTGGTTTTAATTTGAATTTCCCTGATGGCTAGTGATGATGAACATTTTTTCATGTGTCTGATAGCCATTTGTATGTCTTCATTGGAGAAGTGTCTGTTCATGTCTTCTGCCCATTTTTTTTATATGATTGTCTGTTTTGTGTGTGTTGAGTTTGAGGAGTTCTTTATAGATCCTGGATATCAACCTTTTGTGTGTACTGTCATTTGCAAATATCTTCTCCCATTCCGTGGGTTGCCTCTTTGTTTTGTTGACTATTTCCTTTGCTGTGCAGAAGCTTTTAATCTTGAGGAAGTCCCAAAAGTTCATATTCACTTTTGTTTCCTTTGCCTTTGGAGACATATCTTGAAAGAAGTTGCTGTGGCTGATATTGAAGAGGTGACTGCCTATGTTCTCCTCTAGGATTCTGATGGACTCCAGTCTCACGTTGAGGTCTTTTATCCATTTCGAGTTTATCTTTGTGTACAGTGTAAGAGAATGGTCGAGTTTCATTCTTCTGCATATAGCTGTCCAGTTTTATCAGCACCATTTATTGAAGAGACAGTCTTTTTTCCACTGTATATTTTTTCCAGCTTTGTCGAAGATTATTTGATCATAGAGTTGAGGTTCCATATCTGGGCTCTCTACTCTGTTCTACTGGTGTATGTGTCTGTTTTTATGCCAGTACCATGCTGTCTTGGTGATCACATCTTTGTAGCAAAGCTTGAGATCAGGCAACATGGTGCCGCCAGTTTTATTTTTGTTTTTCAATATTTCCTTAGCAATTCGGGGTCTCTTCTGATTCCATACAAATTTTAGGATTATTTGCTCCAGCTTTTTGAAAAATGCTGGTGGAATTTTGATCAGAATGGCATTAAAAGTATAGAATGCTCTAGGCAGTATAGACATTTTAACAATGTTTTTTTCTTCTGATCCAAGAGCATGGAATGGTCTTCCATCTTTTTGTGTTTTCTTCAATTTCTTTCATGAGTGTTCTGTAGTTCCTGGAGTACAGATCCTTCACCTCTTTGGTTAGGTTTATTCCCAGGTATCTTATGTTTCTTTGTGCTATAGTAAATGGAATCGATTCTCTAATTTCCCTTTCTGTACTTTCATTGTTAGTGTATAAGAAGCCACTGATTTCTGTACATTGACTTTGTATCCTACCACGTTGCTGAATAGCTGTATGCGTTCTAGTAGTTTGGGGGTGGAGTCTTTTGGGTTTTCCATATAAAGAATCATGTCATCTGTGAAGAGAGAGAGTTTGACTTCTTCATTGCCAATCTGGATACCTTTTATTTCTCTTTGTTGTCTGATTGCTGTTGCTAGGACTTCTAATACTATGTTAAACAAGAGTGGTGAGAGTGGGCATCCTTCTTGTGTTCCTGATCTCAGTGGGAAGGCAGTGAGCTTTTTCCCATTGAGGATGATATTTGCTGTGGGTCTTTCATAGATAGATTTTATGAAGTTCAGGAATGTTCCCTCTATCCCTATACTTTGAAGTGTTTTAATCACGAACAGATGCTGGATTTTGTCAAATGCTTTTTCTGCATCAATTGAGAGGACCATGTGGTTCTTCTCTCTTCTCTTTTTGATTTGTTCTATCACGTTGATTGATTTGTGAATGGTAGCCATCCTTGTAACCCAGGGATGAATCCCACCTGGTCATGGTGGATAATCTTTTTAATGTGCTGTTTGATCCTGTTTGCTAGGATCTTGTTGAGAATCTTAGCATCCATATTCATCAGTGATATTGGTCTGAAATTCTCCTTCTAGGTGGGGTCTTTGCCTGGTTTGGGGATCAGGGTAATGCTGGCTTCATAAAAAGAGTCTGGAAGTTTTCATTCTGCTTCAATTTTTTGAAATAGCTTCAGGAGAATAGGTGTTATTTCTTCTTTGAAAGTCTGGTAGAATTTCCCCGGGAATCCATCAGGTGCTGGGCTCTTGTTTTTTGGGAGGTTTTTGATCACTGCTTCAATCTCGTTACTAGAAATCAGTCTATTCAGGTTGTCAATTTCTTCCTGATTCAATTTTGGAAGTTTATAGTTTTCCAGGAATGCATCCATTTCATCTAGGTTGCTTAGCTTATTGGCATATAACTGTTGATAATAACTTCTGATGATTATTTCCACTTCCTTGGTGTTAGATGGAATCTCTCACTTTTCATTCATAATTTTATGAATTTGGGTTTTCTCTCTTGTTTATTGGATTAGTGTGGCCAATGGTTTATCGATCTTATTGATTCTTTCAAAAAAAAGTTTCTAGTTTCATTGATATGTTCTACTGTATCCCTGGTTTGTACGTCATTGAACTCTGCTCTATCTTGATTATTTCCCTTCTTATGTGTGGAGTTGGTTTAATTTGTTGCTGATTCTCCAGTTCTTTAAGGTGTAGAGACAGCTGCTCTATTCTGGATTTTTCAATTTTTTTGAGGGAGGCTTGGATAGCTATGTATTTCCTCCTTAGGACTGCCTTTGCTGTATCCCCTAGGTTTTGGGCCAAACTGTCTTCATTCTCATAGGTTTCCATGAATTGTTTCAGTTCTTCTTTGATCTCCTGGTTGATCCAAGCATTCATAAGCAAGGTGGTCTTTAGCTTCCAGGTGTTTGAGTTCCTTCCAAACTTTTCCTTGTGATTGAGCTCCAGTTTCAAAGCATTGTGATCTGAGAATATGCAGGGAATAATCTCAGTCTGTTGGTGTTGGTTGAGTCCTGATTTTTGACCCAGTATGTGGTCTATTCTGGAGAAGGTTCCATGTGCACTTGAGAAGAATGAGTATTCTGTTGTTTTAGGGTGGAATGTTCTGTATATATCTATGAGGTCCATCTGGTCCAATGTGTCATTCAATGCTCTTGTTTCTTTATTGATTTTCTGCTTCGATGACCTGCCTATTTCTGAGAGAGGCATGTTAAGATTTCCTACTATTAATGTATTCATATCAATATGACTCTTTATCTTGATTAACAGCTTTCCTATGTAATAGGCTGCTCCCATATTGGGGGCATAGATATTTACAATTGTTAGATCATCTTGGTGGATAGTCCCTTTGAGAATGATGTAGTGTCCTTCTGTATCTCTGACTACAGTCTTTAGTTTAAAATCTAATTTGTCTGATATGAGAATCGCTATCCCAGCCTTCTTTTTTTGTCCCATTGGCATGAAAGATGCTTCTCCATCCCTTCACTTTCAGTCTGGGTGTATCCTTAGGTTCAAAATGGGTCTCTTGTAGATAATATATGGATGGGTCCTATCATTTTATCCAATCTGCAACCCTGTGTTATTTTATGGTTGCATTTATTCCATTCACGTTGAGAGTGATTATTGATAGATACGTTTTTATTGACATCGTGTTACCTTTGAAGTCTTTCTTTCTGTAGATTGTCTCTATATTTCTGTTCAGTGCTATTCTTAGGATTTTTCCTCTTTTATAGAATCCCCCCCTTAATATTTCTTGCAGTGTCAGCTTGGTGGTTGCATAGTCTTTTAAGCCTTGCTGGTCTTGGAAACTCTTTATCTCTCTATCCATTTTGAATGTCAGTCTTGCTGGATAAAGTATTCTTGGCTGCATGTTCTTCTCATTTATTGTCCTGAATATATCTTGCCAGCCCTTTCTGGCTTGCCAGGTTTCTGTGGACAGGTCTGACGTTATTCTGATGGACTTTCCTCTGTATTTAAGGAGCTTCTTTTTCCTAGCTGCCTTCAAGATGGCCTGCCTACAATTAAAATTCTTCATTCTTACTATTAGGTGTCTCAAGGACTTCCAAGAATCTATAATCTGGGGGGAGACCATTCTGCCTCTAGTACATGAACACTTGTTCCATTCGCGATAATGGGAAAATTTTCATGGAGAATTTGTTCCACTATATCTTCTAGACTTCTTTCTTTCTCCTCCCCTTCAGGGATTCCAATAATTCTGATGTTGGAATGTTTCATGGCATCATTTATTTCCCTGATTCTGTTTTCGTGGCTTCTAAGCTGTTTATCCCAGGCTTCCTCCTGATCCTTTCTCTCTATCTGTTTCTCCTCTAGATCACTAATTCTATTTTCTGTCTCAGTTACCCTAGCTTTTAGAGAATTTAAATTAGATTGGAACTCATCGAGAGCATTGTGAACATCATCCCTGGTGGCTTTCAATTCTGCCCTAATTAATTCCTTGATGTCATCCATGGCTTTCTCCAACCTAGCTATTGCCTGGGTAATTGTTAGCCTGAATTCCCTTTCTGACATATTGTCTATGTCGATAGCCATTAGCTCTGTTGCAGAAGGCCCAGCCTCTGAATTTTTCTTCTGTTGGGCATTCCTCCTCCTAGTCATTTTGGTGAGAGATAGCTGAACGGAGGTAGCTGGATGTACCAACCATGGTGCAGTCAAGGTGCATCCTTGAATGCTTCTGAGCACTCAGGAGTCCCCACCCAAAAGAAAGTAAAAGAAAGAGAGAAAAAAGAAAAAGAAAAAAAAAGAGAGAGAGAGACAGGGATAAAGAGAAAGATAAAAGAGAAGGCTCAGTCCAACAAGAACTCCAAGTATAAGATTTATATACTACCAGGACAAACACAAATACACCGAAACACTGGCAGAAGATAAAGATGAGAGAGTGCTTATAAATTCTCAGTGTGGACGAAGAAGTTTATTTTTATTCTTCCTCGATGTATCTTGATATCTTTGTTAAAGGACTCAACTTTCCTAAGATAAAGGGGGATTAAAAATTGGTTTACCTATAGGGGAAGCGTTAATTGGGGAAAGGGGATTACCTTGAATTTTAACTCTATATGAATATTAGAAAATAAAAATAAAAAAATAATAAACTGAATTAAACTAATTAAACTAAAATTTAAAAAAAAATTAAAAAATAGAAAAGCAAAAGAAAAACATGGGTATATGTATCAAAAAGTTCAGGTTAAAAGGTAATTATGGAATTTGATGTACTGGACATCTCACTGTGATGGTAAATAGGTTAAAAAATTATCTATATAAAAAAAATGAACCAGAATAGTGGGAACGAATTAAAAATAAAAGTTGTATCTATGAAGCAGTGGTGGTTGTTCTCTTGTCATCTTTTTTTTGCTTTTTTTTTTTTTCTGGTTGGCTTTCTGGGGGAGGGGCCTGCCACATGGGTTTTCAGGCAATGTTCCCATGAGTTAAGTCCTCCCACCCCCCTCAAGGGGGTGGCCTCTGAGGAAACAGGTTTTTCAAGCTTTTGTTCTCTGGAGGGTTTTATGTTCCTTTGTTCATTTTTTTGCTTGTTTGTTTTTTTTCTCTCGCCCTGACAGCTTTTGATGGTTTTTGGAGGTTTAGAGGAAAGCAAACTCCACCCAGACGTCCCTGTCACAAAGAAGCCTCAGTCTGTTCCCCTCTGGTTGTTGCAGAGCACATAAGTTCCCTCTTGGATGCTGGCAGAGCACGTTCCCTGTAGTGGTCCCTGGGGACACAGGAACTCCTGCTTGTACCCAAAACCACCACTGTAGTGGCTGTCTGGGCAGCTCTGGACTCCCAGAGAGGTTCCAAGCAGCAATTGCACACTGAGATTTTCCCTCTGGCCTGGGCTGGGAGTGCCTGGTCTTTCCGGGTCTGAGAGCACCAGGCTGGCGCCTGTGTGCACCTCTCTCAGGGGAGGGCACAGGTCACGATTCAGGCTCTGATAGAATGGCACAGCACTCATGTGGGGACTACAGAAAGGTTGTGCTTCTGCCAGCTGGTGAGGTTCCCAGCCCCTCATGGGAGCTGTACCCCATGCGCTCTCAGGTGTGCTGGTGGCTCAGGGACCAAGACCCGGTTTCTCCACCACACTCTTTCTGGCTCAGTGCCAGAGGTGGCTGTCCTGGGTCTGGGGACTTAAGCCCCTGTCCCTAACTGCCCTGATTCCCACAATTTCCCCCCGTGATCCTTTGCTCTTTTTTAGTGCTTTCAACCAGACTCCAAGTTAATGCTGGTCCCCAGAAGCAGGGTACTCTCATACTGGGGTATTACTATCCAATGGATCACCTCTGGTGGCTCCCTCCCCCTTTTGTTTATCTTCCAATATCAGCCCGACGATCCCACTCTGCTTTACCTGTCCACTGGCGTCTTCTGCCCCCATAAAGATCCAGACGTGTATAATTCTGATCTCAGGCTGATTTCATGGTTGATCGGAGTTCTTTGTTAGGTAATCAGCTCACTTTAGGGTACAGGTTGAAAAGGCGCCTCCTCCTACTTCCCCACTTTCTTGTCTCCCTCCTCATAGCAGTAATTTAAAAATACTACTTTCTTGAAGTTTCTAGGTTCATGCTTTTTTTTTTCATAAATTGATTATTAAAGCTATTTCTGATGCTTGTTTTGGTGGATTCCTGATTTGAAGTGTCATACAGTTTCTGGTCATTTTCTATGCTCCTAACACAGATTGCCATCAGCCATAAAACTGTATGTTCTTCCTTGAAGAACACAAATAGAAAGTGTTCTGTCAAATATTACAAATGGAAATACCTAGTTTGGAATTACACAGGGCAGTTCAAGTTGGGAAGTAGATTCCCAAACCTTAAAGCATTTGCAAACATTCACAGATGTAGTGACAACGCAACCACAAAAATAAGCTTGAGTTAAAAAAAAAATCCATTTGATACTTACAGTAAAGGTGCTGAAGATTCATTTAGAGAAATTGCAAATAACTCTCCTTTATTCAAATGTAATTAGGCAGTGATTACAAACTCCGATATTTAGGATTTGTGTATTTTGTAAATAAGGAACACCTTTATATGCTAATTACCTAGTTCTATTCCTATGTGTCCATCCCACCCACCAGTAATCTTTACTTTCTATATTTATGCTGTTTTCTAAGACACAGACCCCAGTGCATAATAGACACATAAGACTCCAGTATATGCCTCTATAGAATCAGATTCTTGCAGAAAATGTTTCCTTCTTTCTGTTCCTTTTCTTTAAAACAATTATTTGTTTTTTTTTTCATTGTAGAAGTAACAGCTTTTCATCAGCAAGGGATATGCTACTTCAGAAATGTAGTACTTTTCATATAGCATTTCATATAATATTGCTCTGCTGCTCTGTTTTTACTACATAAATTCAGCCCACATCCGCTAAAGAGAAGGTGTGGAAAAACCACATATTTGTCAGTAGAGTCTTGGCATTTGAATTTTAGACATCCCCCAAGCTTGCAAGGCAACGTGCTGTCAAATGCGTGAAGCTCAGTACATCTAATACAAAGAGTTCAAGGGCTGACTGCTGAATCTAATCTAAGTGCCAGTTTCCAAAGGCTTTTCATACCTGGGCTTTGCTGACGGGCCCTCATCTATAGTTCATCTGTCCTTTTCAATGTATGTACAGTAGCAGTTGGGGCTGTGAAATTTCCCTTCTCCAAGAAAGGTATTGATTGCTCAGGAGTTATTGTCAGCATTTTAAAATAAAATATGCTTTACTTTTATCATCAGAGGGAGAAGTATATTGTATATTGTAATTTACTGGTGCTAACTCTAGATCTGCAGGTTTGTTGCTTCAGTGATTTAGTGGATTCTCTATAGATAGTTTTTTACATCTCTAATTTGAACATATATCTGCAGTGTGCATTTAATGTTATGCAGTTTTCAGCAAGGTATGAAGGTTCTGGCACTACAAAGCTGAAAATTGAAGCGATAGTATGGCTTTGAGGACTGGTAATGAGGTAACTGAGCTAGTTGGAAAACCAAATTCAGAAACACATCAACACAAAGGTCATAGTGAGAAAGGATAGCTGGGTAGAAATCTCTCAGAGAATACCAGGGGCAAAAGCAAACTTGCAAATAACTTAACAAAATACCCTTCACCAACTTAGTTCTCATATGTTAATTACATGTTGACAACCAGGTAAAATTCTATTTTTTCTTTAATCCTCAGAGTGACCTCCTTAGTGCTGTCAATACACGGCTGTTTCAGGAGGATGTTTCCTGTCTGGGATTCTAGAGAAATGCATTTTTCAAGTGGTGATCTGCTAATGTGGGTGGTCACTATTGGAAAAGATGATATTTAGGAATTTTAATGGCGCACCTGGGTGACTCAGTTGGTTAAGCACAAGACTCTTGATTTTGGCTCAAGTCATGATCTCAGGGTTGTTAGATCAAGCTCCAGGTTGGCTCCATGCTGGGTGTGGAGTCTGCTTGAGTTTCTCTCTCTCTCTTTTTCTCTGCCCCTAACCCTCCTCTCTCTCTGAAATAATAATAATAATAATAATAATAATAATAATAAAGAATTTACAATGGGAAAAATTAAATTCCCTTAAAATATTTGAATAGCAGGAGAGATATTAAATGGTTAAATTAAAGAAAGGAAGATAAAGATACTAAAAATATAAAAGCAAGGTAAAGTCAGACATTTATGAATGTAAACTAAAAATCTCAGAGTTTGGAGATATCCTTTTCTGTCTGATCACTTGTTTTGCCTATCTCTTTACCCGAGGGTTTGGGATGTGCCTTTCAAATAGCAGAGCATTTTCTTTCCTTTTATTTGAAATTATTATAATATTTGAAAATAAACTGTTTGTAGCCTCACAGTCTAATAGACTCTTTCGGCTACCAAGGCTGTGCAGGGACATAATTCCTTCTTATCCATCTCTGTGTCATTTCTCTCATCCAACTCCATATGTCAGGCAATCTTAGACATCCATTAACCACAAAATATATCTTACCCAAATGTGAATTGGGTCAAGGCATTGTTCATTACTCATTTTGAAAAGCTACTGTAAAATGTACAAAACCTGATTTTGTTGCCACCCAGATTATTATAAATAAATAATTAAATGCTGAGACTAGGGGATAAATGTGCCTTTTGAAGGAAGAAACACCTGTGCCAGATAGGCTGTGACTCACACCAGGATGAGACAATAGCAAAATATTTGCCTGTTAGGAGTTTGCATTATTTGTGTTTTCTGATATTTTCAATAAACTGCATCCCATTTCTAATTATTTTTTGAGGAATGAAATGAATTTTTGAAATCCCTACAGCTTTTAAAATCAAACCTGATTTATGAAGCTATTTGTTCAAAATATCTTTTTCAACTCATGTAGCCTTAAAATATTCCAATTCCAAACCACAGAAGATTCAAATAGAACTGTCAAATCTCACTTATTCTTTTTTTACCAATACCTACTCTGCTACTCTGTATGCTCTGCAAGCACAGCCTTTGAAGCCAATAAATTAATATTTGAGATGTTTAGCAGTCTGCTCTGTTGCAACTCTTGTATCTTTGAGGACACAATATACAGTAAGATTTTATATGGGGAATAAGCAATCTTTGCAGTAGATGATTTCAAAGCTTGAGAGCTTTAGCCCTTCACTGAATGCAGTAAATTTGAGGTAGATTGTAAGCCCATTCATACTTTGGCTTTTAGAGTGCTTAACAACTTTCAGCAACTACAAATCATTATACAAATGTAATAGAATCATAGTTTATGCAATAAAATTCTTATCATTTTTAGTAAAAAAATAAAATGTATATCTCTCTATGTAGGTTAATCATAAATATGTATCCACCAACTATTTTTTCACCTAATGGAACACCCCAAATTTTACTGTATTAATTCATTTGGTACTTAGAATGATCATGACTTAATACAGACTGATTGGAACATCATACAGTTCACTTCAAAAGATTCATTGGCTTCCTTAAAAGCTTTTATAGCATCATCCTACAAGGTGTATTAAAAATAAAAAGTAGGTTTAGAGTAACTGTAAATCACCCATTTAATAAGATTTGAAAATCCTACATAGAGAGTTAGTGATATCAAGATATTTTTTCTGAACATTAAAAAGAAAAGGTTTCTAATTAAGTTTATAATGAAATGAACCGCTGGAGAGAATCAGAGCATGGGACTTACTGGGCCAAATTCATTTAAAGGTGTCTTAACCTTCATTTTGCCTGCTGCATCACTATTCTGTATTAATGTAGCAGATGAAACCTGTAAGCAAACATTAGAAAACACATTTTATAAGATGAATTATCTTCATTTCTAGGCCAATTCAATAATTAATTTAGAAATCTACTGCAAACTTAACAGCACTATGCTTTTGTTTAAATCCATAATGGAAGATATTCCATTCTTACATGCTCCTTCATATGTCATAGTTTCTGCTGTTGTACTTTACATAATCTAAAATTAAGCTGTGGTGTATAAACAATGAATTCTGGAACAGAAAAGAAATTTAAAAAATAAAGAAAGAAAAAAAGAAAAACAAAATTAAAAATTTTTTGGTTGATTGATTTATATTGAATAATAATTTTGGTTACTTTGCTTGAATTAAGCAACAGGGTAAAATTTGCATACATGAAGATAAGACAATAGGAATTCTGCTCTTGCTAAAAAAATGTTTTTAGGGGCGCCTGGGTGGCTCAGTGGGTTAAGCCTCTGCCTTCGGCTCAGGTCATGGTCTCAGGGCCCTGTGATCAAGATCCTTATTGGGCTCTCTGCTCAGCAGTGGGCCTGCTTCGCCCTCTATCTCTGCCTGCCTCTCTGCATAGTTGTACTCTCTCTCTGTGTCAAATAAATAAAATCTTTAAAAAAATGTTTTTAGTTGGTGTTTTTCAGTTAATGATACTGCAATGATTGCTGGGGTTATAAAATATGTTCTTCATTTTTGTGCATATGCACAAAATCAAGAATCTTTTAAATATGACCATTTTTGTGCATATGCACAAAATATGCACAAAAATGGTCATATTTTAAAAAGTCTTGATGCAAGGTCCTGGCAGAAAGGATTCATGAAGATTTACTCTGCTCTGTTGTATTCATTTACCTTTGTAAATGAAATAAATGTATCCCCAGTCTATCTTCACTAATTTTAATTTGACTCACACTTGATAACCTTTCTGCAAATGCTACAACATTCCATTAGAATAGTCCAAAATATTAAGCTTTTTACATAAATGTTATTCCTCTTCTATGGGCCATATTGCAAAGCATTTTATATTTAGTGTTTCAGTTATATATTTATATTTTATCAGTGTTTCCACTTTTGTAAATTGTGTAACTACTTGGCCCTACTAAATCGCTGTGCCCAGAACATAATACTTCACCAAACCTTAATCCTAAAGTTTGTGGAATGCATGAATTTGGCTATGTATTGTGGGTTGCTTTTGAGAGAAAGAATATGTTCTGGGCTTTTTTTTTTTTTTTTCCTGTGGCAGTCACAAAACTAAACTCCTCTCACCTACACCATGACCTCTCATTGCATTTGATTGATTGATTTGCTGTTTAAGGTTACTGGATTTAGAGACCATAAGGTTATAAATGGAGACAGCTCAAATCTGTGCACAACAAAAGCTCTGGATTTTTCAGATGTGGAGAGGGATTGCAGGGCAGTTTTTGTCACTTAGACCTTCTTAAAATCAAACTGGTTATTTATGTGCAATCTCGTGTTTGTTTTATGTTCTTCTTGGTTCATCATTTATTTTGGGCACATTGAAATTATTTGTACAGGTATGATGTATAATTTAGCATATTAAATGCATAGCTAAAGATTTAATATGTCACAGTTTTTAAATAGTGGGATGGATATGCAAACATACATCGTAAATGTATTCCATTTAATCTAATTATGTTTCATGGCAGTTTCATAATTTGAGATTTCAAAATTGGTAATTGAAATAATCAAAGTCAATTTTAAGATCACAATGAAGAATGACTATTAAAGTTTATATGACAGATTATTTACAATTATTTCATCTATTTCTATTCAAATTTGTGTATGTTTGGGAAGATCCTTATGGCAAGACTATGACAGCTGAGTGAGAAAATAATTACCCTGTCTGTTGTGACTGAGGTGATGTTTCTAGGAAGCATGACAGTGTCATCCACCTCAAGAGGGTGATCAGACATCAGGGTAACTTGACCTTGTCAGCATATCCCATGAAGTAGAAGGAAAACTTAAGTATTAATCTCTAGAAATGTGTCTATAATAAGACACATTTCTAGAGATTAATACTTAAGTATATATCCAGAGGTCCCAAGTTTGTATTGACATGCTGAAGTAAACAGTATTCACATTCTAGGCTTGACATTGTTTCCAAGTGTTCCTATCTACTTTTTGAACTGTTGCAGCTTCCTTTCTTCTTTCCTCCCACTTTCCCTCCCTCCTTCCTTTCTACTGTTTCTTCTTCATTTCTCCTTTTCTTTTACTCCCTTTCCTCCTCCTTTCTCTTCTTCCTAATGGTCAAAATCCACTTATGATTGAAAACATGGAATCTTGGTTCTTTAAAAAGAAAAAGAAAGAAAGAATAAGACCTTAGCAGGTGGGAAAAATTAGAAGAAGAATTCATATGATTGAAAAATCTGTAACAGATAAATCCTGTAAAGTGAGAAATGGTCTATCCTTTTTTTTCCCCCAGTACCATCTTAGATCCAACAAGAGAGATTCTGCTGAATAGATTCTTAGAGTAGTCTCCATGACCCCACTTCCTGGTATCTACACCCATGTGTAATCCATCCCTTTGAGTATGGGCAGGATTGTGACTTGCTTCTATTGTAAAGAATATGACAATGATAATAGGATATATGTGATTACCTGCACATGATTATATAAGATTGTAGCACCCATCTTCCTGGAGTTGCTCCTTCATTGGCTTTGAGGAAATAAATGGACATGTTGGGGAACACAACGTGACAAGAAACTATAAATGACTTCAAGGAGTTAAGGATGACTTCCTGCTGACAGCCTACAAAAAAAGGGCTTACAGCCAACAGCCAGCAAGAAAATGAGGCCCTCACTCCCACAAACCACAAAAAACTGAATCCCACCAAAAATTGAACTTGGAAGTAGATCCTTTCCCAGTTAACTCCCATATGAAACTGAAACCTCACCTGCCACTTTGAATGAAGCCTTGTGAGACCTTGAGGCAGAGAACACTGCTGAATTGTACCTGGGCTCATGGATCATAAAAATGGTGAGATTTAAAAAAAAAATGTGTTATTTTAAGCTGTTAAGTTCATGGTAATATTATGCAGTAATAGGTAAATCATACAGACTCTTTCCCTGGGCCCCCCACACAAAAGACATATATATACACAAACACGTGTACTCAACTATATTACAAAACATGTGTGTGCTCTGTCACTCAGGTTCTGGTGCTCTGTTCTGGCATAATAAGACCTATAAGTCTTAACTTCTGGTCACATGACTAACTGTTCAGGCTCTAAGGAATTTCTCCACATCTCTTTCTTAATGTACTTCAAATAAAAGGCAATTGCATCAGGATCTCATTTTGGGTTACCAAAATCAGAGAAGAGCACTACTTCAGGGTATGGGGAAGATTTAAATGGAAGTGTTTAAGAGAGAAAACAAAACAATTAATTGTCCAATCCTTATTCCTAGATAGCTTGAATACAATAGATATTGCTTAATGAAATATTATTTCCCAGTAGTTCCCAGGAGTACTAAATATCCATTTTCTTACTTCTTGTGATATTTTGATTCATGTTGTCAGAGGTACTCACAAATTAATATAGTATTCATAAAAGTTGCACCTAAGAGCTAAGGACTATACTGTAATGCTAATTAATTCACATTATTCTTAAATTTGTAAGTAAGCAGTTCTGTACATGATGTGTTATATTGAAAACTATGTAAATATTAATCACTAGAATTGGTGCTGCATCTAAAAAGCCATCACCACATCCAAATTTACCAAGATTTTCTCCTATGATATCTTCTAGGAATGTTATAGTTTTGAGTGTTACATTTTAGCATCATGATTCATTTTAAGTCAGTTTTTGTGAAAGGTTTAATATCTGCATCTAGATTCATTTTTAGCATGTGAATATCTGGTTGTTCTAGCAGGATTTGTTGAAGATTATACTTTCTTCACTGAATTGTCTTTGCTCCTTTGTCAAAGATCAGTTGACAGTGTTTTCATGGACCTGCACACAAATCTAAACCAAATGTTATTGCATTTATATGTGTATAATATTTTTAAAGTTGTGACTATCCTATTACTGATATGAATGTTAAGCCATTTATCTCTTCCTCATGTGAATGTAGAGGATTCCATTTACTTTAGAAAGTATATAAAAAAGATGTGCAACCTGGAAAAGTTAAAATAATTTCCAGCATAACAAGTATTCAGCACAAAACTGAAGCAACATTTTACCTTTGCAGCTAAAGATGAGGCAACTAGTTAGCTATATGCAATATACAATCATTCACTTTATTTTCCCAGGCAAAAACAAGACATTTGATAATAAAGTGATTGTTTAGAGTGGTGTGAAATTTACCCTAATGAGATATGAGAACAACTATCAAAATGTTAATGCTATTAAATGTTTTTTCCCATAATATAAATATATAATTAAATCAATAAACTGTAATTATTGAGGTTAGAGAGTTCATTTCTATTTCTGACCCATCACCATCATACCCCTATCTTCTGAGAGTAAACAAGAGCTAATGTAAATGAACAAAAGGAGAAATGATAAAAGAGGGTGCAACTTAATAGAGATCTGCTAAATTCTCATGATTTGGAGTTATATTTCATTTAAATAAGGTTTTGTTCTCACAAACTTATAGCACACACTTTATATTTTTGCTGTGGTTGCAAAATATTGCCTTAAAAACCCAATGAAATTATTTGAAAATCCACCCCTCTTTTTTCGCACATCATCCACAACCTCTCTAGTTAGAGGATAACAGGAGACAGTGGGTTGACATTTATCAGAAACTATGTGCATAGTTATGCTTTTTACACCCTCTCTCCTTTCTCTGCAATTCTTACAGTTTACCTGTAAAAGTTGAGGGTTGGTGAACTTAGAAATGTCATCGTGTCTCTCTGGTTTAATGTCAAAAACTACACTAAATGCTAGAGCAAAGCTTGTCAGGCCAGTTTGGCATGCAAAATGAAGGACCGTTACACTTTTCATTAAAGGTTTCAGAACAAGTTTACTTGTTCATTTTGGCTCACTGCATCCCCTTTCCATAGGCAAAAATATTGTATATCTTCATTTCATTTCATAACATATATTTTTTTCTCTGTCATTTACAGAGCCAAAATATTTTGGTGCTATTGGGAGGAAAGTCTGGCTTCACCACAGCTTACAAGAAACACTCACTGGTAAATGCTCTGTGCTTAATTCCTTGTATTCAAATGGAGTGTATAATAATAATGGACTAATGAGGCAAACACAAAAGGAAGTAGTTAGGATGAGCTATCACTGCATGCAATTCTATATTCCTGACCTGAGGGGGAAGTGAACAACTCATTTCAAGGAGTTAAGCTTGCAGGAAAGATAAAAGCAACACCACATAAGAAGTACTTAAATGACTTTCACATACATTGGGATCTGTTGGATCCCAATTTAATCCATTGTGCCAGATGTTTATCCTCATAAGGGCTTTATAACCTCAAAGGAATTTTTTAATTTAAAATAACATAGAGGAAATACTGGAAGTTAATATGAAAGAGTCTTAACCCCAGAATGAAAAACAAAAAAATTCTTGCATATACAAGGCCACTTGATATTGTTGTTTCTAATACAATAATATTGTAAGTAAACTTTGCCTATAGCAATTCAACCCTAGGAGTCTTTTCAATGTAGATATCTCCCATCCCTAAGTGGTCCATGCTTTTTATGGGAGAAGAGCTTTGTACTATATTTAGCATTTTGTTGCCATGGGTTTGGGACAAACTGTAATTAAGCACCTATGGAACTGAATTGCTTTTGCAAACTTTCAACCTATTCTTATAGCATAGGTGAGAAGAAACATCCTACTAATAGTGGTTTCACATACTCTAGGTCAGTACTTTGTCCTTATTATACAACATTCTTTTTTATTTTGAACTGGAAAGCACATTAGAGTTTGTTAATGTCCCAGTTACCCTAGGTTACCATGGTGAATATGACTTGTTTTAAACTCCAGTAACTGGGACTAATTTTTGTGCTGTACTGTCTGAGGTCATTCAGTCCTTTAATTAATAATCAATTATGAGTGGAGGCTGTGGTTTCTCTAGGGTGTAGGTGTGATTTAGCTCATCAACAGGAATTTTTCATTTTTCTTGATTCCTTTTTTTTAAATTGCCAAAACACATATTTTTGTTATAAGAAAATACAGAGAATTGGTAGGGATTTCTTTTTTCCTTTATCAAGTTTTGTTTAAATTCCAATTAATTAACATACAGGTAATGTTGGTTTCAGGTGTAGAATTTAGTGATTCATCACTTACATACAGCACCCAGTGAGCATGACAAGGGCCCTCCTTAATCCTTGTCCCCTATTTAACCCATCCCCTCACCTCCCCTCTGATAACCATCAGTTTGTTCTCTATAGTTAAGAGTCTGCTTTTTGGTTTGCCTTCCTCACTCTCTCTTCTTCTCCCTCTTTTTCCCCTTTTGCTCATTTGTTTTGTTTCTTAAATATCACATGAGTAAAATCATATGGCATTTGTCTTCTCTGACCTATTTACCTTAGCATTCTACACTCTGGCTCCCACCCATGTTGTTGCAACTGGCAAGATTTCATTATTTTATATTGCTAAATATTATATACACATACACACACCACATGTTCTTTATTCTTTCACCTTTTGATGGACACTTGGGCTGTTTCCATAGTTTGGCTATTCTAAATAATGCTACAATAAACACAGGGTTGACACATTCTTTTGAATTAATGTTTCTGTATTTCATTGGCAAATACCCAGTAGTGTGATTACTGGACTGTAGGGTAGTTCTATTTTAAACTTTCTGAGGAATCTTCATACTGTTCTCCATAGTGACTGTCAGTTTGTATTCCCACCAATAGCACAGGAAGTTTCCTTTTTTCCCATATCCTTGCCAACACCTGTTGTTTCTGGTGTTTTTTATTTTAGACATTCTGAAAGGTGTGGGGTGATATCTCATTGTAGTTTTGAGTTGCACTTCACTGACGATTCATAATGTTGAGTATCTTTTCATATGTCTGTTGGTCATTTTGTATGTCTTCTTTGGAGAAATGTTTGTTCATTTCTTCTACTCATTTTCAAATTAGATTATTCACTTTTTGGATGTTGAGTCATATCAGTTCTTTATATATCTTGGATATTACCCCTTTATCAGATATGTTATTTGCAATTATCTTTTACCATTCAATAGGTTGTCTTTTAGTTTTGTTGATTATTTTCTTCACTGTACAGAAGGGTTTTTTGTTTGTTTGTTTGTTTTTGTTTTGATGTGGTTGCAATAGTTTGTGTTTCTTTTTATTTCCCTTGTTTCATGAGATATATCTAGAAGTGTTGCTACAGCTGATGTCAGAAAGATTACTGCTCGTGCTCTCTTCAAAGATTTTTATGGTTTTCAGGTCTCACATTAAGGTCTTTAATCCATTTTGCAGTTATTTTTGTGTATGGTGAAAAGAAATAGTCTAGTTTCATTATTTTGCATGTTGCTGTCTAGCTTTCCCAACATCATTTTTTGAAGACACTGCCTTTTTCCTACTATGTATTCACTCCTCCTTTGTCAAACATTAATTGACCATATAATTATGGGTTTATTTCTGGGTTTTCTGTTTAACTTCCTTGATTCTTATTACCATAGTTTATGCAAAATTAAAGCATTCAGAACTTTAATAGGTAAAGGTTACACGCTTTGAATAGCCAGAAGGAGATGCTGGCATATACCCTAGGACTAAAATGAGAAAGTTGGAAGGAATCTTAGGGATCTTCCAGGCTTGGAATAGATCTGATTGTTCTGAGTTCACACTGTCTTCTAAACCTAAACTTACTCTTCTTTTGAATTTTTTAAGGGGTAAGAGTTTCAATTATAATCTATGAAATAAATATTAAATTAGTCATATTAGGAAATCATAACTTAAATTTTAAGACTTATGCTAGGTTAAGTGAAATTTGCATTATTGCACGATTAGTCAAGATATATTCCTTGTGTCATATATGTCTGAAAAGTAATGGTGTCAATGAAAATATAGAATCAGTCAACATTTTTTTTGATATTTTTCATATAACTTTTCAGAACTTAGAATAAAGTAAGATCAAATTATTTAACTATATTTCTTGCTGAAACTTAATAACTAAAATTCTACGGTGTGATGAGGGAGCAGGAGGCTGGCTGAGGACAAAGCAAAAGCTGACACCTTGTACCCCGTCTCCACCCACTCCCCTTGGTAATGTGTGTGACATTCCTCAGGCACCCCTGACTGCCATAAGCGGGAAACAAATAGTTAACTTGTAGAAATCACAATCCTACAAGACAGGAGTCTCCCTTTGTTTACAAATGTCCTAGAGATCTACAAACAAAGAAGTTACCTTATCAATAACACAATTTCCAGAAGCAAATAACTCAGTTCCTGAAGCCCAAAGGTCACCCTCCCCTCCATAAACAAAACTGAGGGAGGCTGAGGTAGAAGGAAATGTAAGTATAGTTAAATCTCTTCTGAACCTAAATCTCACTAACAAAGATGCTTGATACCAGGATTGTGACATCCCACCAGGAATCTCCCAACTATCTTGATGTTAATGTCTGACCAAAAGACAACATTGATCTAGCCGCAAGGCCTCCTGTATCCTGGCACCTTATAGGCCCTCTTTAGCATATGAAAGCTCGGTTGAAACCTCCCTTCCCCTCACCTTCCCCCAACTGCAAGGTACATAACCTGCCATCCCTCACAACCCCAGGCAGCAGCTCTTCCTGCCCACAGGTCCTGTCCCTGTGCTTTAATAAACCACCATTTTGCATCAAAGATGTCTCAAGAATTATTTCTTGGTCATCAGCTCTGGACCTCAGCCCACAGAACCTCACCTAGGTTCTAGAACTTCATCAGTGTACATGCTGTTTCACATATCCTATAGCTACTACTAGGACTACATTTAAATAATTTAGCTGCACAACTATCAACTAATTTTTGAATCATTAGCTCTTAATCTAATTGATATACTTAACAACTATATTTCTAATGTTTACTCTAAAATATGTCAGTCCTTAATTGTATAAGACAACTTCTACACTTCATGCTTAATCAGCAATAAATGGTAAAGAGAATAGACTGTGTCACACTGTTTGACAATATCTAAACTTTATCCTTTCCTACAAAAGCTGAAAATTGTGAATGGCAAACCTATGTTTTAATGAGTTTTTAAAGAATATTTATTTCAAAACATATGTATTACCTTTCCAGAATGTGTTTCCAGAATGTAGCATGATCTAGAAGAATTAACAATAAATTTGGAGCAAGTAGATTCAGGTTTGTCTTAAGCCTACTAGGTCTATGATTATGTAATATGCTTAATATCTCTGAATTTCATTTTCTTTATTGGGAAAATGAGGATTTAATAATACGTAGTTCTTAGGATTACTGTTTAGGGAAAGTTAAATTTGTGTGAAGCAAGTAGTATGGAACATGGCAAAGAGTACGCTTTCAATAGATGTTACTTGTCTCTCTTATGTTTCTCATTTATTGGAAGTGTAAACATTTCAAATGCCTTATAAATCATTAACTTTAACCTGTATAATGTCAGCAACTTTGAGAGCATGCCTAAAAACCATGCTCTAAACTATATTTCTAACAAAGTTTGCCAAGTTATATTAAAAATATTTTAAATCCACTGGCAACTATCTATTAGAGCATAATTAGTGTGACACATCATTCAATTTCCTGAAAATAAAAATATTTTATATTATTACCCTGCATACATAAAATTCCCAATCTTATACTGGACAACTAACATAGATAGAAGTATTTCCTTTTCCTAAGTAAATAAAGCACCTAAAGTTTCTTATTTCTGATTGGGAACAGGAAATGTGTGTTGCTATAGTTACCAGTAAAATTAGTATAGCTTGACAGAATTTGTATATGGCCAAAATTATTTATGCTAAATGGCTAAAAAGTATACAAAAGGACCCAGGAAAAGCATGTGAGGATTAAATACTGTCAAGGATTAGAAAGAACAACACAAACCCAAGCCTTAATTAGGTAGGCCCAAAAAGTGTTCATACAGGGTATAACCTGCTATGAAATGAATAACCTCATGCCATCCTATAACCTGAGAGCAACTAAAAACTCAATCACAATAAAATCCTATGTGGACAAGTGTCTCTAAAAAAACATGGGTAAAATAATTAAAAAGATAAATTGAACTGTGCCCACATCAATGATAAGGAGAGATAGCTAAGTGTTGGGACCTTAGAGAAGTAAATCACTAAGGGGAGCTCAAGTTCTGGGATTGCCAAGTTAAGTAGCTATAGGGTAACAATGGTGTAGGAAGACAGTTGTAAAGTAACACTAAAAATGAAATAGTCAGAAGCAATTTAATAGCACTTTCCTACTTACAAAGCCTTTTACGTGCATTATCTTATGGAACATTCACTAGTATTCTGTGAGGCTGACATAGAAGCTAGAAAGATATAATGTCTTCCCCAAGATTCTACATCAAGGATCTCTGAATCCATGCCTCATAGCCTTTCCACTATTATGGCATCATTTGTGTTGAATAAGCATAAAGTCTTGTGGTTAATCACTCAAGGTGAAATAAATCAATGTGCTTAGAGAACAGAACTATGGAGTAAGAAATCTGTAAGTATGGGCCAATGTTGTATGTCCCAAGCAGAGAAGACAGCCTTTCAGGGAAATTCTGTGACCAGAGTTCAGATATCACTATACCAAGAAAGAGTAGTTTGGGATAATGGGCTAGATGTTTCTAATATATATCCCCCTTGTTTATTTAATAATAAAATATTCAATATTTAGCTGATCATAGGCCAACAAGTTGAAAAGTATACTTCCCAGTATTTACTGTAGTCATGTATGGCATGTGACTAAGTTCTGATCATGGAAATTAAACAAAAATGGTGTGTAAGACTTCTGGGTTATGCCACTGAGAAAAGGGTATACCCTCCATTTCCCTCTCTTCCCATTCAGCTACCTAATATGTGAACATGAGGCAGTAGCTGGAGCAAGGATATAAGGTATGAACTGGCACTTCAATAATAACAATGACAGACTCATAAGACAGAAGGAACATGGATCCTTGAATATCATGTAGCCAATACCAACTCTGAACAATTTACCCTCAGACTGTTATATTAGAAATAACTTTTTAAATTTTTTCAAGCCACTGTTACTTTGACCTTTATTGTAAAAGAAAACTCTATATTCTAACTTAAGAAATTTTAAGGCAAATTTAGTCACAGAGGGAAATCAATTTACCTTATCATTTTTTTTAAAGATTTTATTTTTGTATTTGAGAGAGAGAGAGAAAAGGAAAGAGAGAGAGAGAGAGAGAGAAAGAGAGCACATGAGTGGGGGTCGGGGGACAAAGGGGAAGGGAGAAAGAATCTGAAGAAGACTCTGTATTCATTGCAGAGCCTGATGAGAGGCTTGATCTGAGGGCCAGGAGGTCTTCACCTAAGTCAAAGCTAAGAGTCAGGGACAGAAGACATGAACAGACATTTCTGCAAAGAAGACATCCAGATGGCCAACAGACACATGAAAAAGTGCTCCATATCACTTGGCATCAGGGAAATACAAATCAAAACCACAATGAGATACCACCTCACACCAGTCAGAATGGCTAAAATTAACAAGTCCGGAAATGACAGATGCTGGCGAGGATGTGGAGAAAGGGGAACCCTCCTACACTGTTGGTGGGAATGCAAGCTGGTGCAACCACTCTGGAAAACAGCATGGAGGTTCCTCAAAATGTTGAAAATAGAACTACCCTATGACCCAGCAATTGCACTGCTGGGTATTTACCCTAAAGATACAAACGTAGTGATCCGAAGGGGCACGTGAAGCCAAATGTTTATAGCAGCAATGTCTACAATAGCCAAACTATGGAAAGAACCTAGATGTCCATCAACAGACGAATGGATAAAGAAGATGTGGTATATATACACAATGGAATACTATGCAGCCATCAAAAGAAATGAAATCTTGCCATTTGCGACAACGTGGATGGAACTAGAGGGTATCATGCTTAGCGAAATAAGTCAATCGGAGAAAGACAACTATCATATGATCTCCCTGATATGAGGGAGAGGAGATGCAACATGGGGGTTAAGGGGATAGGAGAAGAGTAAATGAAGTAAGATGGGATTGGGAGGGAGATAAACCATAAGTGACTCTTAATCTCACAAAACAAACTGAGGGTTGCTGGGGGGAGGAGGGTTGGGGGGGGTGGGGTTATGGACATTGGGTAGGGTATGTGCTATGGTGAGTGCTGTGAAGTGTGTAAACCTGGCAATTCACAGACCTGTACCCCTGGGAGAAAAAATATATGTTTATAAAAAATAAAATTAAAAAAATATATATATGCCTAATAGAAAAAAAATTAAATATTAAAACAAAAAAAAAAGCTAAGAGTCAGGCACTTAACAAACTAAGCCACCCAAAGTGCCTCTCAATTCACATTTTTCTGGGATCAAAAGTATAAAAATGAGTATGTTTCATACTGGAATGGTGAGTAAAGTAGGAGAATGATATAAAGACAAGTTACAAATGAAAAGAGAGGAGAAGCAGTAGTTTATCTAATGTGAAAATGGAGTTAATAGTGACAGAGTTCTACAGCTAGACAAGAGCAACCTTTTTGTAAATACCTAGTACTGCAATTGCTAGGTTGTAGGATAGCTCTATTTCAACTTTTGGAAGAGTATCCATACTGTTTTCCAGAGTGGCTGTATCAGCTTTCATTCCCACCAGAAATGTAAGAGGGTTCCCCTTTCTCCACATTCTCACCAATATTTGTTGTTTCCTGACTTGTTAATTTTTGCCATTCTGACTGTTATGAGGTGGTATCTCCTTGTTTTGGACTTGTATTTCCCTGAAGCCAAGTGATTTTGATTATTTTTTCATGTGTCTGTGGCCATTTGTATGTCTTCTTTGGAGAAATGTCTGTTTATATCTTCTGCCCATTTATTGACTGGGTTATTTGCTTTTTGGGTGTTGAATATTTGCCCAAAGGGCACAAACATAATAACCCAAAGGAACACCTACACCCCAATGTCTGTAGCAGCAATGTCCACAATAGCTGAACTATGGAAAGAGCCCAGATGTCTAACAACTGATGAATGGATAAAGAAGATGTGAGATGCATATATATATATATATATATATATATATATATATGAATGAATATTACTCAGCCATCAGAAAAATGAAATCTTAACATTTGCAACAATGTGGAGGGAACTAGAGTGTATTATGTTAAGTGAAATAAGTAAATCAGAAAAGACAATTGTCATATGATTTCACCCGAATATGGACTTTAAGAAACAAAACAGGATCATAGCAGAAGGGAGGAAAAATAAAACGAGATGAAATCAGAGAGGGAGACAAACCATAAGAGACCCTTAACCCTTAACTCTCGGAAACAAACTGAGGTTTCCTGGAGGGGAGAGGAGAGGGGGGATGGGATAACTGAGTGATGGATATTTGGGGGTTAAATGCAATTAATGAATCGCTGCACTCTACCTCGGAAACTAATAATACACTATATGTAAATTAATTGAATTTTTATTAAAAAAAAAAAAAAAGGAAGAGTGACCTCTGTCTCAAAGGCTGCCTGGAGCCACATGCAGTCTCATGGTAAACCAGTACAAGGAAGTGTGTCTATTTTCTTACAAAATCTTTCTCTGCAGTTTAGTTAGTTAGCTTTCAGGGATTATATGAAATCTTCATTTCATGTATCATATTCCACTGAGTAATAGTGATTGCCTGAGTTCTATGTTAAGAATAATCTTGAGGCCACACCTGGGCATGGAAGGGGGAAGTTTTGGCAGATATGTATGTAGCATCCTCTAGTTAGAGGATAGATGGACAGCAGCATAATGATGGAACAAGGGAATAAGACTGGGGATTAACACTTCTTAAATTATCATTCAGTAAGTTCTCCTGAGAGTTACAGTAGATATGCCTTCCAGAACTGTTCTGGTGCTGAATGGAGCTGGAAAGCAATAGAGGGAAGGGAAAAAGAGAGAAAAGGGAACCATAAGAGACTCTTAATGATAGAGAACAAACTGAGGGTTGATAGAGGGAGGAGGCTAAATGGATGATGGGCATTAGGGAAGGCACTTTCTGTGATGAGCACTGCATTATATACGTAAGTGTTGAGTCATTATAATCTATACCTGAAACTGATTTACCTTGTATGTTAACCAACTTGAATTTACATATACACACACACACACACACACATATATAAATATAAATGTAGATTGTATATAAAATATATAAAAGTATATATAATATAAAATATTATATATAATATATATTATATACAAATATATATTTTATATATATATAAAGGAAAGCAATAGAGGAGCATGAAATAATGAGATCCAAAATATATTTACACAACTGAGGGTAGGAACAATAAGCAGAATTGAAAGAAGAAACAGTTGGCAGAGACAAAGAGATTCTGAACTTCACATGCCTCTCATTATCATATTCTTGGCCTTTAATTTAATACTTGAATATTGCATTATAGGCACCTGACCTAAAGTAGTTTTCATGAGAGAATAATTTCTGGGCAAAGGTCTCTCACCCAAGTTTTTTCTCATAAAGCAATATTAAGAGGTCAATATGCCAACTGTAGTAGTGGATCACTCCCTAATTTTTAGAATGTTTCAGTGCTTTTCTAAATGGATATTTAAATTGTAATTTCTTAGACTTCTAAAAAAGAAAGACTAACCTTTTTCTTCTATAAAGGGTAGCAGCAGCATTCTCTTAAGATGCTCCCATTTACTTGTTTGATTATTTTGCTTATCCATAATTTCATATTATAAATGAATATGTTCTATTTTCATAAATAAACAAAATGACAAATTATTTTTTTTCTTTTTTTATTGAGATTTAATTGACATACAAGCATTATATTAGTTTCAGGTGAATAATGATTTGATATTTGTCTATATTGCATAATGATCACCATAATAAATCTAGTTAATGTCTATCGTTATACATAGTTGCAGAATTATTTTGTTGAGAACTTTTAAGATGCGCTCTCTTAACAACTGTCAAATATGCAATGTAGTATTATTAACTATAGGTGCCATGTCGTACATTATATCCACATGATTTATTTATTTCATAACTAGAGTTTTGTGCCTTTGACTCCCTTCATCTGTTTTATCTACTTCCTGCCCCCAACCATCAATCTGTTTTCTGTACCTATGAACATTTTTGTTCTTTTTATTTAAGATTACACATAATAAGTGAAATCATATGGTATTTGTCTTTCTCTGTCTGATTTATTTCACTTAGTATAATGCCTCCAAGATCCATCCATGTTGTTGTTAATGGCAAGATAACATTTGTTTTCTATGGCTATGCATATATAGACTACATTTTCTTTATCCATTTGTATGTCAATGGAAATTTAGGTTTTTTCCCTATGTTGGCTATTGTAAATAATGCTGCAGTGAACATAGGGTTACATATAACTTTTCAAGTTAACACTTTCATTTTCTTTGGATAAATACCCAGAAGTGGAATTTCTGGGCCACATGGTGGTTCTAATTTTATTTTTTTAAAGGGCACCTGGGTGGCTCAGTTGGTTGAGCAACTGCCTTTGGTTCAGGTCATGATCCTGGAGTCCCAGGATTGAGTCCCACATTGGGCTGCCAGCTCTGTGGGGAGTCTGCTTCTCTCTCTGACCTTCTCCCCTCTCATGCTCTCTCTCTCTCAAATAAATACATAAAAATCTTTTAAAAAATAAAAAAAAGAAAATGCTCCATATTGTTTTCAGTAGTGTCTGCACCTATTTATACTCCCACCAAAAGTGCAGAAGAATTCCTTTTTCTCCACACCCTTGCCAAAACATTGTTAGTTTTTGTCTTTTTGGTAATAGCCATTCTCAAATGTGAGGTGATATTATGGTTTTGATTTCAATTTCCTAGATGATTAGTAATGTTGAAACTATTTTCATGTACCTGTTGGCCACCGAAATTTCTTCTCTGAAAAAAATGTCTATTCTGATCCTCTGCCTCTTTTGTAATCCAATTACAATTTTTTCTATTAAATTATATGAATTTTTTATAAATTTTGGATGTTATCCACTTAGATATAATTTGCAAGCACTTTCTCCCATTTAACAGGTTGCCTTTTTACATTGTTAATGGCTTTATTGCTGTGTAGAAGCTTTTTAGTTTGATGCAGTCTCACTCATTTGTTTGTTTGTTTGGTTTTTGCCTTTAATTTGGTGTCAAAGTTTAAAAATTATTGCCAATGTCTTTTTGATGGCTGCATAGTGTTCCATTATAGATAAATATATAAATATTTATTTATTATAATATATAATATTGTATAATATATAATACACTTATTGTATGTATTATATAACATTTATTACATGAATATATAATAAAGAAGATGTGGTATATATGTGTGTGTGTATATATATATATATATATATATATATATATCTGCCCAAATCAAAATTGATTTGGACAGAAATCTCATGAGAATTGGCCGGCACTGGGCAGCAACTCGGGCCACACTCTCAATTGTAGTCTAGAGCCCTTTTTCCTTTGGTGTGTGTTGAGACCCCTGGGAAAATATGTACATATATTCTAAACACACACACACACCACAAATCAATATTGATTTGGGCAGAAAGCTCATGAGAATTGGCTGGAAAACCCCCAGCGAACTTGCTTCCTGTGCCGCATGTCTGCAGGGCCACCCCCTGGGCCTGGCTTGGGATCCCGAGTTATCTCGCTCGAACCCTGCCAGAAAGCCCTCAGTGAGTCAGGCACAGGTGAGGCCATGCCTCCTGCTACTCAGTCTCCTGGGGTACCCTTCCTTGGTGCTGGCAGAAGGGGCAGAATGGGCCTGCCACGCCCCTAGGCCCAGGCCCTCACCCTCACCTGTTTTTTCCAATCTTCCTTTTCCAGGGTCCTGTCCCTCCCTCGAGCCCTCAACTGGGGGAACCCTGAAACACACTCCATGAGTCCTCCTGCCACCTAAGTGGAAACTGTGCCTTTCGGAGCTGCACAAAACCCTCAGAGTGGGAGACACCTTCATGGCCCCCCCAGGACACCCCCTACCATCAGCACCACACTGGGCCAAAAACTCGGAGGCTGATGCCCTCCACAACCCCTTCTTCAACTCTCCTCTCAGAAATCTCACTTGTGCTAGGGCCCCCGGGGGAGCCACATGGTCATGGCCAGTTTCCCACGGGGCCTTGACACACACCCAAGGAAAAAGGGCTCTAGACCACGGCTGACAGTGGGGCCCGAGTCACCACCCAACGCCGGCCAATTCTCAAAAGCTTTCTGCCCAAATCAATTTCAATTTGGGCAGAAAACTCGAGAGAATTGGCCAGAAAATCCCCAGCAAACTCGCTTCCTGTGGCACATATCTGCAGAGCTACTGCCTGGGCCTGGCCCAGGTACCCGAGTGATCGTTTCCCGAATCCTGTGAGATTGCCCTCAATGAGTCATGCTTGTGCAAGGACAAGGCCTCTTGCTTCTCACTGTTAGGGTCCATGATCAAAGGAATGAGACTGATATAAAGCGAAAATCAAACAAAGCTTTATTTCACGCCAAGCATCAAAAATCAAACTGACCGGTCAGGGCTGTCTCTTACAAAAAGACGATGACGATGATTCTGACAAGGTCACTCCCAAGAAGGCTGCTCCAGACGAGGCTGCTCTGCAGATGAGGCCGCTCCCTGGTTGGAGCCACTCCCAAGAAGAGGCCACTCCCATGAAGGCTGCTGCTAATGAGGTCTCTCCCTGGACAGGGCTGCTCCCTGGACAGGGCTGCTCTGGAGAGGCCGCTCTGGAGGAAGCCTCTTCCCTGATGAGGCTGCTCCCGCAGGGCTGCTCACCGAGGAGGCCTTGTCCTGGACTCCCTGGAATGACACAGCTCCAGTGAGGCAAAGGCTCAGGGTTCGCTGGGAGGTTGCTGGCGTTTAGGCCGTTCCCCGCATTGCCGCTGCCAAGGGTCGTGGTGTGTGGGCAGGGCCGCTAGCGTCGGGGCCGCTGGTGTCTCAGTGCCGCAGGTGTCTCGGGGTCACAGGCCTTGGGGCCGCTGGCGACTTGGTGCTGCAGGCGGTGGGACCGCTGGCGTCTGGAACCGCTGGTGCCTCGGGGCTGCAGGTGGCTCGGGGCTGTGGGGCTGCTGGTATCTTGGGGCCACTGGCGGTGGGACCCCCGGCGGCAGAACCGCTGGCAGCTTGGGGCTGCTGGCAGCTCGGGACCGCCGCCAGCGGCGGGGCCGCTGGCGACTGCAGCGAGTGGCTGAGCTGCTCCACGACGTGGCCAGGGTCCTGCGGGGGATCGCCCATCGTGTCCTTGCCTGTGGCTGACGGGCCTTGCGCCTTGCCGCCCACCAGCCCCTCGCAGCACGCCAGCATCTCCTTCTGCTGCACGATGGTCTCTGCAGCATCGTGGCCCACAGCTCCTCCTCCGTGCACACGAAGAGGCTTTAGGGGGGCGGGCCGTCTTGGGCACTGGTGGCCACGACCAGCGCCAAGCCGGCGGCCAGCAGCGCTAGCATCCTGTCGCTGCAGCACTCACTCCAGCATCAGCTGGTGGGCGGGCGCCATCGGGGCGCGTGGTGGAGGCGCCTCCGCTGTAGGCTTAGGCCCGGCGTGCTGCTCGAGGGCAGCTTGAGCGAGGGAGCCAATGGAACCGCCTGCCTCCCGCAGCTTGCTGTCTCCGCTCGGCCTATAGCTCTGACAAGAGGTGTTACAGCTCTTACAAGAGCTCCTACAGCTCCAACAGCTCTTACAAGAGCTCTCACAGCTCTTACAACTCTGCTCCCCACCCCCCCTCTCCTTCTGCTCCCACTGACTCTCCTTCTTCCTCTGATGACTCCCCTTCTGCTTCCAACAGCCTCGCAGACCAACCTTTATGGGGGTGGTTGAGCCCCGCCCCTACACAGACGGCCAATTGAATTTCAATTCACCCTAGGGGATATACGTGCGCCCCACTGATTGGACGTCTCCACCTGGCCTTCCCCGCCCCTACATCTGGGGTCCACAAACTAGTTCCTCTGGGAGGGGCAGGCCCTTACACTCACCCTCTAGGGTTCCCACCCCAGTGCTGTGGTTCGGCCATGCTATGCCCCCAGGCACTGGACCTAACCCTCAGATGTGTTTTCAGTGTTCCTTTCCCAGGGGCCTGTCCCTCCAGCCCTCCAATTGGGGAACCCTGAGTCACACCCCATGAGTCCCTTGACACCCAGGAGGAAATGGTGCCTTTGGAGCTGCAGAAAACCCTCAGAGGGAGAGAAACCTTCATGCCCCCACTGAGGCCATCCCCAAACTTCGGCGCCACACCAGGCTGAAAAGTCAGACACTGAAGCCCAGCCACAACCCATCCCTTAACTCTGCTCTGGGAAAGCTCCCCTGTGGAGGGACCCTCGGGTGGGCAGCGTGGTCTCTGCGTGTTTTCTGGATGGCCGCAACATGCACTGAGAGTGAAATCACTCTAGGCCATGGGGCACAGAGCAGTACGAATGGACAACCAACGCTGGCCTATTCTCACGAGCTTTCTGCCCAAATTGATATCGATTTGGGCATACATAAACATATATATGTGTATTTATATATATATATATATATATACACATATATACACACATACATATACCACATCTTCTTTGTTATATATCATATAATAAATGTTATATAAATATGTTTAATAAATGTATTATATATCATAAAATGTTATATATTATAATAAATATTTATATATTATATGCGATATATTATATGTTAAATATTATATACACATATATGCATATATATACATATATACCACATCTTCTTTATTATATATTCATATTTTATATATATATATATCTATATATATCACATCTTCTTTATTCATTTATCTTTTGATGGACACCTAGACTCTTTCTATAGTTTGGTTATTGTGGACTTTGCTGCTATAAACGTGTGTATATAAAATGTAAATATAAAAAATGTAAATAAAATATAAACATAAACATATTTGGGTACATGTGTCCCTTTGGATCACTACGTTTGTAACTCTAGGGTATACCTAGTAGTGCAATTGCTGGGTCATAGGGTAGCACTATTTTCAACATGTTGAGGAACCTACATACTGTTTTCCAGAGTGGCTGCCCCAGTTTGAATTCCCACCAGCAGTGTAGGAGGGTCCCCCTTTCTCCTCATCCTCACAAACACCTGTCATTTCCTGACTTGTTAATTTTAGCCATTTGACTGTTGTGAGATGGTATCTCACTGTGGTTTTGATTTGTGTTTCCCTGAAGTCGAGTGATATGGAGCACTTTTTCATGTGTCTGTTGGCCATCTGGATGTCTTCTTTTCAGAAATGTCTGTTCATGTCCTCAGCCCATTTCTTCATTGGATTATTTGTTCTTAGGTTGTTGAGTTTGCTAAGCTCTTTATAGATTTTGGATACTAGCCCTTTATCTGATGTGTCATTTGCAAATATCTTCTCCCATTCTGTCAGTCGTCTTTTGGTTTTGTTGACTATTTTCTTTGCTGTGTAAAAGCTTTTGATCTTGATGAAGTCCCAATAGTTCATTTTTTATCTTGCTTCCCTTGCCTTTGGCGATGTTTCTAGGAAGAAGTTGCTGTGGCTGAGGTCAAAGAGGTTGCTGCCTGTGTTCTCCTCAAGGATTTTGATGGATTCCTGTCTCATATTTGAGGTCTTTCATCCATTTTGATTCTATTTTTGTATATGATGTAAGGAAATGGTCTGGTTTCATTCTTCTGCATGAGGTGTCCAATTTTCCCAACACTGTTAGTTGAAGAGACTGTCTTTTTTCCATTGGATATTCTTTCCTGTTTTGTGGAAGATTAGTTGACCATAGAGTTGAGGGTCCATTTCAGGGTCCTCTATTCTGCTCCATTGATCTATGTTTCTGTTTCTGTGGCAGTATCATACTGTCTTGATGATTACAGCTTTACAAGAGAGCTTAAAGTCTGGAATTGTGATACCACCAACTTTGGCTTTCTTTTTCAACATTCCTCTGGCTATTCAGGGTCTTTTCTGGTTCCATATAAATTTTAGGATTATTTGTTCCATTTCTTTGAAAAAAAAGTTGGTGGTATTTTGATAGGGATTGCATTAAACATGTAGATTGCTTTAGGTAGCATAGACATTTTCACAATATTTGTTCTTCAATCCATGAGCATGGAACGTTTTTCCATTTCTTTGTGTCTCCTTCAATTTCTTTCATGAGTACTTCATAGTTTTCTGAGTACAAATTCTTTGCCTCTTTGTTTAGGTTTATTCCTAGGTATCTTACAGTTTTGAGTGCAATTGTAAATGGGACTGAGTCCTTAATTCCTCTTTCTTCTGTCTTGTTGTTGGTGGATAAAAATGCAACTGATTTCTGTGCAATGATTTTATATCCTGACACTTTACTGAATTCCTGTGCAAGTTCTAGCAGTTTTGGAGTGGAGTTTTTCAGGTTTCCACATAAATTATCATATCATCTGCAAAGAGTGAGAGTTTGACTTCTTTTTGTTTCAGATGCCTTTAATTTTGTTTTGTTGTCTGAATGCTGAGGCTAGGACTTCTAGTACTATGTTGAATAGCTGTGGTAATAGTGCAGAGTGCTGCCATGTTCCTGATCTTAGGGGAAAAGCTCTGTTTTCCTCCACTGAGAATGATATTCACTGTGGGTTTTTCATAGATGGCTTTGATGATATTGAGGTATGTACCTTCTATCCCTACACTGTGAAGAGTTTTGATCAAGACAGGATGCTGTACTTTGTCAAATACTTTTTTCAGCTTCTATTGAAAGTATCATATTGTTCTTATTCTTTTTTTAATTAATGTATTGTATCTCATTGATTTGCAGATGTTTAACAAAAAAACCTGATATCTTGCCATTTGCAGCAAGATGGATGGAACTAGAGGGTATTATGCTAAGCAAAATAAGTCAATCAAAGAAAGACAATTATCATATGATCTCACTGATATGAGGAATTTGGGAGGTAAGATGGGGGTCATGGGAGAAGGGAGGTTAAAATGAAACAAGATGGGACTGGGGAGGGAGACAAACCATAAGATACTCTTAATCTCAGGAAAAAAACTGATGGTTGCTGGAGGGGAGATGGGTAGGAGGGATGGGGTGGCTGGGTGAGGGACCCTGGGGAGTGTATGTTCTATGGTGAGTGCTGTGAATTGTGTAAGATGGATGATCAACAGACCTGTACCCCTGAAACAAATAATACATTGTATGTTAATATAAAGCCTGGCAGGTACAAAAAATATTAAAAAATAAAAATAAATTTATTTTAAGATGATTCCAAGTTTTTTGGAAGTCTTCAGGAAAATGAAGATCAAATTATTTCTCTTTTTTTTGTGATGATTACAAAACTTATTAAATCCATATCCGGTCAAGCCTAAAGTTCTATAAAGATCCTGTAGTAATTCATTAAGTAAAGAACCAAAAGCTTCCCTTACTTGGCTCTAAGGAATCACCTAAAATATCTATCTATTTTTATAGACTTCTGGGACCATCTGTTTCCTATTTGAGTTGAATTTATACTGTCTAACTTACTTGTATTTTAGGGGTTAGCTATACAGAAGCAAACTCTGAGAGCAGGCACCAATGGCTACAAGGTTTATTCTTGGATCTTTCCCCAGGGTCTCTGGAGGAAAAAAAGACATTTAGTCCTTTTCCCTAATCTAATATCCTGAATTCTGTCTTTGATTTTATTTTTTTTTTCTTCTTCTTGAAGGGATTCTTCTTCTATAATGATTCCCATTTCATGATGATTACCACAGGGTACACTTAGCGTGATGGGTGTGGAAGAATGTATAGAATTATTAAATTATTGCATTATACACCTGAAACTAATATGTTAATTGTACTGGAATTAAAATTAAAAAAACATAATTTTTAAAAATATTGCCAATGGTGCATGGGTGGCTCAGTTGGTTAAGCACTTTAATTTGGCTCAGGTTATGATTGCAGGATCCTGGGATTGAGTCCCATATTGGACTCCCTGCTCAGTGGGGAGCCTGCTTCTCCCTTTCCCTCTGCCTGCTACTACCCCTGCTTATGCTTTCTCTCTCTCTGTCAAATAAATACATAAAATTAAAAAAAAAAATCATTGCCAAGGGGCATTGTGTGGCTCAATCAGTTAAACATCCAATTCTTGATTTTGGCTCAGGTCATGATCTCAGAGTCTTGAGATCAAGCCCCTCATCGATCCCCTCCTCATCTGGCTCTACACCCCGCTGTCAGGCTCTGTGCTCAGTGCAGAGTCTGCTTCTTCCTCTCCATCCCCCGACTTATGCTCTCTCTCAAATATATATATGTATTTATATATATATATAGTATAAACACACATATACATATATGTATATATACATATATAATATATAATATATGGTGTAATTTTTGAATATTACATATATATATGTATATATACATATATATACTCATCTCCAAGACCAATGTCAAAGAACTTACTTCCTGTGTCTTTTCCTTTTTCTTTTCTTTTTTAAAGATTTTTATTTATTTATTTGACAGACAGAGATAACAAGTAGGCAGAGAGGTAGGCAGAGACGAGGGGGGAGCAGGCTCCCCACTGAGCAGAAAGCCAGATGTGGGGCTTGGTCCCAGACCCTAAGATCATGATCTGAGCCGAAGGTAAAGGCTTAACCCACTGAGCCACTCAGGAGCCTCTTCTTTTATTTTTTTTAATTTAATAAAATATGAATCTAAATAATTTTAGTTGAGAAGACTTAATTTTTTTGCAAGTTTTTATTTACATCTCAGGTAGTTAACATAAAGTGTAATATTAGTTTTCAATGTACAATATAGTGATTCAACGCTTCCATACAAAATCTGTTGTTCATCACAGTAAGTGCACTCATTAATTCCTATCACCTGTTTTACCCATCCTCCCCACAGACCTTTCTTCGGGTAACCATCAGTTCACTATGGAGAAAAAGGGACCTTCTTGCACTGTTTGTGGAAATGAAAAATAATGCTGTCCCTGTGGAAAACAGTATGGGTGTTCCTCAAAAATTTAAATATAGAACCACCCTATGACTAGCAATTGAACTACCATGTTTTCTTCTAGGAATTCTATAGTTCAGATCTTATGTTCAAGTCTTTATTCAATTTTAAAGTTTTTTTTTCTTTGTTTTTTTGTTTTTTTGGTATGGTGGAAGATAGTTCTCCAATTTTGTTCTTTTGCACATGGCTATCCAGTTTTCTTAACAATACTTAGTGAAGAGATTGACATTTCCTAATTATATATTCTTGGCTCCTTTGTGATAAATTAATTGACCATATAAGCATAGTTTTTTTTTTTTCTGGGTACTATTTTATTTTATTTTTTTAAAAGATTTTATTGATTTATTTGACAGAGAGAGAGAGATCACAAGTAGGCAGAGAGGCAGGCAGAGAGAGAGGGGGAAGCAGGCTCCCTGCTGAGCAGTGAACCCATTGTGGGGCTTGATCCCAGGACCATGAGATCATGACCTGAGCCTAAGGCAGAGGCTTAAGCCACTGAGCCACCCAGGCGCCCTGGGTACTTTATTTTAATTCCGCTGACTTATGTGTCTGTTTTATGCCAATACTATACTGTTTTGATTACTTTGATTACTATAGCTTTGTAATATAGTTTGAAATCAGGCAGTGTAATGTCTCCAGCTTTTTTCTTTCTTAAGATTGCTTTGATTTTTTTTTTTTTTGGTTTCATACAAATTTTAAGATTGTCTTATTTATGTGAAAAATGCCATTGGAGTTTTGATAGATATTATGTTAAATCTATAGATTGCTTTGGGTAGCACGAACATTTTCACAATACTAACACTTCTGATCCATGAACACAATATTTTTTTTTCATTTATTTATGTCTTCTTCAATTTCTTTCATCAATCTTACAGTTTTCTGTATATTAAATTAAATTATATTTAATAATATTATTTAAAATATAAAATTATATTTTATAGTCTGTATATTAAATTAAATTTATTTCTGAGTATTCTATTATTTGATGAAATAAAAAATGGGATTGTTTTCCTAGTTTTTCTTACTGATAGTTTATTATTAGTGTATAGAAACTCAACAGATTTTTGCATATTGATTTTGTACCTTGCAAATTTACTGAATTCATTTGTTAGTCTAATATTTTTTTTGGTGGAGTCTTTAGAATTTTCTCTGTATAGTATTATATCATCTACAAACAGTGACAGTTTTCACTCTTCCTTTCCAATTTGGATGCTTTATATTTCTTGTCCTTGCCTAGTTGTTCTGGCTAGGACTGCCAATACTATTTTGAATAAAGTGGTGAGAGTGGGCATCCTTTTCTTGTTCCTGATCTTAGAGGACAAGTTTTCAACTGTTGATTATGATATTAAAATAGAAATTAATATTAGTTCATATCATTTAAATGATTAAATCATATTATATTAAATTATGATATTAATATAATATCATAACATTTAATATATTAAAATAGAAAATTTATTTTAATTTCAAAAAGAAAAATTATTTTTTAAGATTTTTTTATTTATTTGACACAGAGAGAGAGAGAGATCACAAGTAAGCAGGGAGGCAGGCGGGGGTGGGGGAAAGCAGGCTCCCTGCTGAGCAGACAGCCCAATGCAGGACTCAATCACAGGACCCTGAGGTCATGACCTGAGCCGAAGGCAGAGGCTTAACCCAGTGAGCCACCCAGGTGCACCAAGAAAAATGATTTTTTTTAAAAAGATTTTATTTATTTATTTGACAGACAGAGATCACAAGTAGGCAGAGAGCCAGGCAGAGAGAGAGGGGGAAGCAGGCTCCTGCTGAGCAAAGAGCCCAATGTGGTGCTCAATCCCAGGACCCTGGGATCATGACCCAAGTCTAAGGCAGAGGCTTAACCCACTGAGCCACTCAGGTGCCCCAAGAAAAATGATTTTTAAGAGAATATTGACACATACAAATAAGTCTAAAAAATATCTTCAAATGTTAATAGTCATTCTCTTTGGATGATAGATTGTGTTTTTTTTCCTTCCAGTTATTTTGTGTGTTTTTCAAATTATCTGGTATAAGCATGTGTTACTAGGAAACAAAAGAGCCATAAAAATACCTAATGTAAAAGAAAAAAATCCTTTATTCCAAATATCCCAAATATTTGGAGTATTCCAAAATAGACTTTTGGAGAGATCTCTGGAATAAGTCAAATGTGTAGATATCCAGACTCCTGGAAAGTACTAGGAAAGGATCCAAATCTATTTTATGAAGTGCATTCAGGGTGATTGGAAAGTTATTTCTCTTACCTAACCCAGTATTTTTCTTGCTGTTGTTAAATGACCTCTCTTTCCCATCCTCTCACTTTTTTTGTTTGTTTGTTTAATTATCATTTCCCCATAGCTGTTCATTGGGGAATAATATTTTCTTGGGAAGACTGGTGTTTTATTTTAAATGGAATGTCCTTATTTCTAACAGGAATTAGGAATGATCATTTTTGTGAGAGGTTTCCAATAGTATAAGAAATCTCTATGTGTTTGATTCTTAATTGAAGCTTTACAAATTTCACTTACTTGTGAACCACAGGAGTTGTATGATGTCCCTTTGGGTGCCTGAGGAATTCAAAGAAAAAAAGGCTGGGCTTTATTTTTTTCTTTTTTTGGGGGGTGGGTGACAGAGGCAAATCTACCAATGTGGTAAGAGTTCATGTTCTTAACTCTGGAAAAGGCAGACATAATAAGCCTAAAATAGGATATAATTGGAGTGCAAACCATGCCATTGGCCTAGAAATGAGAGAGACTGATAATGGTTTCCTGAATTTTAGGCTGAGGTAGTAGAAGAAAGAATTATACAGATGATTGTATTTTCCATGATGATATAGATATTACTTCAACTCTAGATTCAGATTCTAGAAATGTCTTTAGGTGGCCAGCAGAGAAACAGGCTGAGTGAAATGGATTTTACTTTGCAGTCATGGCAGTGGGAAGGAGCCAAAGATATGAAGGACCTTATAGGTCATATTACAAAGCTATAAAAAATACTAGTGGCTCGACAGCTTTCAGGGAAGAAAGTTATTTTGTCAGAATACTGTCTGTGAGTGTATCTCTTATGGTTCTGTGAACAATGGATTGGAAGCAGAGAACAATCCAAGCAGGAGATAATAACTTGAATTTTGGCAAATGGAAAGAGGTAGATGTACAAGTGTGATTATCAGTGGTTGAATCAATAGAGCTTTGGGAGTGTGATGTGTTTGGATAAGTGTAAGTAAAGGGATAAGAAAGTCAAATAAGCTAGTTAAGAAAGGGGCAGAAGACATAAATAAAAAGTTTTCCAAAGAAGACATCCAGATGGCTAATGGACACATGAAAAGATGTTCAACATCACTCATCATCAGGGGAATACCAATCAAGACCACAGTGAAATACCACATCACATCTTTCAGAATGGCGAAAATTAGCAACAAAGGAGACAACAGGCATTGTCAAGGATGCAGGGAAAGGGGAGTCCTTTTACACTGTTGGTGGCAATGCAAACTGGGGCAGTCACACTGTAGAACAGCATGGTAGTTCTTCAAAAAGCTAAAATTAGAACTACCCCCATGATTCAGTAATTGCACTATAACTATTTACCTAAATGATACAAAAGTACACATTTGAAGGAGTACATCCTCTCCAATATTTATAGCAGCATTATGAACAATAGCCAAACTATGGAAAGATCCCAAATGCCCATTGACTGAAGAATGAATAAAGAGGATGTGGTACATAAATAGACCACATGTAATGTGCATATGATGGAATACTACTCAGCCATCAAAAGATGCAATCTTGCTATTTGCAATGATGTGGAGGAAGCTAGAGTGTATTATGTTAAGTGGAATAAGTCAGTCAAAGAAAGATGAATACCATAAGATTTCACTCATATGTGGAATTTAAGAAACAAAATGGATGAACATACAGGAGACAGAATAAAGAGAGAGAAAGGGAAACAAACTGTAAGAAACTTTTTTTTTAAGATTTTATTTATTTGAGAAGAAGTGAGAGAGAGAACAGGCAGGGGAGGGTCTGAGGGAGAAGCAGACTCCCCACTGAACAGGGAGCCTGACACAGGACTTGATCCTGAGACTCCAGGATCATGACCTGAGCTGAAGGCAGTCACTCAACTGACTGAGCCACCCAGGCACCCAACTGTAAGAGACTCTTAATGATAGATAACAGACTGAGGGTTGATGGAGGGAGGTGGGGATGGGCTGGATGGATAATGGGTATTAAGGAGGGCACTTGTGATGAGCATTGGGTGTTGTATGTAAGTGATGAATCACTGAATTCTACTCCTGAAACTAATATTGTATTGTATGTTAATTAACTATAATTTAAATAATTAAAAAACTAATAAGTACTACAAAACCAAAGAGAGAGAGAGAGAGAGAGTTAGTTTAAGACAGCTTGGATTTCTCCATTCATGGTTATAAGTGATTAAAAGTAGATTTGGGGAAAGACAAATTATTTGGCTTTACATATCTTAATTTTGAAATCGATAGAAAATGATATTGCCAATATCCACATAATTGATGTAAAATAGTACTATGGGTCCAGGTTAAGCACAGAGATTTTTCAAAGAAAATAAAATATTTGACTAAAGAATACAGTGAATGAATATTAATTTCTTATTTTCTGAAAGTAGACTTACTCAACCTTAGGAAATCTGTGATACCCAGTACATGCAAATCATATATAAGATGGGAGAAATGCAGGGTGCCTGGGTGGCTCAGTGGGCTAAAGCCTCTGCCTTCAGCTCAGGTCATGATCCCAGGGTCCTGGGATCGAACCCCGCATCGGGCTCTCTGCTCGCTGGGGAGCCTGCTTCCTTCTCTCTCTCTGCCTGCCTCTCTGCATACTCATGATCTCTCTCTGTCAAATAAATTAATTAATTAAATCTTTTGAAAAAAATAAGATGGGAAAAATGCTTCTAGGAAATATTTCCACTCTACATCTTACTCTACAGGCATTATAAAAGCTTGATAATTTCTCACAAAGACAAGTGTTAAACTCAGGTGAGAACTAGCAATTGTGTCTTGTGAAAAGAAACACACTTGAAGTGCTGAAAATAATGAAGTAGCAGAAAATGAATCAAGATCCAGTGGCCAAGTGAACAAAACACAATCGGCAGGGAAAATGATTGAGGTGAAATGAACCTACTTATCAATTCATCTTCTTCTATATTCAGATTTGGCCCTGTCCAATTAATTGTTTATTACCTGCCCACCTCAAATTACAGTACTGAATTTACTCTCACTAATGATCTCAGAAACATAGCCCCAGAACTCTCATCATGATTTCTTCTTGCCATGAAAACCTTAAAAAACTATCCCCATTCTCCCCATCATTTCATTCATGTAGCAAATAATTATCAGCCAACTCTTTCTGGGCCCCATCCTTAAACTTAGTTCCTTTATCAATAAAGAATCTTCTTTCTTGAAGTCATACCTAAAATACTGTCAGTTTTTAGGCATTGAGCATTAGTAGACTGGTTTGCTTAATCTACCAAAAATACTCACCAGCCACCCTTTCTCATAAGTTAGCTATGAGTTGCACAAATGTTAAACTTTTCATATATCTCAAAAGATTATTCATTTGTTTTCTTGACTTAAGCCTTCCAATGATACATCTATCAGTAGGTGAATAAAATTGTATACAATAGGTGAAAATATTGTGAATGTGCATGCTCTGTTGGACAGAAATAAATACGAAGACCTTATATGTGTGATCAGTTTATCTTTAGCAGAAGAGGGTAAGGCCTTGATCCAATATTGAATCAATGTCAGGCTTGAGTACATCAAGGCGACTGGGAAGGAGTCCAAATGAGAAACAGAAGATATTTGGTTGTGGAGGTCCTGGGTGACTTATTTGGTTAAGTGTCTGCCATTGGCTCTTGTCATGATCCCAGGGTCCTGGGATTGAGCCCCACACTGGGTTCTCTGCTCAGCAATGAATCTATTTCTTCCTCTCTCTCTGCCCATCTTCCTACTTGTGCTCCTTCTCTCTCTCAAATTAATTAATTAAAAGAATACTTGGTTGTGAAAGAGAAGGGCAGCATTGGTTGAAGGGAGTTAATGTATAGAGTACAAAAAGTTACTGAAAGCTCATGGTGGTTAAATCCCAGCAGGATATTTTCTATTCTGATTTTCTTTCCACAAGTGAGAAGTTCATATAAAGACCTTAAGTAGCATATTCAGTGTTGGAATCAGTATTCTCCAAAGGTTTCACCAAATAAATATGCTGTCATGGCTTTGCATTTTTAATGATCTGCATTATGTAAAATACACCCAAAGAATTAAAATTATCAAGATACTAGAGGCTTATTATTTGTTATTTCTGTGACTCAATTCAAATGATATGGCATACTGATAAAAACAAGCCTGCCTATGCCAGGTGTCTACATTTTAATGAAAATGAAAGACGATTTTGAAAAGGAGCTTACCATGTTAAAATGTATTTAATTTTGTCTGAAAATTTTTTAACATTTATTTATTTATTTGACAGAGAGACACAATGAGAGAGAGAGAACACAGGCAGGGGGAGTGGGAGAAGAAGAAGCAGGCTTCCTACCAAGCAGGAACCTGGGATCACAACCTGAGCCTAAGGCAGACGCTTAACTACTGAGCCACCCAGGTGCTCAATTTTGTCTGAAATTATTGTGCTGTGTTAATGAGAAGTGTAGTATTAATGTTACAGACAATGCAAGGGGGAAAAAAAACCAACTTTCATTTGAAACCTTTGTGATGAATCAGATAGAGAGCATTACAGCAACCATCACCAATTATTAGAAAGAATTTACAATGAGAGCAACTGGGTGATGCAGTTAGTTAAGTGTCAGACTCTGGGTTTTGGCTCAGGCTCTGCACTGGGCTCCATGTGCAGAATTTGCTTAAGACTGTCTCTCCTTCTGCCCCTCCCCCAGCTCTACCTCTCTCTCCAACAAATAAATAAATAAATCTTAAAAAAATAATTTACAATAATCATCCCAGCCCACATTTCTCATTTAATTCTTCCTCAGATACATGCATGTTTTTGTTTTCATAAGGGTTCAACTAACCAATGTTAATTAACCATTTTTATATTGGTAATATAAAATGAAACCATCTTATTTAGTAATGCCAAGGCTCAGAAAATGAAGCTTTAACAGTTCTTCAAGTCATTAACAGAAAAAATGACTAGAGCAAGTTTTCACCAGAAAAAGTTTAATTGATATACTTAAAGTGCAATTTATTTTAAAGCAATAATGAGAAGTACATACACTTTTAAAAGTTTACTGTGACACAGGGAAAATATAAAAGTGCTTATTATATAGGAATCTAGGGTTTGGCTTATTGTTATACTCAGTATTTGCCTGACTTTGTCTAAATATTAGAAACTGTCCAGGATCCCATGAATTAATACATACGCAGAAGATTCTGTAAAAGAAGGTATATTGAGTACAGGTATTTAATCCTTCCTTCCTGGATCTTTCTTCCACACAAATTACTCAAATAATCAAATGAAAATAGTCTATTTGTGGGAATTGGTGGAGGAAGAGGGAGTTGAACAGAAGGTAGTACAGAAGGGTCATTTTGGTCAAGGTCTTACATTCACACATGGCATCCTCAAATTTAGATTTCTCATAATGTCTCCACATATCACTACACATATAGCACGTTGTGTTCTAAATTCATTAATGTGTTTAATGTAAACATTTTAAAGCACTTTGCAGTGCCTGTAAAGACTTGCAAAAAAACAAAACTAGAGAGGATCTATCAAGTCAGGAGCTTGTAGACAGGTAATCACAACTAACTAATAATCAGCAACTAACAAGCTACAAACCTGCAAAATTTTTGTTATGTGTAGAGCAAAGGAACAATGATGGTTAAAGATATTGAGGAACCATTTCATAACTGCTCTACATGAGATAGCAGAATCCTCTAAATACCACTGGAGTGAGTAGCTATCACTTGTGTGGCTTCCAAGCATTTAAATATTCTAGTTATTTGGGGGAAATTCCTCTTTATATACTATATACCAATGCTATATACTATATACTATATATTATTATATAATTATAATTAATTATATTACTATATATAATAATAATCATTACTATAAAAATCCAGTCTCCTGTTGATTGGGTGGATATAACCTACTGTAGAAACCGTAATAGGAAAATCCTTCCTTCTCTTAGTCCCTGGTAAGCCAAGGAATATCTGGGAACATGACCTAGGTGTATTTGGATGCACCCACCTGAGACTGAAGATTAAGAGAGTATTACAAAGAATCAGGAAGAATTTATAAACTATTAAAGGAAGAAGTGTTGGCACCAAGTGCTTGCAAAAGCAATGTTTTTGGTGGTGATAGTGATATGATAACCCAACAAGACTATTCTTCTGGCATTATTTTGACTGCTAAACTTTGACTCTTGTTTATTTTTTAGCTTCTTTCTTCCATCTTTCCATCAGTTCTATAAGCTATAAGCTACCTATTATTTCAACACATATTTCTTACCCTTAATTTAACCAGTCTTCGTTCTTGTTCATACGACCAGCAACCTGAGTGTTTTAATGAGTGAATGTTCAGCAGTGCAGGTGAGGCAAACATGAAGGTCAAGAAAGACTGGGTGTTACTCTGCTGAGAATCAGAATCATTGAAAGTCAGCATTAGAACTCAATGGCACTAGAAATCCCAAGGCTAAGGACAACCACATAAACAATGCCTGGAGATGGAGGGCATCTCTCAAGAAAGGTGCAGGAAGAGTAGCAATCATAGTCATACCTGGAGTTACATGGATACTATGCCTAAAAGAATGTGGAATATTGGCTTTTGGTGCAACAACACAAAGATGTTTCATTGCAATGCTGTGGCATTGGAAATAATCACAATACTCACCAAATATTGGGGTCCTTTAAATATATTCTTTTTTAATTTTTTTTTATTTTTTCAGCATAACGGTATTCATTATTTTTGCACCACACCTAGTGCTCCATGCAATCCGTGCCCTCTACAATACCCACCACCTGGATCCCCCAACCTCCCACCCCCCCCTTCAAAACCCTCAAATTGTTTTTCAGAGTCCATAGTCTCTCATGGTTCACCTCCCCTTCCAATTTCCCCCAACTCCCTTCTCTCCTTTAAATACATTCTTAAGATAGGATATTAACCTGCCATTAAAACTCATGTTGAAATTTACCAATTAGGGTGTCTGGGTAACTCAGTTGTTACGTCTGCTTTGGCTCAAGTCATGATCCCAGAGTCTTCGGATCAAGGGCCACATTGGGCTCCCTGCTTGGCAGAAAGCCTGCTTCTTCCTCTTCCACTCCCCCTGCTTGTGTTCCCTCCCTCTGTGTGTGTCTCTCTCTGTCAATTACATAAATAAAAAATCTTTTAAAAAAGAAATTTACCAATTAAAGGAAATATTTGTGATATAATTAAAGGGCAAAAACAGTCTATGAAGTAATAATACAGGGTATGATTCCAGACAGACAAACCTGGACAGGCAGACAGTCCTGGGTTGGATCCATGATTTGCCTTTTACCATATGAATGTTAATAACTAATGTACTGTATATGAACTTCACTTTTTTTATAGACATAAGAATAGTACCTGCTTTTGATCATTAAATATATGAAAGCACTAAGCATGATCTTTATTTTTACTTCTACATATCCAAAAAAGTTATCATTTACCACATTTATTGGTATTTGGGATAACTTTTGCTCTTTTCCTTTCTGTTCTTTGTTTTCCTCATTAAAAATATATGGCTCTGTGATTAGATAAGGTATCAAAAAGATGTTATTATTTAAAAACATAGAAGCAACAAAAAAGAGCTTACAGATTTTAGCCGGACACATTGAAAATGACTAAAATGGTGGAATATGTAACTTGAGGATTTAGAAGACACTATTTAAAAACAAAAACTGGAAAGTAAAAACAATAGGCATTGTATGGCATTTAATAGAGAAGTACCTCTCTGTTCTCTATGTTAGTGTGATGAAAAGCGGAAATGGACATATTATCCCTAATTAAAATCCTTCTTGCTATGGTGGAAAAAATTACAGAATAAAAAAGTTGTTAAGGGGGCACCTGGGTGGCTCAGTGGGTTAAGCCTCTGCCTTTGGCCCAGGTCATGATCCCAGGGTCCTGGGATCAAGCCCCACATCCGGCTCTCTGTTCAGCGGGGAGCTGCTTCCCTTCCTCTCTCTCTGCCTGCCTCTCTGCCTACTTGTGATTTCTGTCTGTTAAATAAATGAATAAAATCTAAAAAAAAAGTTGTTAAGAATGCAAGCTCTTGTCCCTATGACCCTGCCATTGCACTACTGGGTATTTACCCCCAAAGATACAGATGTAGTGAAAAGAAGGGCCATCTGTAACCCAATGTTTATAGCAGCAATGGCCACGGTCACCAAACTGGAAAGAACCAAGATGCCCTTCAACGGACGAATGGATAAGGAAAATGTGGTCCATATACACTATGGAGTATTATGCCTCCATCAGAAAGGATGAATACCCAACTTTTGTAGCAACATGGACGGGACTGGAAGAGATTATGCTGAGTGAAATAAGTCAAGCAGAGAGAGTCAATTATCATATGGTTTCACTTATTTGTGGAGCATAACAAATATCATGAAGGACAAGGGGAGATGGAGAGGAGATGGGAGTTGAGTGAAATTGGAAGGGGAGGTGAACCATGAGACACTATGGACTCTGAAAAACAATCTGAGGGTTTTGAAGGGGCAGGGGGTGGGAGGTTGGGGGAACCACTTTGTGGGTATTAGAGAGAGCACGGATTGCATGGAGCACTGGGTGTGGTGCAAAAACAATGAATACTGTTATGCCGAAAAGAAATAAAAAATCAAAAAAGAAAAAGAATGCAAGCTCTGGAATCAGAACCATTGTGCAAATTTCAGTTCTGCCATTCACTAATTGTATGACCTTAATTAAAGACATCTAATTTCACTAAACCTTGATCTCACCTATTAATTGCAGATGAGATAATATATGATCTAACCATAGCTTCTGGCACAAAATATGCTATCAATGAATGTTACTTTCAGTCCTGTGCATTGAATGAAAGATTTGAAGTCTGTAAACAAAGGTTTAATCTCAGCTCTGCCATATACACACAGGACAAGCCACTTTCCTTCTCTGAGCTGAGTTTCATTATTTGCAATGAAAAAAAATACATATTTTCCCTGTTTCCTTTGAATGCTTGCATGTGGATCAAATGAGATAAACAACGCAAATATTCTTTAGAAAATGTTAAGTAGTTTACAAATATAAGTATTATTCACATGAATTACCGACTCATATCATATCAGTAAAATACCACAGCTCTTGCTCTTACTCAAAATTGTTATCAAATAATATGGCAGTCTGTTCTTAGTAATGGGACACAGTTTCATTGAGTAGGGTGCCTGAATAATATGGTTCATCTTAAGAGGACTTCTTGGTAACTTGGAACTCTGTCAAATGTAAATCCATTTTCCTTTCATAAAACTCCCTAATGGTGACTCAGTCATCATAGAAATTTGTTCAGCATGGGTTATGAAAAGTGATGCCAGATATGTGTTTGGTATGTGGAGTGGTAAAGTGAAGACATTCAGCTCTTTATTGTTTTCCCATTGACAAATGCCAGATTGACTTATGGTCTTTTAGAATCTGGTCTATGGCACTAAAAACTATTAAGCAATTAACTGGTGCTCCTAAATAGCACAGACAGATAATTTAAATAATTCAGGTGATTTGGAGACCTGAAGCTATCCAATCTAGTGCTGGTTGTCTCCAATTCATCTAATATATGTTTGGGTCTCTATTTCACTTTGTCAGAAGGAATATTTATTGTTGTAATGAATTATTTCCTCAAATTGCATTTATAAAATCATTTTTGTTATAAGACAACTGGAATAAAAATAAGTTATAAGACAACTGGAATAATAAAATTATTCTCCAGCATAATTTTCTGTTTATAATGAATAAGTAAGCAGGAAAAATCTTATTTTTTAAAAAAAATTTGTTTATTTGACAGACAGAGATCACAAGTATGCAGAGAGGCAGGCGGGGGGGAGGAGAGTAGGCTCTCTGCTGAGAATAGAGCCCAATGTGGGGCTCAATCCCAGGACCCTGGGATCATGACCTGAGCTAAAGGCACAGACTTTAACCCACTGAGCCACCCAGGCACCCAGGAAAAAATTACAGAATAAAAAAGTTGTTAAGGGGACACCTGGGTGGCTCAGTGGGTTAAGCCTCTGCCTTTGGCCCACGTCATGATCCCAGGGTCCTGGGAAAAATCTTATTATATGATTATCAAAATTTTTTAGAAATATGGGTTGAACAACAGGAACTGCCAGTTCTCAGTTAGGCCAGAAGCACCATGACCACAATAACACTCTTGGCATGAGCTTAGTCTCCAATCATTAAGGATTATACAAAAATGGAAACTTTCTATTATTTCAAGAAAATATCTTCATCAGTTGAATAATGTTATAAAATACAGTTAATAATGAGCAACTATTGAAGCAAGATTTAATTATCTTATTTTATAAGTAAGAAAAATAAAATATCGAGTTTAAGAAACAGATCGCAAAAGCAAAGTGAACTTTGAAGTATCTAGAATCTAATACAACTGTCAATTCAATTCATTTATGACTGGAGTGAATGGTTTCCCACTCTACTGTCAAATCACAGTACATGTAGAAATATATGAATCATTGAACACTACATCAAAAACTAATGGTGTACTATATGTGGGCTAATTAAATTTAAATTAAAAAAGAAATACTGGGATGGAAAGACTATGGCTTACTTCAGTGAAATTTCTGTCAATGAGGGTCTCTATTCTATGGATATTTAAAGATGAATGTTGTTACATTTGAGTGTTTAATTATTACCTTCCACATTTTGATAAGCACTATAGAGTTTGGAGAGCAAGTCTATAACCTCAAAAGCTGAGTACTTCTGTTAAACATAGCAAAGATTTTGAGTATGGATTTTCAAAAAAATTTTCTTTTCCAATGCAATCTGTAACTGAATTCTTGCAAATACTTTTAGATTTCAGAATTCAATCCAGGACACCTATTGAATTTGTACTGGAGGTCTCTTCCTTAATCTTGGCTGCCATATTCAGTTGTCTATGCTCCTCAGAGGAACTAGATGGCTTTTATCTGAATTACAGGCAGGAGATAAAAGCAGTGACTTTAGATACAAGGATTTTGGGGGAATAAATGTAACTGCCTGGGGATAAACAAACTCAGGATATTTCAACACACACAGTGTTTTGACAATGGTTCAAATTGTCATGGCACATTGATTAGGAAACATTGCCAAGATCATATAATCTTTCAATAAATTCATGGCAGAACAGGCTTGTCAAATTCTGATTAGTAAGGATAGGTAAATTGCTTCAGGGCTTTTTTCTTTCTTTCTTTTTAAGGAATGGATGCTAATTATCATTTAATATCTCTTCCTCAGATTTTATAGTTTTATAGCCAAGGATAATGAACAGCAACAATTAGCCCATCAATGGGGCTCACATGTTCAAAACACTTAGAAGCCACTACATACATCCTGGGGTTTCAGGACATGTGGTGTCACTGGTATTGCTATTACTAGACTACATAATAATACAAGGATTTATTTCTTGTGATCTGTCTAATAGTTTATCTTGAATATTTAGCAGTCTGTTCACCTTCCAGGATAGATTGCTATTAATGACATCAATTAGTGTTGTAACTGATTTTCTTTGGTTTACAACAAAAGTTGACCCCATGATGCCTAGTATCCTATTTCCCTGGTGTACTTTTTTGACAGGACAGCTAACATTCCAACAATATTGATAAGACTCAAAATGGAAGGAGGGAAAATAATTTCAAAACAATCTGAGGGTTTTGAAGGGGTGGGGGGTGGGAGGTTGGGGGAACTAGGTGGTGGGTATTGGAGAGGGCACGGATTGCATGGATCACTGGGTGTGGTGCAAAAACAATGAATACTGTTACACTGAAAATAAATTTAAAAAATTTAAAAAAAACAGGTGTTTGTTAAAGGTGCTCTCTTGTCTGCATTTTCTTGAATTCCCACCTTCAACCATTTGAATATTGATTTTTGTTGCAAATAAGCTACCTTTCTTTTATAGAGCTTCTACACACTATCCACCAAAGAAAACACATTTAAAGATAGAAATGAGGGGGCACCAGGGTGGCTCAGTCGGTTAAATGTCTGACTTGGCTCAGGTCATGATCTCAGGGTCCTGGGATTGAGCCCTGCATCAGACTCCACACTCAGCAGTGAGTCTGCTTGTCCCTCTCACTCTCCCTCTGCTCTGCCCCCTGCTCATGCTCTCTCTCTCAAATATATAAAAATCTTTAAAAAAAAGACAAATGAAGCTAAGATGCACTTTATATTACTGAAGCAATTTCAGTTTGAAATTGTGGTTACATCAAACAAAATATTTAGTTGGTGCAGTCTTTACACTGATGCTTAGAAAACATACCTTTTTCTTTTCTTCCTTACATGGTGCTACACAACTGTGATCATTTTTATTAGCCATTATTTAAAATATAACTACTAAATTATTTCCCAATATTCCAGGCATGTCTGAATCTTAAACGCTCTTTTGACTTTTATGATTCATCAGAAGTAAATTTAAAGCTCTACTGCAGTTCATTTATGCAATTAATTATTTTGATGAACTTTTCCCTCAAAACATGTGACCATTTTGGAACATGTTTTAAGGCTCTTTTATTGCTATTATAGTAGTTATAGTGCTACATACATCCAAGCTGAGATAGTATCATAATAACAGGCTGAAAAAATGTCTTAGAAAATAGTCTACCTGATTGACAATTCAGTTAAACTTTCTTGATATAGTTGAGAAAAGTACCTAGCCTGGGACAAGCTACTCAAAGCAAATGCAGGAACTAAAGTCATCCAAATACCCTCACTATCATTGTCTAAAGTAAAACTGACTAACACATAAGTAAAAAAAGATATTGTAAAGATCAAATGAAATAATATTTTGGTGGAAATAAAGCTAAAATTGATGTTAGTTTGTCTTCCTCTTAATTTTGTTTATCCTATACACTTCTAGAAAGACTGTTCCTCTTATTTTCTTGGGTTCTAAGGTATTGGGGGTATGTGTGGAGAAGGAGACAAAAGAGTATGCATTTTGTTTTATTTATTTTTAAAGATTTTATGTATTTATTTAAGAGAGAGAGAGAGAAAGAGAGAGAGAGTGCAAGCAGGGAGAGCAGCAGAATGAGAGGGAGAACCTGGGATCATGATCTGAGCCAAAGACAGATACTTAACCAACTGAGCCACCCAGGTGCCCCAAGAGTGTGCATTTAAAAAACAAGTTATTTTCTGTAATGTCACATATAGGTTAGTACAAAATTGTCTCATGGAGATGTGACAAACTTAAGAAAAACTATAGATCAATGTTAGTTTTGAGCTGGCTAACCACTTTAGATGTATAACCACATTTTATTCTTACACAAACATTCTGAGATAAACATCATTACTATATCCATTGTGCCCAGATGAACACTGAGGCTTGATGATTATGTAATTTACACAGGTCACACAACCAAGAATTTGTACCCCATTATCTCCAGTTTCACAACAAACCTTCATAACTACCTCCCAAAATGGGTTCATTTGGTAAGAAAAATAAGGTTGTAATTCTACTAAAATTAATAGCTCTGACAAAGTATAATTCCTCAAAGATTGATTTGCAGACCAAAACTGAGGTTATTTTATGCCTGAGAAGAGAAGATTTATGCCCTTGAATTGATAAATGTCTTTAGATATGTGTTAGTATGCTACAAAGAAAAGAGAGAATTACTTTGGGTGTTTGCTTCAGTTAGGTTCTTCCAGACCTACTAGAATCAAAGTATGGGAGTTAATAGTGAGGAAGATATTGGCTAAATGCAGGAAAACAAAGCAAAACATCTTCCAACAAGCAAAGCTGCCAAAGATGTCAAAGCTGAAGGAGAGACAAGGAGAGTGTACTAGAAATGTAAAAAAGCAATTTAGGTCACTTTCTCTTCTAAATAAAGAGACAAGGAAATTCCCTACAATCTTTGGATTTTGTGACATTCAGCATTATTGACAAAATCTTGAACTTCATGCCATTGATTCTTTAGACAAAAAAAAAAGTCATCAATAAAATAATGTTATTCCTGTGTTTAAGTGAAAGCATATTATAACAAGACAAACCTTCAAAATTTGGAAATTATTTGTATCATTATTTTTTTTTAATTTTTTATTTCTTTTCAGTGTAACAGTATTCATTGTTTTTGCACCACACCCAGTGCTCCATGCAATCCGTGCCCTCCCTAATACCCACCACCTGGTTCCCCCAACCTCCCACCCCCCACCCTTTCAAAACCCTCAGGTTGTTTTTCAGACTCTGTATCATTATTTTATAAGAGCTTATAAAATGTACTGTCTGTGATATACTTTAACCTATGAAGGTGTCTTAAGAGTTCCCTTAGTCATAAGTTTCCTCCATAAAGTGGTTGTTTTGTATATATCAGAGACATATTTAATTTGAGATGCAACTTTTAGTGGAAGGAGAGATGATGTTTAAAAATTTATTTCTGGGAATTCTTTAGCGAGTCGACCTCACTTCCCGCCGGATCATGGCCACCGACTCGTGGGCCCTTGCAGTGGACGAGCAGGAAGCGGCTGTCAAGTCGATGAGTAATTTGCAAATCAAGGAAGAAAAAGTCAAACAAGATACCAATGGTGTTATTAAAACCAGTGCCACTGCAGAGAAAACAGAAGAAGAAGAGAAAGAGGACAGAGCTGCCCAGTCCTTACTCAACAAGCTGATCCGAAGCAACCTGGTGGATAACACAAACCAGGTGGAAGTCCTGCAGGGGGACCCGAACTCCCCGCTCTACTCTGTGAAGTCCTTTGAGGAGCTTCGGCTAACTTTCAATAAAATATTGGCTGACAGGTGATTTCTGGATGTCAGGAACATTTCTTATTAGGAAACCACAACTTCTCCAGGGAGTCTATGCCATGGGCTTCAATCGACCATCCAAGATACAAGAGAACGCATTACCCATGATGCTTGCTGAGCCCCCGCAGAACCTGATTGCCCAGTCTCAGTCAGGTACTGGTAAAACAGCTGCCTTCGTCCTGGCCATGCTCAGCTGAGTGGAACCAGCTGAGAAATACCCCCAGTGTTTGTGCCTCTCCCCAACATACGAGCTGGCGCTTCAAACGGGAAAAGTGATTGAGCAGATGGGCAAATTTCATCCAGAACTCAAGCTTGCTTATGCTGTTCGAGGCAATAAATTGGAAAGAGGTCAGAAGATCAGTGAGCACATTGTCATTGGCACTCCTGGGACTGTTCTGGACTGGTGCGCCAAGCTCAAGTTCATTGACCCCAAGAAGATCAAGGTGTTTGTTCTGGATGAGGCCGACGTGATGATAGCTACTCAGGGCCACCAAGATCAGAGCATCCGCATCCAGAGGATGCTGCCCAGGAACTGCCAGATGCTGCTTTTCTCTGCCACCTTCGAAGACTCTGTCTGGAAGTTTGCCCAGAAAGTGGTCCCAGACCCAAACATTATCAAGTTGAAGCGTGAGGAGGAGACACTGGACACCATCAAGCAGTATTACGTGCTGTGCAATAACAGAGATGAGAAGCAGCAGAGCTCTCCAAAGAAGGCCACCAGGTGGCGCTGCTGAGTGGCGAAATGATGATGGAGCAGAGGGCTGCGGTGATCGAGCGCTTCCGAGAGGGCAAAGAGAAGGTGCTGGTGACCACCAACGTGTGTGCCCGCGGTATTGACGTCGAACAGGTTTCTGTCGTCATCAACTTTGACCTCCCCGTGGACAAGGACGGGAACCCGGACAACGAGACCTACCTGCACCGGATCAGGCGCACGGGCCGCTTTGGCAAGAGGGGCCTGGCAGTGAACATGGTTGACAGCAAGCACAGCATGAACATCCTCAACAGAATCCAGGAGCATTTTAATAAGAAAATAGAAAGACTGGACACGGATGATTTGGACGAGATTGAGAAAATAGCCAACTGAGACGCTCCACCAGTCACCAGTGCCCACCCCTGGCACTCCGCCTGCATGGGAGACCAGTGCTTTCATGGCACAGGCCTCGACAGTCACCACAAAGACAAAGACAGAGGAGAGAGAAACTACCTACCTCATTTTAAATTACGTTTGGACTCGACAAAAATTGTGCAAATGATGGGGGAAGGTAGAAAGGAAAATTTTGCATTTTGGAAAAAGTAGTCCTCCCCCTGCCCCTCCCCACTTTTAAGCCATGGTTTTTCCCTATCTTTATAATAATCTGGTCGCTATGGATAATCGCGGAGCCTAGGAATCCCTGCTTATTTTGTCGGTGGGGAGATAGGACCCGTCTCCTGCCCCTGCAGAAATGGTAGATGTAGAGTGCGAGAGAAACCTCAGCACAGGTGTGCGGGCCCCGCTGCACGGATGGAGTGTCGGGAGCAGCAACGGAGAGACCGTGAGCTTCCCCCCTTCTCAGTCCCTTCCTGGAGACCTGCTGCCAATGTCTCCTGCCCTTGGGGCCATCTTCCTTCTAAATGCAGTGACGTTTCAGCTGATCCCTTTTACCTCTGTTCCCTGTGCCAGAGGACGTCCATTTCTCTTTGGGTGAGCATCTTGGGTACTTTTGTAAATCTCCCAATTTGGAGAGAAACACAGAAGTCAGTGAATCTTCAGAAGGATTGGTCTGGCAAGGGTAGATGAACCCTTTCAGAATCTAGGCCTTCCTTTTCCTGCTGTTGCTGTGTCTGCTCAGACACTGGTAATCAGTCATGGCACCCAAGAGACACCAGGTGAGTTTCTGACACACACCTGGCCAAGTGAGTCGGGTCTTATCCACGGGGTGTCACACTGTGCCTGGAGGTGAGCAGCAGCGTTTGGAAAGGAAGTTAGGACCAAGTGGAAACTCTGATAGTGCTCTCTATCTGTAATAGTGGACCTGTTGGCTACTTTAACTCAGAGGTCATCTATATGCATAAGGACAGATAAATTCGAGCTATACCCATCATTCATTATGTTCAGAAATTTTAAGGTAATTATGAAAGGCTTTACTAATCATGATTCATTTTTATTTGTATTTTTCTGCTAATTAGACTAATATATGCTCATTAAAAAAGGAAAAAAAATTATTTCTGTCTGGTATATTCTTTTTTTTTTTTCATTTTCATTCTTCTGTACCATGTGTTTGGTGCAGTAGGATAAATCTGGAGTTGTCTTCTGCCTAGAAGTCCCAATCTGCCACCTATTCTTAGCCTAACAGGATCAGGAATGAAATTTAAGGGAAAATAAGTTGGGAATAGGATCCTTGGGTCAGCTGGGCATATGGCTTAGGACTAGTGTGCAATTTCCTATGCATGGCTGAAGGGCAAGATGTGATGTAAGGTGGGAAGTTCTGGATAGTTAAATAATTAAACATTGTATCTATCCCTTTTCCCTTAGGAGCACAATTAACACTCAATACACCTTTTCTCTTTGGTTATGAAAAACACATGCACAAGTGTTCTTTCCCTTGGACCAATGTGGTTGAGGCAAAAGGAATAAGGGTGATGAACAAAGATTGGGATATACTTATTTTTACCTATACTTCCCAATAAAACCGATATGTCCTGAATACTTAATATGATTGCCCTTATGCTGGTTCTGAAATAAATCAGAAATCTTAGAATGCTCTGAAAGCTCAAAGTTCATCAGCCAGTTATACACTCTAGTTTTCGCCCTCAGCTATATTGGATATCTCAGCTGACTTTGAGCAATTTTTACTAAAAATAAAATAGGACAACTTTAGAAAAGTTACTGGAGTTGTACATACTCATGTCTATAAAATAAGTTATTCTTATTATCACCCTTTATGAATAGTTTTGGCTGTTTTTCTTCAAGTATATCAACATTATGATGAAAACAAAACATTCTGCCATTAGGCTTGTATGAGACTCAAATACTAAATAATGTGTCTTTTTTTTTTTAAGGAAACAACTCATCTATTCAGTCTACAGATGTGTTCCGCAAAGGAGGTCAATAAGATCCCCAGGTTGCCAAAGTATTTTTAGGGATGACAGGCTACCTCTGTCTCTCCAGAAAATGTATAACATTTCTCAGTTGTAATGGACTCCCAAACATGTTAATTTTTTTTCTTTTTTTAGATTTACTTTTTTAAGAGAGAGAGAGAGTGTGAGCCTGTGCACATGAGAGCAGTTAGGGGGAAGGCAGAGGGAAAGAAAGTCTTAAGCAAACTCACACTTATGGGGAGCTTGAATGGGGTGGGGGAAGGCCTCTATCTCACAACCCTGAGATCATGACCTGAGCTGAAACCATGAGTCAGATGCTTAACCAACTGTGCTACCCAGGTTGTCCTGCTCCCAAACATGTTAAATTCAAATTTCCAAAAGAGCTTGAAAGAGCTTGACTTAAGTGCAAAGAGGAGGGTTGGGAGGTGGAAGCTACTTTAGTAGCTAAAATCCAAAGGGAGAATTTTTTTGTTGGCCAGTAGACAGATTTCAGAAGACTGTGTAATTAGGATATAAGATATATAGGTATATTTTCTTACATGGTTAGGACACACTCTCAAACAAATGAAAATATTAGAGACATGGTCTAACAAATATATACATATATATTTGTCTTTATTTTATGGGAAATGCCCTAATAGAATGCAGTTCACATGCGTCCTTAACAGTGTTCCATAACCAACCCTGTTTGTTGAGTATATAGGTAATTTTTCATGTTTCCACTTAAATGATTGATAAATTGTTTGTGGAATAGAGGGAGGGTGAACAGACATAGAAGACACACTGCACTGATGCTGTATATGGTTTGTATAGATGTAGAAAGAAAAGAAAATTGAGAGTGCCAAATTCACCAGTAAAGCAAATGAATTTATAGACATTTTAAGGCTGGTTACAGAAGGGGTGATGGAAATAGGATGCTCATAAAATTCTTATCTAAGCATATTATAGGATTTGTTAGAAAAGTACTTTACAAATGAAAGAAATAAAATGATTATTTAAAAAACTGGGCGTTTGAACCATAGCAGAGACAAATAAGCAAAAAACACAACAAATTTTGGTCTGGAAAGCAAATGTATCAAGATCTACAATGTAAATCTTTTCAGAGTCCACAGTCTCTCATGGTTCATCTCCCCCTCCAATTTCCCCCAACTCCCTTCTCCTCTCCACCTCCCCATGTCCTCTGTGTTATTCCTTATGTTCTGAAAAGCAATCTGAGGGTTTTGGAGGGGTGGAGGTGGGAAGTTGGGTGAGCCTGGTGGTGGGTATTATGGAGGGCACATATTGCATGGAGCACTGGGTGTGGTGCATAAACAATGAATTCTGGAACACTGAAAATAAATAAAAATGAAAAAAATGATCTATAATGTAAATCTTATGTAACTTATAAAACCAGTGTTTACTCAGAGATGCTCTACCTTAGCAAATACTTAAACATCAAATCCTTTGACAAGGAAATTCTATTAATAGGTATCCATCCTACAGAAATATTTGCACACACACACAAAAGATGCATGTGTAAAGATGATCATTGCCACATTGACTGTAAGAGCAAAAATGGAGAATGCACTTAAATGTTCATTAACAAAATAAAATGTTTAGATATATTATAGATGCTACTATCTGGATGCTTGTTTTCCCCCATCCCCCAATTCACCTATTGAAATCCTAACCCCCAAGATGATGGTATTAGAAGGTGAAGCCTTTGGGAGATAATTAGATCATGAAACAGAAATCTCATGATTAGAATTAGTACCTTTATACAAGACACCTCGCTGAGCTAACTTGGTCTTTCTACCATGTGAGTATATAGTGAAAATACAGCCATCTATGAACCTGAAGCAGGCTCTCACCAGATAATGAATCTACCAGACATCTTGATCTTGATCTTGATCTTGAACTTTCCAAACTCTGGAATTGTGAGAAATAAATTTATGTTATTTAGAGGCCATCCAGTTTATGGTATTTGGCAATAGCAGCCCAAATGAATTAAGATAATAGACAATTTAGGCCATTCACATTGAGAGTGATTATTGAGAGATATGTTTTTATTGACATCATGTTACCTGCAAAGTCTTTGCTTCTGTAGATTGTTTCCATAAATTTCTGTTCAGTGATATTCTTGGGTTGTTTCCTCTTTTATAGAACCCCCCCCTTAATATTTCTTGTAGTACCGGCTTGGTGGTCACATACTCTTTTAAACCTTGCCTGTCTTATAAGCTCTTTATCTCTCCATCCATTTTAAATGTCAGTCTTGATGGATAAAGTATTTTTGGCTGCACGTTCTTCTCATTTAGTGCCTTGAATACATCTTGTCAGCCCTTTTTGGCCTGCCAGGTTTCTGTGGACAGGTCTGACATTACTCTGATGGGCTTTCCTATGTACATAAGGAATTTCTTCCGTATGTACAGAGGAAAGCCCATCAGAATAACATCAGACATATCTCTCAATAATCATTCTCAATGTGAATGGCCTAAATGTGCCCATAATGGCACAGGGTTGAAGACTGGATAAAATGACAGGACCCATACATATGTTGTCTACAAGAAACCCATTTTGAACCTAAGAATACATCCAGACTGAAAGTGAAGGGATAGAGAAGCATCTTTCATGACAATGGACCTCAAAAGAAGGCTGGGGTAGCAATTCTCATATCAGATAAATTAGATTTTAAACTAAAGACTGTAGTCAGAGATACAGAAGGACACTACATCATTCTTAAAGGGTTTATCCACTAAGAAGATCAAACAATTATAAATATGTATACCCCCAATATAGGAGCAGCCAATTACATAAGAAAACAGTTAAGCAAGATAAAGGGTCATATTGATATGAATACATTAATAGTGGGAGATCTTAACACACCACTCTCAGTAATAGATCATACAAGCAGAAAAAAAACAATAAAGAAACAAGAGCATTGAATGACACATTGGACCAGATGGACCTCATAGATATATACAGCACATTGCACCCTCAAACAACAGAATACTCATTCTTCTACAGTGCACATGGCACCTTCTCTAGAATAGACCACATACTGGGTCACAAAGCAGGACTCAACCAACACCAAAAGACTGAGATTATTCCCTGCATATTCTCAGATCACAGTGCTTTGAAACTGGAGCTCAACCACAAGAGAAAGTTTGGAAGGAATTCAAACACCTGGAAGCTAAAGAACACCTTGCTTAAGAATGCTTGGATCAACCAGAAAATCAAAGAAGAACTTAAACAATTCATGGAAACCAATGAGAATGAAGACACTTTGGTCCAAAACCTATGAGATACAGCAAAGGCAGTCCTAAGGGGGAAATACATAGACATTCAAGCTTCCCTCAAAAAAAAAAAAAAAAAAAGAAAAGAAAAAGAAAAAAGAAAAAGAAAAAAAGAAAAAAGAAAAGAAAAGAAAAGAAAAATCCATAATACACCAGCTGTCTTTACACCTCAAAGAACTGGAGAATCAACACAAATTAAGCCAACTCCACACACAAGAAGGGAAATAATCAAGATTAGAGCAGAGATCAATGAGATAGAAACTAGAGATAGAGCAGAAGGCATCAATGAAACTAGAAGCTGTGAAAGAATCAATAAGATTGATAAACCATTGGCCAAACTAATCCAAAAGAAAAGAGAGAAGGCCCAAATTAATAAAATTATAAATGAAAAGGGAGAAATCACAGCTAAAACCAAGGAAATAGGAACAATAATCAGAAATTATTATCAATAGTTATATGCCAATAAGTTAAGCAACCTAGGTGAGATGGATGCATTCCTGAAAAACTATAAACTTCTAAAACTGAATCAGAAATAAGTTGACAACCTGAATAGACCAATATCTAGTAACAAGATTCAAGCAGTGATCAAAAACCTCTTAAAAACCAAGAACCCAGGACCTGACGGATTCCCTGGGGAATTCTACCAAACTTTCAAAGAAGAAATAATACCTAATCTCCTGAAAATGTTTCAAAAAATAGAAGCAGAAGGACAACTCCCAGACTCTTTTTAAGAAGCCAGCATTACCCTGATCCCCAAACCAGCCAAAGACCCTACCAAAAAGAAGAATTTTGGACCAATATCCCGATGAATATGGATGCTAAGATTCTCTACAAGATCCTAGCTAATAGTATCCAACAGTACATTAAAGAGATTATCCACCATAACCATGCGGGATTTATCCCTGGGTTGCAAGTGTGGTTCAACATTCTCAAATCAATCAATGTGATAGAAAAATCAATAAGAGAAGAGAGAAGAACCACATGGTCCTCTCAATTGATTCAGAAAAAGCATTTGGCAAAATCCAGCATCCCTTCCTGATTAAAACCCTTCAAAGTATAAGGATAGAGAGAACATTCCTCAACTTCATAAAATCTATCTATGAAAAACCCACAACAAATATCATCCTCAGTGGGAAAAAGCTGACAGCCTTTCTTTTGAGATCAGGAACACGAGAAGGATGCCCACTCTCACCACTCTTGTTCAACATAGTATTAGAAGTCCTAGCAACAGCAATCAGAAAACAAAGAGAAATAAAAAGTATTCGAATTGGCAATGAAGAATTCAAACTCTCTCTCTTTGCAGATGACATCATACCCCACCCCCAAAACTACTAGAACTCATTCAGCAGTTCAGTAATGTGGCAGGATACAAAATCAATGCACAGAAATCAGTGGCTTTCTTATACATTAACAATGAAAATACAGAAAGGGAAATTAGAGAATCAATTCCATTTACTATAGCACAAAGAACAATAAGATAGTGGGAATAAACCTAACCAAAGAGGTAAAGGCTCTGTACTCGAGAAACTATAGATGACTCATGAAAGAAATTGAAGAAGACACAAAAAGATGGGAGACTATTCCATGCTGATAGATCAGAAAAGTAAACATTGTTAAAATGTCTATACTGCCTAGAGCAGTCTATATTTTCAATGATATCCCAATCAAAATTCCACCGACATTTTTCAAAAAGCTGGAACAAACAATCCTACAATTTGCATGGAATCAGACGATACCCCAAATTGCTAAGGAAATATTGAAAAAGAAAAACAAAACAGAGGGCATCACTTTGCCTGATTTCAAGCTTTACTACAAAGCTGTTATCACCACGACAGCATGGTACTGGAATAAAAACAGACACATAGACCAGTGGAATAGAACAAAGAGCCCAGATATAGATCCTCAATTCTATGGTCAACTAATCTTCAACAAAGCAGGAAAAAATATACAGTGGGAAAAAGACAGTCTCTTCAATAAATCGTGCTGGGAAAATTGAACAGCTATGTGTAGAAGAATAAAATTCAACCGTTCTCTTACACCATACACAAAGATAAACTCGAAATGGATAAAAGATCTCAACATGAGGCAGAAATCCATCAGAATCCTAGAGGAGAATATAGGCAGTAACCACTTTGACATCAGACACAGCAACTTCTTTCAAGATATGTCTCCAAAGGCAAAGGAAACAAAAGCAAAAATGAATTTTTGGGAATTCATCAAGATCAAAAGCCTCTGCACAGCAAAGGAAACAGTCAACAAAACAAAGAGGCAACCCACGGAATAGGAGAAGATATTCACAAATGACAATACAGAAAAAGGGCTTATATCCAGGATCTGTAAAGAACTCCCCGAACTCAACACACACAAAACAGATAATCATGTCAAAAAATGGGCAGAAGTCATGAACAGATGCTTCTCCAATGAAGACATACAAATGGCTAATAGACACATGAAAAAATGTTCATCATCACTAGCCATCAGGGAGATTCAAATCAAAACTACATTGAGATACCACCTTACACCAGTTAGAATGGCCCAAATTAACAGGACAGTAAACAACATGTGTTGGAGAGGATGTGGAGGAAGTGGAACCTTTTTCCAATGTTGGTGGGAATGTAAGTTGGTGCAGCCACTTTGGAAAACAGTGCGGAGATTCCTTAAGAAATTAATAATAGAGCTTCCCAATGACCCTGCAATTGCATTATTGTGTATTTACCCCAAAGATACAGATATAGTGAAAAGAAGGGCCATCTGTACCCCAATGTTCATAGCAGCAATGACCATGGTCGCCAAACTGTGGAAGAAACCAAGATGCCCCTCAATGGATGAATGGTGTATTATGGTGTATGAATGGTGTATTATGCCTCCATCAGAAATGATGAATACCCAACTTTTGTATCAGCATGGATGGGACTGGAAGAGATTATGCTGAGTGAAGTCAAGCAGAGAGAGTCAATTATATTATGGTCTTGCTTATTTGTGGATCATAAGAAATAACACAGAGGACATGGGGAGGTGGAGAGGAGAATGGAGTTGGGGGAAATTGGGGGAGATGAACCATGAGAGACTATGGACTCTGAAAAACAATCTGAGGGTTTTGGAGGGGTGGAGGGTGGGAAGGTGGGTGAGCCTGCTGGTGGATATTTTGGAGGGCACGTATTGCATGGAGCACTGGATGTGGTACATAAAAAAATGAATTCTGGAACACTGAAAAGAAATTAAAAATAAATAAAAATTTAAAAAGAGAGAATAGACAATTATGCTATAATATACACCATAGCTGTTTTTTTTTAATTTTATTATGTTACGTTAGTCACCATACAGTACATCATTAGTTTTTGATTTAGCGTTCCAAGACTCATTGTTTATGTATAACACCCAGTGCTCCATGCAATACGTGTCCTCCTTAATACCCACTACCAAACTAACAAATTCCCCTCCTACTGCACCACCCTCTAAAACCCTGTTTTATTTCTCAGAGTCCACAGTCTCTCATGGTTCATCCCCCCCTCTGATTTCTTCCCCTTCATTTTTCCATTCCTTTTCCTAATGTCTCCCATGTTATTCCTTAGCTGTTTTTTTTAATAAGGTACCAACATGGAAAGATTGCTAATATGTTGTATAACAATAAAAAAAATTGACAGTACAAAATATTTAGTATCCTGTCATTTAAGTAATAAAACACACTGCAGTACGTATTTGTATATGCATGTAAAATCAAGTAATACCTACAGAAAAATTTTGAGGGCAAGATCATCATATAGAATAATAGTTAAGAATGTAAACCTGCAGAATAGTGGTTACCAGGGGCAGAAAATTGGGCAAAATGGGAGACATTAGTCAAAGAGTAAGAAATTGCGGTTATGGGCATCTGGGTGGCTCAGTGGGTTAAGTCTCTGCCTTCAGCTCAGTTCATGATCTCAGGGTCCTGGGGTTGAGCCCCACATCAGGCTTTTTGCTCAGTGGGGAGCCTGCTTCTCCCTCCCTCTCTGCGTTCCTCTCTACCTACTTGTGATCGCTCTCTCGCTCTCTCTCAGTCAAATAAATAAATAAAATCTTTAAAAAAAGAAATTATTCTCCTCTAGGATTCTCATGGATTCCCATCTCACCTTGAGGTCATTTATCCATTTTGAGTTTATTTTTGTGTACAGTGTAAGAGAATGGTCGAGTTTCATTCTTCTACATATAGCTGTCCAGTTCTCCAAGCACCATTTATTGAAGAGACTTTTTTTCACTGTATATTTTTTCCTGTTTTGTCGAAGATTATTTGACCATAGAGTTGAGGGTCCATATCTGGGCTCTCTACTCTGTCCCACTGGTCTGTGTGTCTGTTTTTATGCCAGTACCATGCTGTCTTAGTGATCACAGCTTTGTAGTAAAGCTTGAAATCAGGTAACGTGATGCCGCCAGTATTATTTTTGTTTTTCAATATTTCCTTAGTGATTCGGGATCTCTTCTGATTCCATACAAATTTTAGGATTATTTGCTCCAGCTCTTTGAAAAATACCAGTGGAATTTTGATCGGAATGGCATTAAAAGTATAGATTGCTCTAGGCAGTATAGACATCTTAACAATGTTTATTCTTCCGATCCAAGGGCATGGGAAGGTCTTCCATCTTTTTGTGTCTTCTTCAATTTCTTTCATGAGTATTCTGTAATTCCTTGAGTACAGATCCTTTACCTCTTTGGTTAGGTTTATTCCCAGGTATCTTATGGTTCTTGGTGCTATAGTAAATGGAATCGATTCTCTAATTTCCATTACTGTATTTTCATTGTTAGTGTATAAGAAAGCCACTGATTTCTGTACATTGACTTTGTATCCTGCCACGTTGCTGAATTGTTGTATGAGTTCTAGTAGTTTGGGGGTGGAGTCTTTTGGGTTTTCCATATAAAAAATCATGTCATCTGTGAAGAGAGAGAGTTTGACTACTTCATTGCCAATTTGGATACCTTTTATTTCTCTTTGTTGTCTGATTGCTGTTGCTAGGAATACTAATACCATGTTGAACAAGAGTGGTGAGAGTGGGCATCCTTGTCGTGTTCCTGATCTCAACGGGAAGGCTGCAAGCTTTTTCCCATCGAGGATGATATTTGCTGTGGGTCTTTCACAGATAGATTTTATGAAGTTCAGTAATGTTCCCTCTATCCCTACACTTTGAAGCATTTTAATCAGGAATGGATGCTGGATTTTGTCAAATGCTTTTTCTGCATCAATTGAGAGGACCATGTGGTTCTTCTCACTTCTCTTATTAATTTTTTCTATCACATTGATTGACTTGTGAATGTTGAACCATCCTTGTAGCCCAGGGATGAATCCCACCTGGTCATGGTGGATAATCTTTTTAATGTGCTGTTGGATCCTGTTAATATATATATATATATATATATATATATATATATATATATATATTTTATTTTATTTTTTTATAAACATATATTTTTATCCCCAGGGGTACAGGTCTGTGAATCGCCAGGTTTACACACTTCACAGCACTCACCATAGCACATACCCTCCCCAATGTCCATAACCCCATCCCCCCTCTCCCAAGCCCCCTCCCCCAATCAACCCTCAGTTTGTTTTGTGGGATTAAGAGTCACTTATGGATTGTCTCCCTCTCAATCCCATCTTGTTTAATTTATTCTTCTCCTACCCCCTTAACACCCCATGTTGCATCTCCTCTCCCTTATATCAGGGAGATCATATGATAGTTGTCTTTCTCTGATTGACTTATTTCGCTAAGCATGTTAATCTCTAGTTCCATCCACGTCGTCGCAAATGGCAAGATTTCATTTCTTTTGATGGCTGCATAGTATTGCGTGTGTATATATACCACATTTTCTTTATCCATTCATCTGTTGATGCACATCTAGGTTCTTTCCATAGTTTGGCTATTGTAGACATTGCTGCTATAAACATTCAGGTGCTCGCGCCCCTTCGGATCACTATGTTTGTATCTTTAGGATAAATACCCAGTAGTGCAATTGCTGGGTCATAAGGTAGTTCTATTTTCAACATTTTGAGGAACCTCCATACTGTTTTCCAGAGTGGTTGCACCAGCTTGCATTCCCACCAAAAGTGTAGGAGGGTTCGCCTTTCTCCACATCCTCACCAGCATCTGACATTTCCTGACATGTTAATTTTAGCCATTCTGATTGGTGTGAGGTGATATCTCATTATGGTTTTGATTTGTATTTCCCTGATGCTGAGGGAGGTGGAGCACATTTTCATGTGTGTGTTTGCCATCTGGATGTCTTCTTTGTAGAAATGTTGTTCATGTCTTCTGCCCATTTCTTGATTTTGGGTGTTGAGTTTGCTAAGTTCTTTATACATTTTGGACACTAGCCCTTTATCTGATATGTCGTTTGCAAATATCTTCTCCCATTCTGTCAGTTGTCTTTTGGTTTTGTTTACTGTTTCCTTTGTAGTGCAGAAGCTTTTGATCTTGATAAAATCCCAATAGCTCATTTTTGCCCTTGCTTCCCTTGCCTTTGGCGATGTTCCTAGGAAGATGTTGCTGCAACTGAGGTCAAAGAGGTTGCTGCCTGTGTTCTCCTCAAGGATTCTGATGGAATCCTTTCTCACATTGAGGTCCTTCATGCATTTTGAGTCTATTTTCATGTGTGGTGTAAGGAAATGGTCCACTTTCATTTTTCTGCATGTGACTGTCCAATTTTCTCAACACCATTTATTGAAGAGGCTGTCTTTTTTTCCATTGGACATTCTTTCCTGCTTTGTGGAAGATTACTTGACCATAGAGTTGAGGGTCTATTTCTGGGCTCTCTATTCTGTTCCACTGATCTATGTGTCTGTTTTTGTGCCAATACCACGCTGTCTTGATGATGACAACTTTGTAATAGAGCTTGAAGTCCGAAATTGTGATGCCACCAACATTAGCTTTCTTTTTCAATATTCCTTTGGCTATTCGAGGTCTTTTCTGGTTCCATATAAACTTTAGGATTGTTTATTCCATTTCCTTGAAAAAAATGGATGGTACTTTGATAGGAATTGCATTAAATGTGCAGATTGCTTTAGGTAGCTTAGACTTTTTCACAATATTTATTCTTCCAATCCAGGAGCATAGAATATTTTTCCATTTCTTTGGATCTTCCTCAATTTCTTTCATGAGTACTTTATAGTTTTCTGAGTATAGGTTCTTAGCCTCTTTGGTTAGGTTTATTCCTAGGTATCTTATAGTTTTGGGTGCAGTTGTAAATGGGATTGACTCCTTAATTTCTCTTTCTTCTGTCTTGTTGTTGGTGTAGAGAAATGCAACTGATTTCTGTGCATTGATTTTATATCCTGACACTTTACT
>NW_022631071.1:3205940-3223869 GCF_010015895.1 Lontra canadensis | reverse complement strand
AATCAGTTGCATTGGTCTACACCAACAACAAGACAGAAGAAAGAGAAATTAAGGAGTCAATCCCATTTACAATTGCACCAAATCTATAAGATACCTAGGAATAAACCTAACCAAAGAGGTTAAGAATCTATACTCAGAAAACTATAAAGTACTCATGGAAGAAATTGAGGAAGACCCAAAGAAATGGAAAAATGTTCCATGCTCCTGGATTGGAAGAACAAATATTGTGAAAATGTCTATGCTACCTAGAGCAATCTACACATTTAATGCAATTCCTATCAAAATACCATCCATATTTTTTCAAAGAAATGGAACAAATAATCCTAAAATTTATATGGAACCAAAAAGACCTCAAATAGCCAAAGGAATATTGAAAAAGAAAGCCAAAGTTGGTGGCATCACAATTCTGGACTTCAAGCTCTATTACAAAGCTGTCATCATCAAGACAGCATGGTACTGGCACAAAAACCGACACATAGATCAATGGAACAGAATAGAGAGCCCAGAAATAGACCCTCAACTCTATGGTCAACTCATCTTCCACAAAGCAGGAAAGAATGTCCACTGGAAAAAAGACAGCCTCTTCAATAAATGGTTTTGGGAAAATTGGACAGCCACATGCAGAGAAATGGAATTGGATCATTTCCTTACACCACACATAAAAATAGACTCAAAATGGATGAAGGACCTCAATGTTAGAAAGGAATCCTTCAAAATCCTTGAAGAGAACACAGGCAGCAACTTCTTCGACCTCAGCCTCAGTAACATCTTCCTAGGAACATCGCCAAAGGCAAGTGAAGTAAGGGCCAAAATGAACTATTGGGATTCTGTCAAGATCTAAAGCTTCTGCACTGCAAAGGAAACAGTTAACAAAACCAAAAGACAACTGACAGAATTGGAAAATATATTTTCAAAGGACATATCAGATAAAGGGCTAGTGTCCAAAATCTATAACGTACTTAGCAATCTCAACACCCAAAGAACAAATAATCCAATCAAGAAATGGGCAGAAGACATGAACAACATTTCTACAAAGAAGACATCCAGATGGCCAACACACACATGAAAATGTGCTCCACCTCACTCGGCATCAGGGAAATACAAATCAAAACCACAATGAGATACCACCTCACACCAGTCAGAATGGCTAAAATTAACAAATCAGGAAGTGACAGATGCTGGCGAGGAAGTGGAGAAAGGGGAACCCTCCTACACTGCTGGTGGGAATGCAAGCTGGTGCAACCACTCTGGAAAACAGCATGGAAGTTCCTCAAAATGTTGAAAATAGAACTACCCTATGACCCAGCAATTGCACTACTGGGTATTTACCCTAAAGATAACAAACGTAGTGATCCGAAGGGGCACGTGCAGCCGAATGTTTATAGCAGCAATGTCTACAATAGCCAAACTATGGAAAGAACCTAGATGTCCATCCACAGATGAATGGATAAAGAAGTTGTGGTATATATACACAATGGAATACTATGCAGCCATCAAAAGAAATAAAATCTTGCCATTTGCAATGATGTGGATGGAACTAGAGGGTATCATGCTTAGCAAAATAGGTCAATGGGAGAAAGACAACTATCATATGATCTCCCTGATATGAGGAAGTGGAGATGCAACATGGGGGGGTTAATGGGGTTGGAGAAGAATGAATGAAACAAGATGGGATTGGGAAGGAGACAAACCATAAGAGACTCTTAATCTCACAAAACAAACTGAGGGTTGCTGGGAGGGGGTGGGAGAGGGGGTTGGGGTTATGGACATTGGGGACTGTATGTGCTATGGTGAGTGCTGTGAAGTGTGTAAACCTGGCGATTCACAGACCTGTACCCCTGGGGATAAAAATATATTATATGTTTATAAAAAATAAAAAAAAAAAAAGAGTAAAATGTCAAGGCATAGAAGGTAGAAGATATCTGCAGTACAAAAAGACTGACAAAGTATCCAGGAAATATAAAGAACTACAAACCAGTAAGAATGAGATAAAAAAAAATTAAGAAAATCAACAAAATATTTGAAATGGAGTTTTAGAAAGAATAAATACAAATGACTAATAAGCATATGAAAATGCTTTTGAACTCATTAATATTCATGGTGTAAATTAAAACCACAATGAGATACACATTAAAAACATCAGTGGCCAAAGTTTTCTGTTTATTTTCTAGAACATTTTTTATCAAGAAATACAAAAATTAAGGTCTTTCAAAATTGTTTTTCAGAAAGCAAAGTGAGAGTGCTTTAATTCTGAGGATGCAAATAGCTGCTCTGTAGTCCACTGAGTCTACCCGTTTGATGAGTGTACACCTATGATCTGGGGTATTTAAACCTACTTCACTGAAGCAGGGGTCAGTGAGCTGTCCCCAAGTTAAGGCAATTGATATTTGTTTATTTAATAAGTTTATTCCTTAGCCACAGATTCAGTTAAGACTTTCATTCATGTGCCATAAGTTTTGATCAAGTACTGTAAAAATGTACTGAATGACATTTTTTATGTGAACACCAGTGCATAATAATTCAGGCAAATGTACACAGAATTGTTCATCATTTCTTGGATAAAAAGATCACTACTCCACAGTATCCCATTAAAGGATACTAAGATCCAGACTGTTTTGGTCAGCTTATGACTTCTGTTTGGCCATTATATTGCACTTCAAATTTTCCTCTTTCCCATTGACAAAATGTGTGAGAAGAGTCTTCCTTCATGCTTGTGTAACCTTTGCCATCAAAGCACTTTACCAGCTTTTATTCCATCACTCACTATTTCTAATGTTTGCTGTCTTACTCTGTAGTGAGAGCATAGCTTATTACTAATGTCCCTGAAATCCCATGAGTATGGAGTACCTGATAATAACAAGGAAATTCTGATATTTCACAACTCCTTGACACAATGACTACCATACAGCCAAAGTTGGAAGAAATGATGAGTGCTAAGACCCTCTCAGACTGACAATTTTAGTGCAAAGAGCTGCAAGTGAATATCAGAAGACCTGAATTCCATGCCCAGCTCCCACTCTTTCTAGAGTGACATCTTGAACAGGTTACTAAAATTATCTGATCTATTTCTTTTTTTTTTTTAATTTTTTTCTGGTCTATTTCTTAATAAAATAGAAATAATATCAAGTGACTTGATGCTGACCTAGATATTTCTATATAAGAAATCATAGATTAGACTGAATTCAACTAGAAATCATAGGAAGGAAGAGATATGTTTAAAATTAGTTTTGAAATTTAATGTTAAAGTTTGTTGAAATAAATACTTTTGCTAGCCGAGAAGGGAAGTATTGCATTGTAAAAAAAAAAAAAATCTGAAAGAAAAAGGGATGATTTCAGAGCTTTATGAGGAGAAACGGGCATTCTGCTTATACAATGAGGTACTAATTGGATTCTCTGTAATCTCAATTCTGCCTATGCAACTAGGAAACCTTCTGGTCTTGGGCAAGTTACTCAGCTTCTAGAGAAAAGATCATTCAACAGTAGTCCCCTCTTGTTCATGGTTTTTCTTTCCAAGGTTTCAGTTACCTGCAGTCAACCTACAAATAGATAATACTTCTTTTGATGTCAGAAGGTGAACAGTAACATAACACTAGTCACTCCATATGCTGTTTATCTCACTTTATCTCATTTAGATATTCTATCATCTCACATCATCACAAGAAGAAGAGTGAATATGGTACAATAAGATATTTTGAAAGAAGAGGGAGACCACATTCACATACTTTTATTACAATATATGGTGATAATTGTTCTATTTGATTTTTAATTATTGTTAGTTTCTTACTCTAAACATTATGAAATTTATGTATAGAAAAAATATTGCATATATAGGGCTCAGTACTGTCTATGGTTTTAGGCAACCACTAGGTATAATGAAACATATTCCTTATGGTTAAGGAAGGGGGCTACTGCAGATTACTGTTAAGCTCCCTTTCAGAGTAACTAAAAATTTCAAATATTTTAATTTAAAAGTTATTGCCTCCAATTGATACCGTGTCTCTTTGATAACCTCACTTAGATTTTTTTTTTAAGGAGATAGTCTAGTAATAGTTATAGCTTAAAATCTGTATGAAATTCACATATCCAGTAGGACTCAACAGCAAAGAACTGATCTTGGTTGGAACCACAGTATTATTTAGGAGGCATTGTTCAGAAAAAAAAAAAGCTTTAAATATGAAAACACATGTTATATTAAGGAGATATTTAGAAGATTAGTACAAAGAAGTTTTGTTTGGATACTTTATTTGAAATCAGTAACCCCATAGGTGAAGTGAAGGGCTGAGAGATTGAGAATGGGAAAAGCTTTCTTTTTATTTTCTTTTGGGCATGAGCTACCAGCTTGAATGCAGCCAAGAGCTATTAACATCTGTTAGCTACTTTGTGGCCTATGAACAATGGGTTTACAGTCTCATTCCAAACCCAGATGAATGAAATTCATCTTACAAAAAGTGTCAATATGGTTGCACAAAATGATACCCTTTTTGACAGAAGAAATCTCAAGTATTAAGAGTACACATATTCAACTTTTTTGGTTTCTTTCTGTAAGACTTTCCCATAGACCCAGGAAAAATTCCACAAAGATACCTAACCCAATATTTTTCATGTTTAGGTAACACAATGAAATACTCCATTGTATTTTTAGAAGTGTTCATCAGCAATATTTTTTTTTCTGACTTAAACAGTATTTTTAAGCAATGTTCCAAGTAAATGAAGTAGAAGTCAAGAAAAATGGCAATAACATGAAAAGTTTGACAACAGTAGAAGGATTTAATTAGCTGATCAGATCCAACTTGTATCTTGATAATTGCAAAGAGTTTATACCTTACTATAAGCAACAAAAATATTCCTTGAATTCTGCAAAAGACTAAATTTCTGCTAAATTACGTTTTAAATGATGAGATAAGTTGACTGTTTCAACTAAAATTTAGATTGATTCCTTTTGTAAAGGTAATAACTTTGAAAGGTGAGTGCTAACCATGAGTATTCCCCACTGCACCACCCTGTGGCCAGTTTGGTGGGAGGGCTAGAACTGGTGTGGCCTCGGTGCTTAAGGCTCACTGAGACAGCACACTGGTTAGGGCACCCAGACTATGCACTGGTCTATGCTTTCAGTGGAGGGTAAGCATAGACTGTCCTTCAGTCCCTTCCACCTAGGGACAGTTCCAGCAGCTCCTCCTCCCTGCTCACCATTAAGCAGAGTTTTAGGGCTTCTCTTTAATTTGCTAGTTGCTCTTTTATACTGCTACTTTTTTTTTCCTGTGTCCCAGTGCTACTGGAGCTGATGTGGGCTAGGGGACCATTTAACAGGGCTTGTTAAATGGCAAGCTGGCTATGGTATCCAGATCCTGCTTTGGTCTGTGTTTTCTAGGTGAAAGGGAGTGTGTAATCCATGTGGCTTTCCAGTTCCTCTGGTCCAGACAGAGTTCTGGCAGCTCTTCTGCCCAGGTCTGGTAGAGTTCTAGGGCTGGGTCTTTAATAGGCTAGTTGCTTCTTATCTATGACTTTTCTTTCTATATCCGAGGACAGACAAATCTGTTCAAGATCCCACAGTACTATCCCTCCCCACTGAAGTTTGGAGTCAGAAGTTCTAGTTCCCTTCATTACTGTGTCTATCTTTCTTGTTGTTTTGTTTTAACCTTTTCTCTATCTTTTGTTGTGCAGAAGCTGTTCTGTTGGTTCTCAATTCTTCTTCACGATGAATACACTATAAATAGGTATAATTTGGTGTGTTCCATGGAGGAAGTGAGTTCAGGGTCTTCCTACATTGCCATCTTAGACTAGAGCCATTATTCACATCATGCAAGATCCATTTTGGGGTGCCTGGGTGGCTCAGTCAGTTAAACATCTGACTTTGGCTAAGGTCATGATTTCATAGTCCTGGGATTGAGCCCTGGGTCTGTCTCACAGCTCATCAGTGAGTCTGCTTCTCCTCCTCCCTCTACCCCTACCCTCACTTGTGCTTGCACTCTCTTTCTCTCAAATAAATAAACATATTAAAAAAAATCCATTTTGACTATTTTAAAACACACAATTCAATGGCTTTGAGTATGTTCACAGTATTGTACAAACATCAGTACTATCTAATTCCAGAACATTTTCTCACCCCAAAAGAAATGCCATACTACTCAACTACCCCCGTCATCAACCCTGATGACCACTAAACTATTCTCTGTCTCTATGGATTTGCTTATTCTGAACAATTCATATAAAATTGAATCCTATATTATGAAACATTTTGTGTCTGGCTTCTTTTACTTAGGATAATGTTTTCAAGGCTCATCTATGGGTAGCATGCTCTACCAATTCATTCCTTTTATGGCTGATAATATTTTATTGTATGACTATATCACATTTAGTTTAACCAATCATTAGTTGATGGAGGTTTGAGTTGTTTCCACACTTTATTTTGAATAATGCATCTATGACTATTTGTATACAAGTGTGTGTGTGTGTGTGTGTGTTCCTATGGTTTTAGTTCTCATGTATATATGGAATTGCTGGATCATACAGTAACACTATTTTTAATTTTCTGAGGAGCCACAAAAGGTTTTCTACAGTGGTTGTCCCATTTCACATACCCACTCATAATAAATTAAGGTTCCAACATCACATACTTGCCAATAATGCTGGGTTTTTTTCATTGTTTTAGTCATCCTAGTGGATATGAAGTGGTATCATGTGGTTTCGATTCATATTTCCCTAATGATCAATGATGTTAATCATCTTTTAATGTTCTTACTGAATATCTGAAAACCTTCTTTGGAGATAAATCCTTTGCCCTTTTTAAAAATTGGATTGCTGAGGCGCCTGGGTGGCTCAGTGGGTTGAGCCTCTGCCTTTGGTTCAGTCATGATCTCAGGGTCCTGGGATCAAGCTCTTCATCAGACTCTCTGCTCATCAGGGAGTCTGCTTCCCCTTCTCTCTCTGCCTGCCTCTCTGCCTACTTGTGATCTCTCCTCTCTGTCAAAATAAATGAATAAATAAATAAATAAATAAGATCTTAAAAAATTGGATTGTTTGTGTTTATATTGTTGAGTTGTATTATTTATATATTCTGGTTATAAGTCCATTATCAGAAATGTGATTTGTGAATATTTTCTCCCAATCTGTTGGTTGTTTTTTTTTTTTTTCATTTTCTTGATGTTATCCCTTAATGCATAAAAGTTTTTAGTTTTGATAAAGTCCAGCTTATCTATTTTTTTCTTTTGTTTCTTCTGTTTTTTTTAATTTTTTTAAATTTTTTTTTATAGGATCTAAGAAACTACTGACTGATCTAAGACAACAGACTTACCCCTAAATTTTCTTCAGAGTCTTATAATTTTAGCTCTTAGATTTAGGTCTTTTTTTTGTTTGTTTCAAAATTTTCATTAAATTCTTGTTATCCATGTACATCATTACAATTGACAAGACTTCACTCTTTTGATGGCTGAGTAATATTGCATTGTATATATACATCAGCTCTTCTTTATCCATTCATCACTTCATTGACTTTTTGGGCTCTTTCCATAATTTTGCTATTGTTGACAATCTTGCAATAAACATCAGGGTGCATGTGCCCCTTTAGATCAGTATTTTTTTACCCTTACAGTAAAATTGCTGGGTCAGAGGTTAGTTCAATTTTTAATTTTTGAGGAACTTCCATACGGTTTTCCACAGTGGCTGCACCAGTCTGCATTCCCAGCAATATTGTAAGACCTCTTATCCACATCCTTGTTAACACCTGCTATTTCCTGAGTTGTTAATTTTAGCCATTCTAACTGGTATAAGATGATATCTCATTGTGGTTTTGATTTTATTTCTTTGATGATGAGTGATGTTGAGCATCTTTTCATGTGTCTATTGGCCATCTGGATGTCTTATTTGGAGAAATGTCTATTTATGTCTTCTGCCCATTTCTTAACTGAATTGTTTGGTTTTTTGAGTATTGGATTTGATAAGTTATTTATAGATTTTTGATACTAACATTTTATCACATATGTCATGTGCAAATATCTTCTACTCTATAGGTTGACTTTTGGTTATGTTAATTGTTTCCTTCACTGTACAGAAGTTTTTATCTTACTGAGGTCCCAATAGTTCATTTTTTTCTTTTGTTTCCCTTGCTTCTGAAGACACATCTAGTGAGAAGTTGCTATGACAGGTCTAAGAGGTTGCTGCCTGTGATGTTGTCTGGGAGTTTGATGGTTTCCTGTCTCCCATTCAGGTATTTCACCCATTTTGAATTTATGTTTGTGTATGATGTAAGAAAGTGTTTCCATTTCATTTTTTTGCATGTTGTTGTCCAGTTTTCTCAATACCATTTTTTTAAAGATTTTATTTATTTATTTGACAGAGAGAGAGATCACAAGTAGGCAGAGAGGCAGGCAAAGAGAGGGGGGAAGCATGCTCCCTGCTGAGCAGAGAGCCCGACATGGGGCTCAATCTCAGGACCCTGAGATCATGGCCTGAGCTGAAGGCAGAGGCCTAACCCTCTGAGCCACCCAGGTGCCCTCAACGCCATTTTTAAAGGGACTGTCTTTTTTCCATTGGATATTCTTTCCTGCTTTGTTAAAGATTAGTTGACCATATAGTTGTAAGTCCATTTCTGGGTTCCTTATTCTGTTCCATTGATCTATGTGTCTGTTTTTGTGCCAGCCCTACTGTCTTGGCAACTACACCTTTATAATATAGCTTGAAGTCTGGAATTGTGATGCGTTCAGTTTTGGTTTTCTGTTTCATGTTTGTTTTGGCTATTCAAAGCCTTTTGTCATCCCATACAAATTTTAGGATGGTTTGTTCTAGTTCTGTGAAAAATGCTGGTAATATTTTGATAGGAATACATTAAACGTGTAAATTACCTTGTAGTGCAGATATTTTAACAGTATTTGTTTAAAAAAATGGATTTGTACCAGTCCATGAGCACAACATGATTTTTCATTTTTTTTTCTTTTTTTAAAGATTTAATTTATTTATTTGACAGAAATAGGGAGCACAGCAGAGGGATCATCAGGCAGAGGGAGAGGGAGAAGCAGACTTGCTGAGTGGGGAGCCCAACATGGGACTCAATTTCTGGACCCTGGGATCATGACCTGAGCTGAAAGCAGACACCACCCAGGTGCCCCTGTTTTTTCCATTTCCTTGTGTCCTCTTCAGTTTCTTTCATATATATTTTATAGTTATCAGGGTACAGAAGTTTCACCTCTTGGGTTAGGTTTACTCCTAGGTATCTTATGGTTTTTAGAGCAATTGTAAATGGGATCTATTCCTTGATTTCTCTTCCTGCTACCTCATTGTTACTATATAGAAATGCAACAGATTTCTGTACATTGATTTTGTGTCATGAGGCTTTGTTAAATTAGTTTATCAGTTCTAGTGTTTTGTTTTATTTTGTTTTGTTTTGTTTTGTTTTTGGGTAGAGTCTTTTGGGTTTCCTACATAGAGTATCATGTCATCTGTGAATAGTGAAAGTTTGACTTTTTCCTTGCCAATTTGGATTCAACTTATTTGTTTTTGTTTTCTGACAGCTGAGGCTAGGACTTCAAGTAGTATGTTAAATAACAATGGTGAGAGTGGACGTCCTTGCCTTGTTCTAGACAATGGAGGAAAACTTTATTTTTCTCCATTGAGGATGATATTAGCTGTTGGTCTTTCATATATGGCCTTTATGATGTTAAGTTATGGTCCCTCTATCCCTTTGTTGTTGAGGATTTGTATCAAGAAAGGAGGCTATACCTTGTCAAATGCTTTTTCTGCATCTATTGAGAGGATCACATAGTTCTTATTCTTCCTTTTATTAATGTGGTGTATCACATCGATTGATTTTCAAATTTTGAATCACCCCTGTAGCCCAGCAATAAATCCCACTCAATCATGGAGAATAATTATTTTAAGATAATGCTGCATTTGATTTACTAGTAGCTTGTTGAGATTTTTGTATCATAGTTCATCATGGAAACCAGCCTGTAATTCTCCTTTTTAGTGAGATCTATGTCTGATTTTGGAAACAAGGTGCTGATGGCCTCATAGAATGAGTTTGGACATTTTCCTTACATTTCTACATTTTGGAAGAGTTTAGGAAGATCAGGTGTTAACTTTTCTTTAACGATCTGCTGGAATTACCCTGGAAAGCCATCTGGCCCAGGACTCTCATTTTTGGTAATTTCTGTTTATTGATTCAATTTCTTTGGTGGTTACAGGTCTATTCAAATTTTCTATTTATTCCAGTTTCAGTTTTTTTTTCTGGTTTGCATGTTTCTAGGAATCTGTCTATTTCTTCTAGATTATTCAATTTATTGGCATACATTTTTTTCATAATATTTTCTTATAATTGTATTTCTGTGGTGTTGGTTGTTACTTCTCCTCTCTCATGTGTGACTATTTATTTGTGTCCTCTTTTTTATTTTTTCTTTTTGACAAGTCTGGCTAAGGGTTTATTGATTTTATTAATACTTTTGAAGAACCAGCTCTTAGTTTCATTGATCTCTTCTGTGGGTGTTTTTGTATTTATATCATTTATTTCTGTTCTAATCTTTATTATTCCACTTATTTGCTGGCTTTAGGATTTATTTGCTGTGCCTTTTCTAGCTCATTTAAGTGTAAGGTTATATTGTGTATATGAGGCTTTTCTTGCTTCTTGAAGTAGACCTATAATGCTATGCATTAGCTGCCTTCCAAGATTTTGACTATCATATTTTCATTTTCCTTTGCTTCCATTTTTTTTTCAAAATTCTTCTTTAATTTTCTGGTTAGCCAATTTGTTCTTTAGTAGGATGTTTTTAGCTTCCACATATTTTTGTTTTTTTCCCAATTGTTTCTTGTGGTTGGTTTCAAGTTTCATAGCATTGTGGTCAGAAAACACACATGGTATGATTTCTATCTTTTTGTACTTGTTGAGGGCTGATTTGTGATCTAGTATGTGATCTATTCTGGAGAATGTCACATGTGCACTTGAAAAGAATGTGCGTTCTACTGCTTTAGGATGAAGTATTCTGAATATATACGTTAAGTCCGCCTGGTTCAGTGTGTCATTCAAAGCCACTGTTTCCTTGTTCTTCTGCTTAGATGATCTGTCCATTGCTGTAAAGGGGTGTGTGTGTTAAAGTCCCCTACTATTATTGTATTATTATCAACGTGTTTCTTTATGTTTGCTATTATTTGCTTTATATATTTGTATGCTCCTACATTGGGAAAATACATATTTACAATTGTTTGATCTTATTGGATAGACCCTTTTATTATGATATACTGCTTTTCTTCATCTCTTGTTACAGTCTTTGTTTTAAAGTCTGGTTTGTCTGATATAAGTATGCCTATTCTGGCTTTCTTTTGGCATCCATTAGTGTACTAGATGGTTCTCCAACCCCTCACTTTCAACCTGTTAGTGTCTTTAGGTCTAAGGTGAGTCTCTTGTAGGCAGCATATAAATGGTCTTTTTTTTTTTTTTAATCCGTTCTGATACCCTGTGTCTTTTGATGGGAGCATTTAGTCCATTTACATTCAGAGTGATTACTGATAGATATGAATATGTACCATTGTATTACCTGTAAAGTCATTGTTTCTAGAGTTTTTCTGTATTCCTTCCTAGTCTTTGTTGCCTTTGTTCTTTCTTTCCCATTCAAAGAACTCTCTTTGATATTTCTTGTAGCACTGGTTTAGTGTTCACAAACTCTTTTTGTTTGTCTGGAAAATTCTCTCTCCTATTCTGAATGATAGTCCTGCTGAAAAAAGTATTCTTGGTTGCAATTATTTTTTTCCTTTCCACGTGTTGAATATATCATGCCACTCACATCTGACTTGCCAGGTTTCTATGGAGAGATCTGCTGCTAATCTGATTTGTCTTCTCTTGTAGGTTAGGGATTTATTTTCCTTTCTGCCCCCCCCCATTTTTATTTAAATTTCAGCTAGTTAAAATAGAGAGTAATTTTAGTTTCAGGTGTAGAATTTAGTGATTCATCACTCCCATACAATACCCAGTGTCAAGACAATAGATTTGAATAATATAGTTAAGAAGCTTGACCTAATATTTTTGACCACTACATAGAATTATATGCTCTAATGCAAAAGAATACACATTCATATCTTGTGTCTGAACAATTTACAAAAATTGATCCTGTTCTTTGCCACACACACACACACATTAATAAATTCCCAAGTGGAGAACTGACAGCTTACATTATCTAATGAGAATGTTACAAAGCTAGAAGTCAACAGTAAAAATACAACAAAAAGTAAACAAAAAAATGGGTTTTCTTTTTCCCTACTGCTTTCAGGAATCTTTATCTACATACTTTGCACATTTTACTATGATATGTGTTGATATTTGCTAGTTTTTGTTGATTTTAATGGGAGTTCTCTGTGCCTCCTGGATTTGGATGTCTATTTCTTTCCCCAGATGAAGTAAGTCTTCAACTAAAATTTCCTCAAATAAACCCTCTGTCTCCTTTTTGCTCTCTTCTTGTTCTGTGACTCCTATGATAGAAATGTTATTATACTTTATGGAATCACTGAGTTTTCTGAGTCTATATTTGTGATCCAATATTTTTCTTTTCCTCTTCTTTTCAGCTTTGTTATTTTCCATAATTTTATCTTCTATATTACTTACTTGTTCCTCTCCTTCTTCCATTCTTGTTATCATTACATCCAGTCACTTTCATATCTTGGTTATAGCTTTCTAAAAATTTTAGTCTGACAAGTTTTAGGTCTTTTATCTCTGCATTAAGGGTTACTCTGGTTTCTTCAGTGTTTTTCTTAAGCCCAGGTAGTATTCTTATGATTGTTGTTTAAAATTCTGGTTCAGGCATATTACTTATATCTATTTTGATTAGATCACTGGCTGTGAATTGACCTTGTTCTTTCTTGTGGGATGAATTTCTGCATCTTGCCATTTTGTTTAGGTCTCTGTCTTTTGTGTGTTAGGAAAGCCTGTGCCAGATCCAATTACCACTAGGGCTGAAGCTTTATGTCATTCTATGATCAGTAGACTTGGTGTGTACAAGGGTTTTGAGTAGGTTTCTGGGGGAGAGAGCTGCTGCTTCTCTGGCTCTCAATCACACTTGCCATATTAAAAAAGTCACCAGCAGAGTGCAGGGGGAGGGGCTGGTGTAAGTGGCTCAAGCCTCCAGTATGTGCAATGAGGCACTCACTAAAGTACAACTGTCCTGATGGGAAGGGTGAATAACTTCAGCCCACTTTCTTCCCCAAAGAGGGGTGCTCTTGGCTGCCACTGTTCTTGGAAGCCCTCACAGAAAAACAATCTCCTCTCTTGTAACCCAAGCTTCAGTCAAATCCTTGCCTCCCCACTGCCTCTGAGTCATCTGCAGGCCCAGTGATACAGTGATCCTGTGCTCCATCTTAGGTGAAAGCTGGGTTTTAAAACTCTAAATTTTAGGGATCGGTCTTCGTGCAGACAGGCATTGATCCTTCAGGGGGTGTCTCACCACTCTGTAGCTAGTATTTGTTTATCCCAGAAAAGCAGTTGTGTCATCATACAGGGACTTGGAGTTTATGGTAAAGGGTAGCATCCAAGTTAGCTGTCTTGAGCAGGCATCTCTGTATGTTAATGAATGGGCAGCTCAGTGGCACTCACCAGCTTTTTTGTCCTCTCAGAGGCAGTGTAGCCTCTCCTAAATGCACTCCAGGAAAGGGAACTGTCTCAACCCAACCCAGGGGAATCTAAGAGTACTTTGCTTCTGGGCCTCTGCCATCCTTCTCCACAGAAGCGCAGCTACGCCTATCAGGCTTGACCCTGGAGATGATGCAGAATTCTAAAACTTCAGACTTCCATTTCTGCTGCTTGAAAAATCCTGAAATAATCAGCTCCTCTCATTTTCCCAGTCAGTGGTTTGGGTAAGTGTTTTTCTTGTGCAACTACCTGTGTGCTGCTTTATCCTGGCCTCTCTCCATGATCAGGGCTCCCTCCCCTTTGTAGCACCTTGTATTCTTTTTTCTTCCAAAATAACATCACCACATCTCTTATCTTCTACCATGTGACCTCTTTTCTCCCTCTATTGTGCAGTTTGTTCTCTCAGTCCTCAGACTGATTTCCTGTATGCTCAGAATGACTTGATAATTATCTAGCTGTGTTCAAGAGATTAGATAGACATAAGGCCCTCCTACTACTCTTCCATTTTCATTCCTCCTAGCTACCAGATTTATGTCTTTGAGGCACTTTAAGTTTTTGCATATGGTGTGAGACAAGAGTACACCTTTATTTTGCATGTGGATACCCAGTTGGTTCTACACCATTTTTGTAAGCATTATTATTTCCCCATTGAATGTTCTTAATGCCTGTGTTGAAAATTGTTTTGCCACAGATATATGGGTTTGTTTCTGGACTTTAAATTTTATTCATTTGGTCTATGCATCTGTTCTTATGTTAGTGCCACACTATCTTAATTAATATAGTTTTTCATTAACTTTTGAAACTGGGAAAAGTGAGTCCTCCAACTTAACTTTATTTTGTTTTTCAAGATTATTCTGGCTCTTCTGGGTTCTTTGTATTTCTGACAATGTTATTCAACATTAAACTATAAAAAATAAATAACAAAAATAGAAACGATAATTCTGTGGGGAAAATGAGTAATCAATATAAACCTGTTATATAAGATATTGAAATAATTATATAACTACCATATTTTATGTAATATCATACTAGTTCTAGAGCAAATCCGAATGTATGAAAGCAAATCTATACATAAGTATATTTAATATATAATAAAGGTAGCATTTCTTATTAATGAATAAATTAGTTATTTTATTATTGGAAAATTTATAAGCCATCTAAATTCTTAAAGCTCAATGTATGCCTCATTCCTTAAATTAAAAAAAAAACACCTCATATGAATTAAAGAGTAAATACAAACATTGAAATATATAAGTACAAGAAGAAAATATAATTTTGAAGTAGGAGAGGTTTTCTTAGACAAGAGACAAAATGCAGAATTAATAAATATAAATAATTACTTGAATGCATTATAATTTAAGTCTTTATTTTAAAAATTGGCAAATATAAAATAAAATTACATGAAAAATTAGTGGCAACATCTAAGATACAGTATTGATGGCATAAATATATAAACTAACTTTTAGTTGTGCCTGGCTGGCTCAGCAGGTTAAAGCCTCTGCCTTCGGCTCAGGTCATGATCCCAGGGTCCTGGGATTGAGCCCCACATCGGGCTCTCTGCTCCACAGGGAGCCTGCTTCCTCCTCTCTCTCTCTCTGCCTGCCTTTCTGCCTACTTGTGATCTCTGTCTGAAATAAATAAATAAAATCTTTAAAAAAAATAAAAAATAAAAATAAATAAACTAACTTTTATAAACCAATAATAAAATAGAATACCTCAATAATATATTAAATATATAACCAGACAATTCACAAAATCAGAAACACAAATATTCAGCAAGCATTTTCAAAATATTTAGCTTTACTAATATTCAAATAAACATATAATAATCTAAAAACATGGAATTATTTTCAACCAAACATTTTGGTAAAGGCAAAAATAATAAATTATAATGATACATTGTTAGTTAAAGTGTAAAATTAATGTAAGCCATTATGCAGGATGATTTTTCAGTATGTCTTTTTTTAAAATATTTTATTTAAAATTATCTCCCTCCTTATGCTCATGTTTGTGTTGATGTGTTTTATGTGAGGAAATCTTTTCATTAGAGGAAAATAAGCTAAGCTAAGAGGTCAAATTCCTATCACTACTTTACATAATAATGAGAACATATGCAGCAATAGTTTTAAAAATTATTGTTATTGTTTTAATTCCCTAAGAAATTTCATCTTGAAATGACACAAAGGAGGAAATTTGAACCAAGAATTCAAAGTACATAAAAGACCTCCTTAAAATTCAAAAAAATTTCTTCCAAGATATGAATCATGTTATATAACCAGTAAACACATTGCTAATCTTCATAACTCACTCTCCAATAACCACATATTTCCACAAGTAATAAAAAAAATCATTAAATCCCAAGTTCTTAGCAGCATTTTTTTCTAAAGTTGCATTGGAGTCCATGTTAAGTAAAGCAAGAATTCAACTTCTAGAACATGACCTCAGCTCCTTTCCTATCTATAGCTTCATTCTACCTGACAAACAGAAAGAGGAATGGTACTTTCCATTCAATCAAAACCCAATTCAGAGTGACCTTAATTCCATGAATCACTATTGAGCTTGTGTTCAACACACCTTCTTTCCTAACATCATTGTATACTTACCATATGCCAGATATTTTGAAAGACACACAATACACAGTATCTTGTTTATTGCTCACAAAAAGCTGTGAGGCAGGTATTTGGAGGGATGCTATGTCTAATGATAAAAATCCAAAACATGTCAGATTTTACCCTGTTCCATACCTCTAGGGACCCTAAGCACCATGACTATTGTCCAGAAACTCAGACAAATAAGCATCATCTCTTTAAGGGCTTCTCAAAGGCAAAAAATAATTGCACTTTTAATAATTTCCACAGCACATTTTATATTTCTATGCCCCAAATAGGTACTCTACAAATACTTGTTGAATGATGGATACTAAATATGGAAAGAGGCATACTACAGTGGAAAGAATATTCTACTGAAAGTCAAGAGCAATAAGTCACACAGCTGTAATCTTGAAGAAATAATCTCACAGAGCTTCATTTATTTTTTCTAATACGACTGTTTCAGATTAGATCTCTGACATTCTTTCTCATTCTGACACTATACTATAGGCCAAAATGGCCAAGGAACTGTTACTTGAGAAGCAAAGGTTTACCTACAATAATCAAAATAAACTGGGGATATTTTTAGGATTTATTTAATAATTTGGTGGGGGAGGGACAAAGGGAGATGGAGACAACCAATATGGGGCTCCATCTCATGACCCTGAGACCATGACCTTGAGATTATGACCTGAGCTGAAACCAAGAGTCAGATGTTGAACTGACTGTACCAGCCAGGTGCCCAAAGCTGGAGAAATATTTTAAGAGAATTTAAAATAATTACATCATAAGACACTACACCCACCATAGCTATAAATAAGCCTTAGTGCCAGACAAGGATGAAGGAATACCTTTTAGGTGAAGAAAATGTATAGATTTGATTTTTTTTAACTTAAAATCAATTAATTAACATATATTGCATTACTAGTTTCAGAGGTAGTTTAGTGATTGATCAGTTGCATATAACACCCAGTGCTTGTTACATCAAGTGCCCTCCTTAATGCTTAACCCACATTTAACCCTTCACCTACCCACCTCCCCTCCAGCACCACTCAGTTTGTTTACTATAGGTAGGAGTCTCTTATAGATTGGCTCCCTCTCTGTTTTTATGTTATTTTATACATCTTGGCTCCCTCTCTGTTTTTATGTTATTTTATACATCTTTCCTTTCCCCTGTGTTAATCTATTTTGATTCTTAAATTCTACATATACTGGGCGTCTGGGTGGCTCAGTGTGTTAAAGCCTCTGCCTTTGGATCAGGTCACGATCTCAGGGTCCTGGGATCGAGGCCCACATTGGGCTCTCTGTTCAGCAAGGAGCCTGCTTCCCCCTCTCTCTCTATCTGCCTCTCTGCCTACCTGTGATTTCTGTCTGTCAAATAAATAAATAAATTCTTTTTAAATTCCACATATAGGGTGCTGGATGGTTCAGTAAATTAAGCATCTCCCTTCAGCTCAGGTCACTATCTCGGGGTCCTGGGATCGAGCTCCACATTGGGCTCCCTGCTCAGTGGGGAGGCTGCTGTTCCTCTCCCTCTCTCCCCCCACCCCCTTCTCTCTCTCTCTGTCGAATAAATAGATAAAAATCTTTAAAAAAAATGCACAGGTGAGTGAAATCATATGGTATTTCTCTGTTTTGGGCTGACTTATCTCGCTTAGCTTAATACCCCCTACTTCCATCCATGGTGTTGCAAATGGCAAGATTTCATTCTTTTACATGGCTGATATATATATATATATAT
>NW_022631071.1:3173830-3200940 GCF_010015895.1 Lontra canadensis | reverse complement strand
CGTCATTCTGAACTCTAGATCTGACATATTACCAATGTCTGTATTGATCTGGTCCCTAGACTTTTGTACTGCCTCTTGTTCTTTTTTTTTTTGTGGTGAATTTTTCCCGCCTTTTCATTTTGTCCAGATAAGAGTATATGAAGGAGCAAGTAAAATACTAAAAGTGTGGCAAAGACCCCAGGAAAATATGCTTTAACCAAATCAGAAGGAATCCCAAATCGTGAGGAGGGAGAATGGGGATAAAAAGAGGTTCAGAAAAAAAAAAAAAAAGAAACAATTTAAAAAAGAAAACGAATAAAGAAAAAATATAAAAAAGAAAAAAAAATATATATATATATTAGATAAACTAGTTTAAAAACGTTAAAAAAGAAAAGGGTAAAAGTTAAAAAAAATTGGCAGAGGAAAAGAAAAAAATTTGAAAAAGAAAAAAAAATTAAATTAACTGCAAGGCTAAAGAATCATGGGGAGAAAGCCAGGAGTTCCATGCTTTGCTTTCTCCTCCTCTGGAATTCCATTGCTCTCCTTGGTATTGAAACTGCACTCCTTGGTAGGTGAACTTGGTCCTGGCTGGATTTCTGTTGTTCTTCTGGCGCACGGGTCTGTTGTAGTGATTCTCAAGTGTCTTTGCCTCAGGCAGAATTGTACCGCCCTTACCAGGGGCCGGGCTGAGTAATCTGCTCGGGTTTGCTTTCGGGAGCTTTTGTTCCCTGAGAGCTTTCTGTAGAGTTCCGGAGGACAGGAATGAAGATGGCGGCCTCCCAGTCTCTGGCCCGCAGGAGCCAAGAGCCCAGGGCCCTACTCCTCAGTGCGCCCTCAGAGAACAGCACCCAATTACTCCCGTCTGCCTGGCCTCCGGCAGCGCTCCGAGCTCACCGAGCCTGCAACCGGTTCAAGGTAACCCTGAGCCATGAGCTCACTTCTCGGTTCTGTTTCTGTAGCCTACTTCTCCGTTCTAATACCTGCAAGCTCTGCGACACTCAGACACCCCCGATCCTTTTGTGACACTGAGGGACCTGAGGCCACGCTGACCCCGTGTTGGCTTCACCCCAGTTAAGCCTCTGGAGTGATTTCCCTCAGCGGAACAGACATTTAAAAGTCCTGATTTTGTGCTCCATTGCTCAGCCACTTGCTGAGAGCCGGCCCCTCCCCCCGTGGTCTATCTTCCCATCGCTTTGGATTCACTTGTCCGCCAGTCCTACCTGTCAGAAAGTGGTTAATTTTCTATTTCTAGAATTGCTGTTCTTCTTCTCTTTGATCTCCCATTGGATTTGTATGTGTTTGCAATCTTTAGATAAGCTATCTAGCTGATCTCCCACTACCTAAAGTAGTCTCAGCCTGCTACTTCTCCGCCATCTTGACTCCTCCCCGCTTTGTGTGTGTGTGTGTGTGTGTGTGTGTGTAAGAGTTCTATACTGTCTTGATGATCACAACTTTGTAATACAGCTTGAAGTTGGAATTGTGATGCCACCAGTATTGATTTCCTTTTTCAACATGCATCTGGATACTCTGGGTCTTTTCTGGTTCCATAAAAATTTAAGATTCTTTGTTCCAGCTCATGAAAAATGTTGATAGTATTTTGATAGAGATTGCATTGAATGTGTAGACTCCTTTGGGTAGCATAGACATTTTAACAATATTTCTTCTTCCAATCCATGAGCATGGAATGTTTTTCCATTATATGATGTCTTTCTCAATATCTTGTAATATCCTTTATCCCTTTGTTATTAATATCCGTTACCCCTTTGGTTAGTTTTATTCTTAGGTATCTAATGGGTTTTGGTGCAATTGTAAGTGGGATTAATTCCTTGATTTTTCTTGCTTCTGCCTAACTGCTAAGTATATACAAATACAACTGACTTATGTGCATTGATTTTATATCCTGTAACTTTGTTGAATTCCTGTATGATTTCTAGCTATTTTGATGTGGAGTCTTTTGAAATTTCCAAATAAAGTATCGTGTCATCTGCAAAGAGTAAACATTGGACTTCTTTGATGATTTCAATGTCTTTTATTTCTTTTTGTTTATCTGAATGCTGAGGCTATACTTCCAGGCCTATGTTGAACAACAATGGTGAGAGTGGAAATCCCTGTGGTGTTCCTGACTTAGGGGAAAAGCTCTCAGCATTTCCCAATTGAGGGTAATATTTTCTGTGGGATTTTTGTGTATGGCTTTTATGATATTGTTATATTTTTATGTTTTATATATATTATATATATATTATATATTTTATAACAATATATTGTTATATTTCCTCTGTTACTACACTGTGGAGAGTTGTAATCAAGAAAGTGTGCTGTAATTTGTCAAATGCTTTTGCTACATTTATTGAGAGAATCATGTGGTTCTTCTCCTTTCTTTTATTAATGTGGTGTATCACATTGATTGATATGCATATGTTGAACTACCCCTGCAACCAAGGAATAAATCTCATTTTGTTGTAATGAATAATTCTCTTAATATACTGTTGGATCCTATTAGTATCTCAGTGAGAAATTTTGTATCCATGTTCATCAGGGATATTGGTCTGTAATTCTCCTTTTTGGTGGGGTCTGTGTCTGGTTTTAGGATCAAGGTAATGCTGACCTCGTAGAACAAGTTTGGAAGTTTTCCTCCCATTTCTATTTTTTGAAACAGCTTCAGAAGAATAGGTATTGATTATTTAAATGTTTGGTGGAATTCAGCTGGGAGACCATCTGGCCATGGACTATTGGTTTTTGGGAGATTTGTGATTACTGTTTCCATTTCTCTGCTGGTTTGGATCTGGTCATGTTTTCTATTTCTTTCTGTCTTTATTTTGGTTGTTTATATATTTCTGGGAATGTATCTGTTTCTTCCAGATTGCCCGATTTGTTGGCATATAATTGTTCAAATATTCTCTTGTAATTGTCTTTCTTTGGTGGTAGTGATTTCTCCTCTTTCACTTATGATTTTATTTACTTGGGTCCTTTTGTTTTTTTTTTTTTTTTCTTTTTGGTAAGTCTAGCTAAGGGTTTAACAGTTTTATTAATTCTTTCAAAGTACCTGCTCCTAGGTTTGCTGATTTTTTCTACTGTTCTTTTGATTACTATCTCATTGATTTCTGCTCTAATTTTTATTATTTCTCTTCCCTTGCTGGATTTAGGCTTTATTTGCTGTTCTTTTTCTAGATCCTTTAGTTGTAAGGTTAGGTATTGTGTTTGAGACTTTTCTTATTTCTTGAGAAAGGCTTGTATTGCTATATACTTCTCTCGTAGGGCCCTTTGCTGTATTCCAAAGGTTCTGTACTGTCATGGTTTCATTTTCATTTTTTCCATGTATCTTTTTAATTCTCCTTTAATTTCCCAGTTGACCCATTCATTTTTTTAGTAGGATGTTCTTTAACCTCCATGTATTTGTGTCCCTTTTAAATATTCTCTAGTGATCAAGGTCAAGTTTTAAAACATTGTAGTCTGAAAATATACATGGTATAATCTCAGTCTTTTGGTATTGGTTGAGAACTGATTTGTGACCCAGTATGTGATCTATTCTGGAGCATGTTCCATGTACACTCAAGAAGAATGTGTATTCTGTTGCTTTGGGATGAAATGCTCTGAGTACATCTGTTAAGTCCATCTGATGCAGTGTGTCATTCAAAACCCTTGTTTCCAGGGCACCTAGGTGGCTCAGTGGGTTAAAGCCTCTGCCTTCGTCTCAGGGTCTTGGGCTTGATCTGCTCAGCAGGGAGCCTGCTTCCCTCTCTCTCTCTCTCTCTACCTGCCTCTCTGCCTACTTGTGGTCTCTCTCTGTCAAATGAATAAATAAAATCTTAAAAAAAAACTTGTTTCCTTGTTAATCTTCTGCTTAGATGATATGTCCATTGTAGTGAGGGGGGTGTTAAAATCCCCTACTATTATTGTATTATTGTTGATATGTTTCTTTGATTTTGGTATCAATTAGCTTATATAATTAGCTGCTCCCTTGTTAGGGGCATAGATATTTAAAATTGTTAGATATTCTTGTTTCATAAACCCTTTAAGTATAATATAGTATCCTTCCTCATCTCTTATAATTTTTGGTTTAAAATTTAATTTGTTTGACATAAGGATTGCCACCCCAACTTACTTTTGATGTCTGGTAGCATGATAAATGGTTCTTCACCACTGCACTTTTAATCTGGAATAGTTACTGTGCTTAAAACGAGTCTCTTGTAAACAGCATTATTGATCAGTATTTTTTTTTATCCAATTGTTATCCTGTGTCTTTTGAAAGGAGCATTTAATCCATTTACATTCAGAGTAATTATTGGAAGATATGAACTTAGTGTCATTGTATTACCTGTAAAGTCAAAGTTTCTGCAGGTTGTCTCTGTTCCTTTCTGGTCTTTGTTACTTTTGGACTATCTCTTTACTCATAGGCTCCCCTTTAATATTTCTTATGGGGCTGGTTTAGTGTCACAAATTCCTTTAGTTTTGTTTTCTCTGGAAACTCTGCTATTCTGAATGAGAGACTTGCTGTATAAAGTGTTCTTGCTTGCATATTTTTCTCCTTTAGCACACTGAATATATCATGCCAGTACTTCTGGCCTGCCAGATCTCTGTGGACAGGTCTGTTGCCAGCTTTGTGTGTCTACCCTTGAATGTTAAGGACAGCTTTTCCCAAACTGCTTTCAGGATTTTCTTTTTATCCCTGAAATTTGCAAGCTTCACGATTATATTTTGAGGTGATGACCTATTTTTATTGATTTTGAGGGGTGTTATCTGTGCTTCCTGACCTTGAATGGCTGTTTCCCAATTAGGGATGGACTCAGCTATAAGTTGTTCAAATAAACCTTCTGCCTCCCTCTCTCTTCCTCTTTTGGGATTGCTGTTACTTGAACATTATTTTGCTTTATGTTATTGCTAGTTTCTCCAATTCTCCCTTCATGATCCAGTAATTATTTTTCTCTCTTTTTCTCAGCTTTCTTATTCTCCATCACTTTGTCTTCTATATCTCTAACTCTCTTTTCTCATTTATACTAGCAGTTAGACCCTCTATTTTAGCTGCATCTCAGTAATAACATTTTTAATTTTGGCCTGATTCAATTTTCCTTCTTTTATTTCCACACTAAGGGATTCTCTACTGTCTTAGATGCTTTTTTTCCAGTCCAGCTAGTGTCTTTATAATCACTGTTTTGAATTCTAATTCCAAAATCTTATCTCCATGTTGATTAAATCCCTGGCAGTGAGTACTACCTTCTGTTCTTTTTTGGGGGGTGAGTTTCTCCAACTCATCATTATGTACAGAAAAGAAGAGATAAAAGAGAGAGAAAGACAAAAATAACAATAACACAATAGAAAAATGTAAATAAAAAAAAACAGAAGCACACAGAAACAAAACAAAATTAGAAACAATCAAATGAGAAGTAAAATAGAACAAAGCAACAAAGTAGATCTTGAGGGTATTTTGGTCTGTTTGCAAAAGAAACTGGTCCCAAAATAAGAAAGAAAGAAAAACTTAAACATATAAAAAAAGAAAATACAATATAATGAAAGGGAACCAAAAATAATATATATAACATATAAAACTAAAAATTTTAAAAGGAATTAAAGAGGAATTGATAAAATAAGAAAATAGCTGAAAAAGGTAAAACTGAAAGACTAAAGAATAATAATAATAATAATAATAATAATAAAACATGAATTTATATCCTGTTTTCCCCAAGAGCTGACATTTTGCAATTCTCTATGATCTGTATACTTGTTAGCTGGTTATTCTTGCTGGTCTTCTTGGGGGAGGACATGTTTCAGCAATATTCAGGTGTCTTTGCTCAGATGGAATTATGACCCTCCTTGCCAGGGGGCCAGGTTCAGTGTAAGTGGCTCTTGATTGCAAAATGTGGCACTGTTTTGCTCCCCAAAGGCTTCTAGCACTCAAGGTGGGGGATATAAGTGGCAATGCCCCAATGTCTAAAACTGGAGCTGAACGTTCACACCCCCACTCTTCAGTGAATCCTCACAAAAAAAGTAGTCAATCAATCTTGTCTCCCTAGTTTCCATCCTGACTCTGTGTTCACCCAGCCTGCGACTGAGCATTTTTACCTCAGGCACATCACCCAGTTTCCAGTCTCCAAACTTTATGAACTTCTGCAGTGTGGACTCATGCTATTCTTCCCAGGGGATGGAAATGTGTCTTTTTCTGGGCCCCTACCTAGGGAGCAGTTGCCTGACTGTGCAGCAGTTTTCAGCAGTTTTTGGCAACACCAAGCAGAAAATCACTGCCTAGACTCACTGTTGTCAGTCAGCTTCCATCTTCCAATGCTTGGGAACTGTGCTGCTCTCAGGCACCCCTCCTCTTTTGTGACCCTAGGGATCCTGAGACCATGCTGTCCCACCTGGGATTACACCTCACTTCACCACCTGAGCACCTTTAAGCCAGGGAAATCTACAATGGTATCTGACTGCTAAAAGTTTTGATTTTACACTCTGCTGCTTATACTTTCTGGTAGCCTCCTTAAGTAAGCTTGTCCCCCTCCGTGGTTTATCTTCTAGTATATCACCCGGGATTCCTGTCTTTGCACTTCCTACTTTGCTAAAAATGGTCACTTGTGTATTAGTAGAATAGCAACAATTCTTTTATAAGATCGCCAATTGATTTTACAGGTGTTCAGAATGATTTGATAACTATCTAGCTGAATTCCAGACACTAGATGAAATTATGTTCCCCTACTCCTCCATCATCTTAACTCCTCCCTCAGATTCAATTTTTCTAAAGGTATTGCTGAGATATACTCCTGATAAATTCTCCTGTCTTGCTTCCAGTCTTTGCTCCACAGTATAACCAGAGTGGTCTTTCTACAGTTACAAACAAATCACTTCATCAGCCTGGTAAATTCTTCAATGGTTTTCAGGTGCTCTTCAGAAAAAAACAAAATCCTTAAAATTATCTCTTTGGCCTCTCTGGATCTGACACCTACTTAAAATTTTAACCTCAACTTTCACTACTCTATGCTTCAAAATCATTATTCTGGGCTTCCAGCCATACTCAACTTTTTTTCAGAACACCAAAAGGGCCACAAGTATACTCCTTTGTGGGTTTTTGGACAGACTTATCAATTAAAAATGCTAAGGATATATCACATGTGAAAAAGCAATTGAATGTTCTTATCAGTATTATTTGCAATAACCAGAAAGTGAAAAACAAAAACAAATATTCATTAACTAATGGAAGGATAAACAAAAATTTTACTATTGATACACTGTATTTGTCATACAATGAAATATTATTCAGCTATAAAACTGAATTTATATTAAATACCCAGAAGAGGCAAATCCATAAAGATAAAAAGTAGACTGGCTTTTCCCAGGTTCTGGAGTGAGGGATAGTAGGGAGTGACTAATAATGGGAATGATATTTCTTTTGGGGGTGATGAAAATGTTCTAATTTTATATTTTAGTGATGGTTGCATAGCTCTGAATACTACCAAGCATTAAATTGCATCCTTTAGATGGATGAAATACATAGTATTTGAAATATATTTCAACAAAACTAAAAAATGCAATTGAGTATGCTTTGAAAGTTACTATAGAAGTGGCAGAGAAGTGGGGTTGTCTAGTCCAAGAAAAAGTAATAATAATAATAACTGAATTTAAGTTGGAGTTTTGGCATCTCAGCTTGCTGGCTGTGTGAGCTTGGATAAATCATTTCTCAGTCTTTACCTGTAAATTGTATAAAAATACAATGAATGTTAGCTTGTGTGAGGAATAAATGGGATAGTGTAGGTAAAAATGCTCTGTGAACTGCAAAATACTATTCAAATGTAAGATCTAGTAAGATAATACATAATTACATTGTGTGATTTTTATTACAATACATAGTAGGTTTGTGAAGTTTAGTATTTGACACTTGTATTTTTCCTCTTAGTCCCAAGAGCTCCCTTAATACTTATAAAAATAACTTTAGATAAAGAAAAAATATCTTAATTATCCCCTTTTAATTTTAGAAAATGAAAAAGTACTCTAATATATCTCATTCATACTTAAACAAGCAAGTTTTGTTCATGAGTCTCTAAATACAAAATTTTCATCTAATTCTGATACTCTTAAGAAGGCAACTTTTTTCAGGATACCTGGGTGGCTCAGTTGGTTAAGTGGCTGCCTTCAGCTCAGGTCATGATCCCAGCATCCTGGGATTGAGTCCCACATCAGTCTCCTTGCTTGTCAGGGGGCCTGTTTCTCCCTCTGCCTCTGCCTGCCACTCTGTCTGCCTGTGCTTGCTCTCTCACTCTCTCTCTCTCTCTGACAAATAAATAAATAAAATCTTAAAAAAAAAAAAAGAAGGCAACTTTTTTTCATAAAATCCAAACAGGATAACTCTATGGAAAAGATTTGAAAGTCAATCTTTATAATATAACATTTAGGAGGTAAGGAAGAAAAACAGGAGGAAGGATGCATTTTTTAAAATTAATTTTTACTGAAAATCTTGGGGTGGGTGGTGAAAAACAAACATCTGTAGTGTTTCTTTTTTTTTTTTCTCTCCTTAAATCTAAAGGACAGTTGAAAAGCAGTCTGTTGTTTGTATAGAAAAAAATGCTAGTAAAAGAGGAAGAAAGTACACTTGGGGAAACATCTGCTATGAGAAACCACTTGAAAAGTAAGCATGGGGAAACATTTGTACAACATACACCATACTCTGTGTTGCAGAAATGAAAAGAGAATAACGCAAGAAAGATCTGCATGTATAAATATATGTAGCATAGGGAAACAAGTAAGAATACAATATATTGACTATTTTCCTCTTCATAAGTAGTTATAAAATATACTTTAGGGCTAGGATATATGGGTCACGATCAATAAAACATAGTAACTATGAATGGCATCTATTGTTCTAGCATAAGTCAACCCTCCATCTTCCTTATGATATGCTAATTGTTGTAAGCAGAGTCAAAAGAAGGAATGTTTTCCCTGCTATTGACAAACTATTGGTTGACTTAAGAAGACAGAGTCATTGTCTAAAGAGGTCATATTGACATATACAACACCATAGAAATAAATATAAATATGAGATCAAGAACATACACAAAAATAACTACAAATAATACATACATACATGCATACATATATACACACACATATATATCTATACAAAATAATATATTGTATATTATACAGAATATATTATACATATATACATATATAATATGTGTTATATATGATTATATATAATATTAATATGTTAATATTATATACGTATGAATGTATGTATGTATGTATGTATTTATAGTAACCAGAACTGAGTGGAGCTAGTGAAAAAAGATCTGAGATCTACCACTGGCTGTCCTTGAACCAAATCCAACCAAATTTTCTGTTTGTCTTGATTTGGTTTCTGCACATACTCAGACATAGACATACTCACATCATATTAAATATTCAACATTTGGGAGACTTCCCATAAGAATTCAGACACCTGGTTTCTTCTGAAAAAACAGATAATAAAAAAATAATAATAAATGGGGAGGAAACAAGATGGTGCATGAGTAGGATAATGAAATATTGTCAGGTCCCAGAAGTTCAGCTAGATAGTTATCAAACCATTCTGAACAGTTACAAACTCAACAGGAGATAGAAGAGGAGAGCAGCAATTCTAGGAACAGAAAATCAAACACTTTCCAGAAGGTAGGACATGTGAAGTGAATCTGAAGTGAAGATAGACTGTGTGGGGGAGGGATGGGATCCCAGCAAGTGAGAGAGCATGGAGCACAAAATGGGAACTTTTAGAAGTCTATGCCACTGAGGGACATTGCTCCAGTGGCTAAGTGGTGGGGGGGCCCTGGCGGGGACTGTGTAGTCTCAGGACCCACAGGGTCACAGAAAGACTGGGGGTGCCTGAGTGTGGCAGAGATCCCAGGTATCAGAGCAGGGAAGCCAGCTACAGAGATGGAACCAAGGAGTGGGGGCTCAGCTCAGGGTTACCTTAAACCATGATCTGAGGCACAGTTGGGCCACTGCTCTTCAAACAGGGACCACACACTGCTCCTTCCTTCTCCAGGAGGAGCAGCACAAGAGTGTGCAGCAGGAATCTGCTGGGTTTAGAGACTCCAAATGGACCTATGCACCAGAGATAGAAATGCTTGGTCATAGGGCAGGTATGCAAGGAGTGCGGATGGAGACCAGGGAGATGGGAGGGATTGACTGCTTTTCTCTGAGGGCATACTGGGGAATGGAGCCCCAAGCTGTCAGCTCCTACAGGCCAGATTTGGAGGTTGCCTTCCTCATTCCCATCCTCCAAAACTGTACAGAAATTGTTCAGGGAACAAAAGCTACCAAGAGTGAACATGGGCAGATTACTTAGACTAGCCCCTGGCAAGAGCAGTACAATTCAGCCTTGGGCAAAGAAATTTCAGAACGACTGCAACAGGCCCATCCCCCAGAAGATCAGCAAGAACATCCAGGCAAGATGAAGTTCACCAATCAATAAGAACAGCAGAACTCCAGAGTGAGGCAAAAGCAACACATAGAACTCATGGCTTTTTTCCCAAGATTCTTTAGTCTTTCAAAGTTAATTTTTTTCTTATTCTATTTTTTAACTTTTCCTCTTTCCCATTTTAACATTTTAAACTATTTTAACTTATAAATGTCTTTTAAAAAATCTATTTAAAGTTTCATTGTTATAGTAATATTTTATCCCTCTGTTGTATTTAATCTTATTTTTTTGTATACATATAGTTTTTTTTTAAATTTTGATATACAATTTCTTTTAATAGATCAAAATATACCCTAAATCTAGTGAATGGCTTTGTTCTAGTCTTCAACCTGATCAAACTCTTCCTCCCTTTTTTTTAAATAATTTTTCCAATGCTTATTTTATCAATTATTTTTTTAGAATCATTTTTAATTTTCATCTTTGCAGTCATATTCCATCCTTTCATCGTGTTTACCCTTTTCTAGTGTACATGGAACATTCCCCAGAATAGATCGCATCCTGGGTCATAAATCAGATCTCAACTGGTACCAAAAGATTGGGATCATTCCCTGCATATTTTAAGACCACAATGCTCTGAAACTAGAACTCAATCACAAAAGGAAAGGAAAGTTGGAAATAAATCAAATACATGGAGGCTAAAAAGAATCCTGCTAAGGAATGAAGGGATCAACCAGGAAATTAAAGAAGAATTTTTAAAAATCATGGAAACAAATGAAAATGAAAACATAACTTTTCAAAATCAAAAATGAACTACTGGGACTTCATCAAGATCAAAAGATTTTGCACACCAAAGGAAACAGTCAAAAAAACCAAAAGAGAACTGACAGAATGTGAGAAGATATTTGCAAATGACATATCAGATAAAGGCTTTTATCCAAAATCTATAAAGAACTTATTGAACTCAACGCCCAAAGAACAAATAATCCAATCAAGAAATGTGCAGAGGACATGAACAGATATTTCTGCAAAGATGACATCAAAATGGCCAACAGACACATGAAAAGTGCTCCACATCACTCAGCATCAGGGAAACACAAATCAAAACCACAGTGAGATACCACCTCACACCAGTCAGAATGGCTAAAATTAGGAAGTCAAGAAATAACAGGTATTGGTGAGGATATGGAGAAAGGGGAACTGTCCTACACTGTTGGTGGGAATGCAAGATGGGGCAACCACTCTGAAAAACAGTATGTAGGTTCCTCAAAAAGTTGAAAATAGAGTTAACCTATGACCCAGCAATTGTACTACTGGGTATTTACCCTAAAGATACAAATATAGAGATCTGAAGGGGTACATACACCTGAATGTTTATAGCAGCAATGCCCACAATAGCCAAACTCTGGAAAGTATCTAGATGTCCATCAACAGATGAATGGATAGAGAAAATGTAATATGTGTATATGTATATAAAAATATAAATCAATGGAATATTATGCAGCCATCAAAAATGAAATCTTGCCATTTGTAATGATGATGGAACTAGAGGGTATTATGTTAAGCAAAATAAGTCAATCAGAGAATGACAATTATCATATGATCTCTCTGATATGAGGAATTTGAGAGGCAGGACTTGGGATTGTGGGGAGTAGGGAAGGAAAAATAAAACAAGATGAGAGTGGGAAGGAGATGAACATTTAAAGACTCTTAATCTCATGAAACAAATTGAGGGTTGGTGGGGGGTGGGAGGGTAGGGATAGGGTGGTTGGGTTATGGACATTGGGGAGGGTATGTGCTATGGTGAGTGCTGTGTAATGTGTAAGCCTGATGATTCACAGACCTGTACCTCTGGGACAAATAATACATTATATATTAATGAAATTAAAACAAACAAACAAATAAACAAACAAACAAAAACAGGTTTGACTTTCTTGCATGGCAATACTTGGTTTGACTTGAGTCATAGCTGCCTGCTTTGGAGACAGCATGTATAATTCTGCCTACCATAATTCTCTCACTCAAATTGCATCATTAGTGTATCGGTTAAGAAAGTTGGCATAAGGGAATCCTGGGTGGCTCAGTTGGTTAAGTGGCTGCCTTCAGCTCAGGTCATGATTCCAGGGTCCTGGGATTGAGCCCTGAATTGGGCTCCCTGCTCATTAGACAGCCTGCTTCTCTCTCTCCCTCTACCTGCCGCTCTGCTTACATTAACTCTCTATCTCTCTGTCAAGTAAATAAATTAAAAAGAGAGAAAGTTGGCATAAACACAAATCAAAGCAGTAGCTCTCAAATACTATATATGTAAGGAACATTTGCCGATATGAAGCCTTTGAGTATGTATATATGTATGTCTATGCCTGCATGAAACACCTGGCCTCAGTGTACATTTTGTAGAAGTATTTGAAGTCCTGATTATAAATACTATTTCCTGGAATGTATGCCAGAACTAGAATCTCTGAGGCCAGGTGACCGGAATATGCATTTTTATGCTAGCATCATAAGTATTTCTTATACACACATAAGTTTGAGAACTACTGTTCTTATCCATCCCAACTCAAATTCACTTTACTCACTGGTGGAAGATTAACCTTAATACAATTCTACCATATTGCTTTCTGCTAAAACAATTATTAATGATTTTCCCTTATCTACTGAATGATGTTCAAACTAATCAATCTGACATAAAAAACCTGTCATAATCTATTCAAAGCACTTCCTCCTTATTTTTCCAGCTATGTAAATGTTAAATTCTTTTCAAATTGAATTATTCCTTCCTTGCAAATGCCTCATATCTCTCTAACCTGTAGACTTTGGGAGAAATTTCTCCTTAAATGTGGAAATGTCTTTTTTCTATTTGCCAATTAATTGATACTAGGTAGATATCTGATTTAAGTTGGGTCAATTTTTCCTCAGCTGTTTTTCTTTAAGAGGTTGTAAAACCTGAGAACTTATTATATTAATGTGTACAAATATGTGGAACAGAAAAACAGTGAAAAAGCTGGAATGCACCTCAGGCATTTGCATTTTTATAAGCGAAAAGGATATACTATCAGAGCTAATGGTATAGGAAATTAATATTGATCTAGAATTAGAAGATCCACTTTTAAAATGGAGTCTACCATTAACTTATTGGGTGGTTTGGCATTAATTGGTCAAGATTTCTGAGCTTCAGATTTCTCCATCTGTAAAATTTAGGAGTGGTATAATGGACACGATTTAAAAATGGAAGGAGTGGGAATGCATACTTTTCTTGTTGAATTTTGGGTTGTAATTTTTTTTTCAATACTCTGTTCCTAACTTGTACTGTGTGATGTGAATTTGTCCAAAACATCATTCCATGATGTTCGGTGACCACAAAGAAACATACTCTGTAGAATTAGAGTTGAACCAGATGATTTAGTTTTCTTTCCCTCATTGACTTCAGAGAAGGAGCTATGGGATAAACAAGAAGAAAAAGTAAAAAAATAGAGATGCCAAGTGTAAGTTGAAAGTGAGCTCACTGGGAACTACCAATGAAACTGAAGCTGAAATCAGAGGTGAGCCAAGGGAATTAATTACAGTATAATGCAAAAGCATCTGTTACAGGATCTGATTTAAACTTTCGGTTGTTACAATTTTATTATGAACTTTATGTCTAAAAGAAGTAACAGTACAATGAATAAAATCATATTTATGTCTGATATTAACATTAGCTAAGTATTCCATTGTTACAATATTTCCTAACATCTAACATGGTCTTTGGAAGACTGATACTGGATATTAATTTTCCAATTCTAGAAAATGGACTTCTTGACTTACCTGTTCTTTAGGAAACTCTAATTAAAAATACTTGTACACAGGGTGCCTGGATGGCTCAGAGGGTTAAGCCTCTGTCTTTGGCTCGGGTCATGATCTGAGGGTCGTTGGATTGAGCCCCACATGGGCCTCTCTGCTCAGCAGGGAGCCGGCTTCCTCCTCATTCTCACCTGCTCTCACAGAGACATGTGATCTCTGTGTCAAATAAATAAATAAATAAATAATCTTTAAAAAAATGCCTGTATACAAAATTGTGTTTAATTTGGATCAGTATCCTATTCAAGCCTGTGGTAAGTATTAAGGATAATGTGGTCCATTTATTAAACTAACAAAAGATCCCAAAAAATTCCTTGAGTTCCAAAAAGTTTATATATGCATATATTAATGTAGAAATACATATTATACATGTAGTTAAATATATTGATATAATATTCAATGATATATATTATATATAATAAAATACTATATGTACTATACTATATAATACTATATGTACATATTATTATATAAAATGAAATACTACATATACTATTATATACGTGTATATATATGTGTGTCTATATACATACATATACACACACAATGAGATAATCCTGACAATTCAATGAGGAGGAAAACAATCAGTCATACTTACTTTGGATACATTTTAAAACAAATAATTTACTTGTCACCAATTTATTTGTGGCAGCTTATAGATTCTCATAGTTTTCCATTTAGAAATGAATAAAACATCAGCTTTGCATACCATTCCATTACAGCCTGAAGAAGATTCTGAGTACATTGTGTACTGAACTTTGGGTGAAAATGAATGGGTGTCATTTCTCAAGAGGAATATTAAGTTTCCTATAAAATTCAGGTATTTTCAAAAGATTCTCTCCCTCTCTCAATTTTTCTAACTGATATGCAAGTTTTGTAATATGTTAGGTCAAATGTTGGAATAAATTTGTTAGATACCTTCAAGTAGAGAATGAACTATTTGAAATATTATATCATGTGAAGAAACATGAAAATAACTAGAATATAAACATCTTAGATATTACTTGTTGCTCCTACCTTATTTCTCTTTCTTATTTCTCTTTTGTAGACTTCATAAAAATTTTGAAAACATACAAAAAGATAGAAAACACAGACATCAAGAGTGAGAACCTGAGCAACCTAAGCTGATCAGACACAAGCTGCATAAAAAGACTTCTCTAGCATAAATTTGCAAGGAGAAGTAATTAACTGAAGGATAAGAGGAGCTGAAAGTAAGGTTCCAAGTTTGGCATTCCAAGATGCCAAAACAAGTTGCATCCTGTTATTTGAAAAGAAAAGTACCAAAAAACATTGATTGACTTGAAACATCAATTAAGAGCTAATTGTTTTGATTTGTTTTGCTTTGTTTTTTAAATAGAAAAGGAGTAGTTTTATTCCAGCCCAAGTTAGGACAGCTGCCTATGATACACAATCTTCACAAAGAAACTGAAGAGCTGATTGCTTTAAGAAAATACATTTGAACATCTCTCCAGTGTAGTTGGGTTAACTTTGGAAACAAAATTGACATAGCTGAAAGGTTGTAAATTCTTTAAATATGTCATTATTTTTCAGAATTGTTCATTTCAACATTTTTGTTTTGATCTATGCAATCTGATTCTTTCATTTTGAACTTTAAAAAATCATTTATTTATTTAAGAAAATGAGCAAGAGAGAAAACATGAGGGAGGTGCAGAGGGAGAGGGAGAAACAGGTTCCCCATTGAGTAGGGAGACTGATGCAGGGCTCCATTCAAGGACCCTAAGATCATGGCTAGAGCTGAAGGCAGATGATTCACTGTCTGAGCCACTCAGGCACCTCCTTATTTTGAGTTTTTAAACATATATCCCATTATGTAAACACATAAAAATGCAAAATTGAATAGCTTTATCATGAAAGTAAATACTTTAGATTTATTACTTAAACCTGTTTTTAGTATATTTGTAATTATTTTCTCCTAGTAACATAAACATAACATAATGTCCCTTTTGGGAAGGAGGGGGTTCTGGACACATTAAACTTCTCAGTGTAGATTAGGATTTGTTTACAGCAAATTAGCCTTTATCATTCAGCTTCTACTAGTTGAAGTAATTATATACCATGGTATTAATGAATGCTAGTTAAAATTCAACCCAGAATTCCTTGACATACTGAAATTAATAAAATTATTATATTATAACCTGTCATACAGGCTATAGTTTTCACACAACTGATGTGATTCTTTTATTTCAAGTATGGGATACGTCAAACAAATAGCATATGCATACAAAATACATTTCTTCATGAGGATATAAAGACTAAACTAGTATTTAGAGTATTTAAAATTTTATTATAAAATTTTATAAAAGCTAATATTACAGAATATACATTAGTGTCATAATTGAAACTTTTTTGTTCTTAAAAACTTTATTGAAATATACTTAATGTACAATTCACCCATTTAAAGAGGCTGGGGGTGGGATGAAAGGGGAAAATAAAGTGTACAATTCAATGGTTTTTAGTATGTTTGGAGTTGTAAATCCACATTCACAATCAATTATACACAGTCATTAATACTCAATCCTTCCTTCCCTTCTGTTCTAGACAACTACTAGTATATATTTTATCTCAGATAGGCTTTTATAAAATTCAATATAAATGGAATCATACACAATGTGGTCTTTTCTGATTGGTGTTTGTCATCTACCATATTTTCAAGGCTCATCCATGTTGTAGCATGTATCAGGACTTCATTGCTTCTTATTTTTTTTTAAGATTTTATTTTTTTGTCAGAGAGAGACAGAGTGAGCACAGGCCGACAGAATGGTAGGCAGAGGCAGATGGAGAAGCAGGCTCCCCGCTGAGCAAGGAGCCCGATGAGGGACTTGATCCCTGGACGCTGGGATCATGATCTGAGCCGAAGGCAGCCGCTTAACCAACTGAGCCACCCAGGCGTCACTTCATTGCTTCTTTTAACTAAATAATATTCTGTTGTGAGGATATACCACATTTTGTTGTAAGAATACACCACAATTTGATGCACATTTGATGCAAATGAACATTTGATGCATTCATCAGTTGGTGGATATTTAGGTTGCTTCCATTGTGGGGGTATTATAAGTGATGCTGTTATAAATATCCACGTAGAAGTATGTGTATAGCTATATCATTTCAATTCCTTTGGTATATATCTAGGAGTGGAATTGTTGGGTCATATGGAAACTTTGTTTAATTTTGAGGGAAGGATGAGGGAATATTCTGATTGTAAGAGACAAGATATTTCACATATTGTATCACATATCACATTTTAAAAATTGGCAAAACTAAACTATAATTTTTAAGGATACAAACTTGGGTGATAAAACCATCAAGAAAAGCAAAGAAATAACTATAGAAGTCAAAATGGTGGTATTTTTTAAGAAAGAGTAGGGACTGTGATAAAAATAAAGTACAGGGTGGGAATTCTTGGATAACTGAACAAATGCTATTTCCTGATACATGATATATGTGGTGGTTATAAAAGAATATTTGTTTTATACTATATGATATAGGAAAGAGGATGTTAGGAATCAAAGCCAATAGCCAAGAAAGAATTCTTGATAAATCTTTTGTGTATAAAGGTGATTCTATTAAAGCATGGGACAGGACAGTGGGCAGAAAGAGCCACAATGGGGTCTTGAGGAATGACCCATTTTATACTTTCAAGTTGGGAGGGCATTAGGGATAGTGTAAGTCTCTAAGGAATTTTGGAAACAAGGTTTCCAGGACCTTGAGGGGGCCAGCTATTGTTGGGAAAGGGTCACTTATGACTATCTCATAAAACCTAAGTCACGAGACCCTTCAGATGTATATCAGTGGGTCATATGCTTGGAGGATGATTGCCACCATGTATCTTGAGGGTTTCGAGATAAAGGAAGTTTCCAAAATATGTTAAAACAGACTTACAGGATCATGATGGTGGGGGTAGGATAGGACTTAGGATGGCCTTTTGCCCTTAGAAAAGTGTCAAGAACAAGGCAGTTGAGTCTGTAGAGGACTGTCCCTCTGCTTGTTTCAAGGACCTGTCAATGTAGGTAGTAAGGAAATTTAATAATTTTCTTCTGTTTTTGTTTCCTACATCACTATATATTTGTTTAATGTGATTTTATTTCATTGTACTTTAAAATAAAAAGAAAAAAATAATTTAAAAATACAAATAATAAAAATAAAGGTGCAATAAGTTCATTTTTTTAGAGATAAAAATGGGATTTTTCACCAGCAATTCCACACTAAAATAATTAAAGGTAGGTTTTTGAAAGAAGGAAAATGATCTCAAATGGAAGTTGAAAATGCAGAAGGTAATATTTAACACCAAGAAGGGCAAATATATGAATAAATATAAATGAATGTTGACTCTTGCACTAACAACTGCAATGTTATAAAGAATTTATAATATATTTATGAAATAGGGTAATAAGGGTGTTGGAGACCATGGCACGGTTGGAGTCAAGGATCAAACCAGGCCCTGACTTGTGTCTCCTTCAAAGTCCGGACACCTTGACAAGGTTAAGGACAGGAAAGTTGACTACACTGAGAAAAGGGTCTGTGCTATGTGTCGTGCACTCGCCTACGTGACTTCCCACACACTCCCCCTACAGAAGGGAACAATGTGGTCAGGGTCATGAATTCTTAGTTGGTCCTTGTTGTTCTGTACCTCCCATAACCCACTCCCTGGTTGATTGTCTTGCTAATGGCTTTAGCCAAAACTACCTGACATCATGAGGTTTGCTTGTAGTCAATGTAATCTTGTTATACAAACTTGTGATCATCTGACTAGGTACTGATGTATTACTCCTCCTATTCTGGTCTGCCTTATAAATGCTTGTAAGATGTGGAATAAAATCGGCACTGTTGGACATCCTCCTCAGTGTCCCTCCTGCCCCCATCTCTTTGTCTCTTAATTTCTTTTCACCATCCTCTTAGCCCTCACGTTTTCCTGGTCAATTTGTCGCGCTGGCCGTGACATAAGGGGGTAGATGTAAAATGACTTAAATATTCTATATTTCTGTAAGTGTAAAGGAAGTGGTTAAAAATGCCAAATTTTTATTGCATTATGACAAGTAAGGCATATGTATTGTAGTCTTTAGTGTAATTATTATAATAGTAAAATTAGATGCAACTCTAAAGCTAAAAAAAGTAAAAAAAATCAGGCATAAAGAAGGAAAAAGGAAGGTAAAGATTAAAGTAGAAATCAATGAATTAGAAAGCAAGCATAAAATGGAGAAAAATCAGTAAATCTAAATATTGTTTTTTTAAAATACATTAATAGGAATGATAAATCTCTAGAAAGATTGATCAAGAAAATAAAAGGGAGAACATGGACTTCATTACAGATTCTACAGATACATCAAAATAATGAGAGGTCATTAGAGTGAATTTATGTAGATTCTTTATGTAGATTCTTTCAACAGTTTGCATAAAATAGAATGGTCTTCAAAAAGCACAAACTACCAAAACTGAGAGACTATTAAAAATCTTTATAATCTGACTTCTATTGAAGAGATTATATTAAATTCTTTCATATGCACATGCAAATAAAAACACATGCATACACAAACACACACAATTTCACATGCCTTTATTAATAAATTCTTCAAATATTTAGGAAATAAATACCACCAATTTTGTATACTCTCAGAACACAGAAGAAGGAGCACCTCTTTAATATATTTGTTAAAGACAGCATAACCTAGATTATATAATCTGATATTATTTCAGAAAAGAAAAATTACAGATCAGTCTCTCTTATCTACATATATGTTATAATAAAATATTAGCAAATTGAATATATTAAAAGAATAAGACATTGTTTCCAAATAAGTTTATTTTGTTTGTTCATTTGTTTCAATCTACAGCTGCTAAAACAACTTAGCACAAATTTAGCAGCCCACAAAACACATATTTATTATCTCATATGTTCTATGATCAGAAGTCTGGGTGGATTTGGCTGAAATTAAAACATCAGTCAGGCTGAGTTTCCTATCGAAATCTCTGGGAAAGGATCTGCTTTCAGGCTTATTCAGGTTTTTGGAAGAATTCAGTATTTCAAGAGCAAGATTGAGGTTTCTATTTCCTTGAATGCTATCACCTAGAGGCTGTCCTTACCTTCTAGAGGTCTCAGTCTTGTCCTTGTAAATAGCTCCAATGCAATGATGTGGTGAACACTTCTTGTGCTTAGAAATCTCTTGGTGTTCTTCTGCTGCACTTCTCCTGCTTCATCTTTCACCTTCTCTCTGGAACTCTAGAGAGAAATATTGCTCTATTATTAAAGGCTCATGCAATCAGATTGGGCCACCTGGATAGTCTCATTATTTAAGCCATGTAGTCTTTTTTTTATTATTAAGATTTTATTTATTTATTCGATAGACGGCAATCACAAGTAGGCAGAGAGGCAGGCAGAGACAGAGAGAGGGGCAAGCAGGCTCCCTGCTGAGCAGAGAGCTAGATGTGGGGCTTGATCCCAGGACTCTAGGATCATGACCTGAGCTGAAGGCAGAGGCTTTAATCCACTGAGCCACCCAGTTGCCCCAACAAAATAGTTCTTAAAACAAAGACTGTTACAAAAGTTAAAGAAGTACGCTATGTAATCATTAAGGGAACAATCAAACAAGAAGAAAAAAGTTGTATATATTTATATACCCAAAATGAGAGAACACAAATACATAAAATGGTTAGTAACTGTTATGCCCCGATAATGGGTCCGTGATTAAAAGAGCGAGACTGATACAAAGTGAAGGTCAAGCAAAGCTTTATTTCATGCCAAGCATCAAGAATCTAACCGAACGTTTGGGGCCGCACCTCTTACAAGAGAGGGCGACCCTTCTCTGTTTCATAGTCTAGTTTTTAAGGGCAAAGGCCATGTGGTCGGGCCTGGCCATGCACAGGTGGCCAATGAGATTATAACACACACAGGATACTGAACAGTGATGCTAGGTGACCAACTGAGTTACAATTTACCTTAGTAGACATTTGAACCAGCCTATTACACCTTGATTGGGATTGGAGCCCAAAAGGCTCCCAAAGGTCAGGGCCCATACTCCTTGGTAACCAGGGAGACAGTATGCATCCCCCCACTGATCAGATGTCTCCACCTGGCCTAACCCACCTTTGTATCTGGGCTTTGTTACCTGATGCTGGTTTCCGGGACTTGTCTCCAAGTAAATCCCCTGGGGGAAGAGGAGCAGGGACAGTTTCTAAATAGGTCCTTACAGTAACAAATATAAATGAAGTAATTGGTAGTAATAGAGTAATATTAGGGGACTTTAACACCCCACTGACATTGATAAACAGGTCATATAAAGAGAAATCAACAAGAAAACAATGGCTTTGAATGACGAACTGGATTGAAACGGACTTAACTGATATATCCAGAACATTCCATTCTAAAACAGCAGAATACACATTCTTTTCAAGTGCACATGGGATGTTCTCCAAAACTGATAACATATTAGGTTACAAATCAGGCCTTAACAAGTACAAAAGGATTAAAATCATACCATGTTCCTTTTCTGATCACAACACTATGAAACTTGAAGTCAACCACAGGAGAAACATTTGGAAAGACCACAAATACACGGAGGTTAAGGAACATACTATTAAAGAATGAATGGAATTAAAGGAGAAATTAAAAAGTACATGGAAACAGATTGGGAGACAAGATGGCAGGGAAGTAGGAGGAGGCGCCATTTCAACCTGTACCCTAAAGTGAGCTGATTACCTACCAAAGAACTCTGATCACCCATGATTAGACTGATATCAGAACCAGTGGGCAGGTAAAGTGAAGTGGGAACATCGGACTGATATTGGAAGATAAACAAAAGGGGAAGGGAGCCACCAGAAGTGACCCATTGGATAGTAATACCCCAGTACTAGAGTACCCTGCGTCTGGGGACCAGCATTAACTTGGATACTGGTTGAAAGCACTCAAAAAGAGAAAAGGATCGTGGCGGGGGGTATTGTGGGAATTGGGGCAGCTATGGACAGGGGCTTAACTCCCCGGACCCAGGACAGCCTCCCCTGGCACTGAGCCAGAGAGAGTGTGGCGGAGAAAAGAGGTCTTGGTCCCTGAGCCACCAGCGTGCTCAAGAATACGTGGGATCCGGCTCCTGTGAGGGTCTGGGAGCCTTGCCAGGCGGTAGAACTCCGAGCCGTGCTAACAGAGCCTGAGACGCGCACATCCCTCACCTTCCCCTGAGAGAGGTGCCTGAAGGTCAGCCTGGCGTTCTTAGACCCGCGCCATTCTACCAGAGCTTGAGATGCACACGTGCCCCAAACCCACCCCTGAGAGAGGTGTGTGGAGGCCCAGCATTGTGCTCTCGGACCCGTGCCCTGCTATCAGAGCCTGAGACACGCACGTGTCCCACACCCTCCCCTGAGAGAGGTGCGACCAAGCCTGGTGCTCTTAGACCCAGGAAGACCAGGCACTCCCAGCCCAGGTGAGCAGGAAAGTCTCAGTGTGCAGTCACTGCTTGGTACCTCTCTGGCAGTCTGGAGCTGCCCAGACAGCCGCCGCTGCCATGGTTTTGGGTACAATAGAAGAACCTGTGTCCCCCCAGAATGCAACTTGAAACCTGCTCTGCCAGAGGCCAAGGGGGAATTTATATGGGCTCTGCAGCACCCACGGGGCACCAGACGGAGGCTTCTCTCTGAGAGGGAGGTCAGGGTGCAGTTTGCTTTCCTCTAAACCTAAAAAAAACATCAAAAGTGGTCAAGGCAAGAGAAAAATAAGTGAACAAACATAAAAACCTCCAGAGAACAAAAGCCTGAAAAAACTGTTTTCCTCAGAGCCCACCCCCTTGAGGGGGGCAGGAGGACTTAACTCAGGGAACATCATTGACTGAAATCCTACATGAGGCCCCTCCCCCATGAAACCAACCAGGAAAAAAAAAAAAAAGAATACAAGAGAACAACCACCACTACTTCATAGGACAACTTTTATTTTTAACTCATTCCCACTATTCTGGTTCATTTTTTTTTATATAGATAATTTTTTAACCTATTTACCATCACAGTGAGATGTCCAGTACATCAAATTCCATAACAACCTTCTAACCTGAACTTTTTGATACATACACCTGTGTTTTTCTTTTGCATTTCTATTTTTTTTAATTTTTTTAAATTTTAATTAATTTCATCTAGTTTATTCCTTTTTTTACTTTTATTTTCTAATATTCATATAGAGTTAAATTTCAAGGTAATCCCCTTTCCCCAATCAATGCTACCCTTACAGGTAAACCAATTTTTAATCCCCCTTTATCTTAGGGAAGTTGAGTCCTTTAACAAAGATATCAAGATACATCCAGGAAGAATCAAAACAACCTTCCTCGCCCACACTGAGAATTTATAACCACTCTCCCATCTTTTTCTTCCACCAGTGATTCTGTGTTATTGTTTGTCCTGATAGTATATAAATCTTATACTTGGGGTTCTTTTTGACGAGGTTCTTCCTTTATTTACATAGATAGATAGATAGATAGATAGATAGATAGATATTTCTCTTGTCATATACTTTTATCAGTCTTTTTGTTTGTCTGTTTTTGTCTGTATACTTCATAAATCTTACCTTGGGGCCCATTTGGCCTGAACCTTCTCTTTTATCTTCCCTTTTTTCCCTGTCTCTCTCTCTCTCTCTCATTTTTTTTTCTTTTTCTTTTCTATTTTCTCTCATTTGGGTGGGTAATCCTAATTGCTCAGAAGCATTCCAGGGTGCATCTTGACTGCACCACAGTTGATACATCCAGCTACATCCATTCAGTCATCTCTCACCAACTAGGAGGAGGAATGCCCAACAGAAGAAAAATACAGAGGATGGGCCTTCTGCAACAGAGCTAATGGCTATCAACATAGACAATATGTTGGAAAGAGAATTCAAACTAACAATTATCCAGGCAATAGCTAGGTTGGAGAAAGTCATGGATGACCAAACAGAATTGATTAGGACAGAACTGAAAACGACCAGGGATGATGTTCTCAATGTTAGGGCAGAACTGAAAGCTACCAGGGATGAGGTTTGCAATGCTCTCAATGAGTTCCAATCTAATCTAAATTCTCTCAAAGCTAGGGTAACTGAGACAGAAGATAGAATTAGTGATCAGGGGGAAAAACAGATAGAGAGAAAGGATCAGGAGGAAGCCTGGAACAAACAGCTTAGAAGCCACGAAAACAGAATCAGGGAAATAAATGATGCCATGAAAGTTCCAATGTCAGAATTATTGGAATCCCTGAAGGGGAGGAGAAAGAAAGATGTCTAGAATATATAGTGGAACAAGTTCTTCATGAAAATTTTCCTAATCTCGCAAATGGAACCAGCGTTCATGTACTAGAGGCCGAACGGTCTCCACCCAAGATTATAGATTCCAAAAAAAATCAAGGTACCTGATAGTCAAAATTAGGATTCATAATTGTAGATACAATCTCTTGAAAGCCTCTAGGAAAAAGAGGCTCCTTACTTACAGGGGATAGCCCATCAGAATAACCTCAGACCTGTTCACAGAGACCTGGCAAGCCAGAAAGGGCTGGCAAGATATATTCAGGGAACTAAATGAGAAGAACATGCATCTAGAATACTTTATCCAGCAAGATTGACATTCAAAATGGATGGAGAGATAAAGAACTTCCAAGACCGGCAAGGCTTAAAAGACTATGCAACCACCAAGCCAACACTGCAGGAAATATTAAGTGGGGGGGGTTCTATAAAAGAGGAAAAATCCTAAGAATAGCATTGAACAGAAATATAGAGACAATCTACAGAAATAAAGATTTCAAAGGTAAAACGATGTCAACAAATACGTATCTATCAATAATCACTCTCAGTGTGAAAGGCCTAAATGTGCCCATCAAAAGACACAGGGTTGCAGATTGGATAAAACAACAGGACCCATCCATATGTTGTCCACAAGAGACCCATTTTGAACCTAAAGATACACCCAGACTGAAAGGGAAGGGATGGAGAAGCATCTTTCATGCCAAAGGGCCTCAAAAGAAGGCCGGGGTAGCGATTCTCATATCAGATAAATTAGATTTTAAACTAAAGGCTGTAGTCAGAGATACAGAAGGACACGACATCATTCTTAAAGGGACTATCCACCAAGATGATCTAACAATTGTAAATATCTATGCCCTCAATATGGGAGCGGTTAATTACATAAGAAAACTGTTAATCAAGATAAAGAGTCATATTGATATGAATACATTAATAGTAGGAGATCTTAACACGCCTCTCTCAGAAATAGATCATCAAAGCAGAAAATCAATAAAGAAACAAGAGCACTGGGGGGAGGAGTCAAGATGGCGGAGAAGTAGCAGCTGAGACTACTTCAGGTAGCGGGAGATCAGCTAGATAGCTTATCTAAAGATTGCAAACACCTACAAATCCAACGGAAGATCGAAGAGAAGAAGAACAGCAATTCTAGAAACAGAAAATCAACCACTTTCTGAAAGGTAGGACTGGCGGAGAAGTGAATCCAAAGGGACGGGAAGATAGGCCCCGGGGGGAGGGGCCGGCTCCCGGCAAGCGGCGGAGCAACGGAGCACAAAATCAGGACTTTTAAAAGTCTGTTCCGCTGAGGGACATCGCCCCAGAGGCTTAACTGGGGTGAAGCCGACGCGGGGCCAGTGTGGCCTCAGGTCCCGGAGGGTCACAGAAGGATCAGGGGTGTCTGAGTGTCGCAGAGCTTGCAGGTATTAGAACGGGGAAGCCGGCTACAGAGACGGAGCTGAGGAGTGAGCTCACAGCTCGGACTTACCTTGAACCAGTCGCAGGCACAGTGAGCTCGGAGCGCGGCCGGAGGCCAGGCAGACGGGAGTAATTGGGCGCTGTTCTCTGAGGGCGCACTGAGAAGTGGGGCCCCGAGCTCTCGGCTCCTCCGGGCCAGAGACTGGGAGGCCGCCATCTTCATTCCCGTCCTCCAGAACTCTATGGAAAGCGCTCAGGGAACAAAAGCTCTTAATTACATAAGAAAACTGTTAATCAAGATAAAGAGTCATATTGATATGAATACATTAATAGTAGGAGATCTTAACACGCCTCTCTCAGAAATAGATCATCAAAGCAGAAAATCAATAAAGAAACAAGAGCAATGGGGGGAGGAGTCAAGATGGGGGAGAAGTAGCAGCTGAGACTATTCAGGTAGCGGGAGATCAGCTAGATAGCTAATCTAAAGATTGCAAACACCTACAAATCCAACGGAAGATCGAAGAGAAGAAGAACAGCAATTCTAGAAACAGAAAATCAAACCCTAGCGGATTACTCAGGCCAGCCCCTGGTAGGGCGGTGCAACTCCGCCTGGGGCAAAGACACTTGAGAATAACTACAACAGGCCCCTCCCCCAGAAGATCAACAAGAAATCCAGCCGGGACCAAGTTCACCTACCAAGGAGTGCAGTTTCAATACCAAGGAGAGCAGCGGAATTCCAGAGGAAGAGAAAGCAAAGCACGGAACTCATGGCTTTCTCCCCAAGATTCTTTAGCCTTGCAGTTAATTTAATTTTTTTTCTTTTTCAATTTTTTTCTCTTCTTCTGTTAAATTTTTTTAACTTTTACCCTTTTCTTTTTTAATGTTTTTTAACTAGTTTATCTAATATATATATATATATATATTTTTCCTTTTTATATTTTTTTCATTATTGGTTTTCTTTATTTATTTGTTTCTTTTTTCTTTTTTCTTTTTCTTTTTCTTTCTGAACCTCTTTTCATCCCCTTCCACCCCCCTCACGATTTGGGATCTCTTCTGATTTGGCTAAAGCATATTTTCCTGGGGTTGTTCCCACCCTTTTAGTATTTTACTTACTCCTTCATATACTTTTATCTGGACAAAATGACAAGGCGGAAAATTTCACCACAAAAAAAAGAACAAGAGGCAGTACCAAAGGCTAGGGACCTATTCAATACAGACATTGGTAATATGTCAGATCTAGAGTTCAGAATGACG
>NW_022631071.1:3145925-3168830 GCF_010015895.1 Lontra canadensis | reverse complement strand
AACCAAAGAGACTAAGAATCTATACACAGAAAACTATAAAGTACTCATGAAAGAAATTGAGGAAGACACAAAGAAATGGAAAAATGTTCCATGCTCCTGGATTGGAAGAATAAATATTGTGAAAATGTCTATGCTACCTAAAGCAATCTGCACATTTAATGCAATTCCTATCAAAGTACCATCCATTTTTTTCAAAGAAATGGAACAAATAATCCTAAAATTTATATGGAACCAGAAAAGACCGCGAATAGCCAAAGGTATTATGAAAAAGAAAGCCAAAGTTGGTGGCATCACAATTCCGGACTTCAAGCTCTATTACAAAGCTGTCATCATCAAGACAGCATGGTACTGGCACAAAAACAGACACATCGATCAATGGAACAGAATAGAGAGCCCAGAAATAAACCCTCAACTCTATGGTCATCTGATCTTGGACAAAGCAGGAAAGAATGTCCAATGGAAAAATGACAGCCTCTTCAATAAATGGTGTTTGGAAAATTGGACAGCCACATGCAGAAAAATGAAATTGGATCATTTCCTTACACCACACACGAAAATAGACTCAAAATGGATGAAGGACCTCAATGTGAGAAAGGAATCCATCAACATCCTTGAGGAGAACACAGGCAGCAACCTCTTTGACCTCAGCCACAGCAACATCTTCCTAGGAACATCGCCAAAGGCAAGGGAAGCAAGGGCAAAAATGAACTATTGGGACTTTATCAAGATCAAAAGCTTTTGCAGAGCAAAGGAAACAGTTCACAAAACCGAAAGACAACTGACAGAATGGGAGAAGATATTTGCAAATGACATATCAGATAAAGGGCTAGTGTCCAGAATCTATAAAGAACTTAGCAAACTCAACACCCAAAGAACAAATAATCCAATCAAGAAATGGGCAGAAGACATGAACAGACATTTCTGCAAAGAAGACATCCAGATGGCCAACAGACACATGAAAAAGTGCTCCATATCACTCAGCATCAGGGAAATACAAATCAAAACCACAATGAGATACCACCTCGCACCAGTCAGAATGGCTAAAATTAACAAGTCGGGAAATGACAGATGCTGGTGAGGATGCGGAGAAAGGGGAACCCTCCTACACTGTTGGTGGGAATGCAAGCTGGTGCAACCACTCTGGAAAACAGCATGGAGGTTCCTCAAAATGTTGAAAATAGAACTACGCTATGACCCAGCTAATGCACTGCTGGGTATTTACCCTAAAGATACAAACGTAGTGATCCGAAGGGGCACGTGCACCCGAATGTTTATAGCAGCAATGTCTACAATAGCCAAACTATGGAAAGAACCTAGATGTCCATCAACAGACGAATGGATAAAGAAGATGTGGTATATATATACAATGGAATACTATGCAGCCATCAAAAGAAATGAAATCTTGCCATTTGCGACAACGTGGATGGAACTAGAGGGTATCATGCTTAGCGAAATAAGTCAAGCGGAGAAAGACAACTATCATATGATCTCCCTGATATGAGGGAGAGGAGATGCAACATGGGGGGTTAATGGGGTAGGAGAAGAGTAAATGAAACAAGTTGGGATTGGGAGGGAGACAAACCATAAGTGACTATTAATCTCACAAAACAAACTGAGGGTTGCTGGGGGGAGGGGGGTTGGGGGGGTGGGGTTATGGACATTGGGTAGGGTATGTGCTATGGTGAGTGCTGTGAAGTGTGTAAACGTGGAGATTCACAGACTTGTACCCCTGGGGGAAAAAAAATATATATGTTTATAAAAAATAAAATTAAAAAAAAAAAGAAACAAGAGCACTGAATGACACATTGGACCAGATGGACCTCATAGATATATACAAACATTCCACCCTAAAGCAACAGAATACTCATTCTTCTCAAGGGCACATGGAACCTTCTCCAGAATAGACCACATACTGGGTCACAAATCATGACTCAACTGATACCAAAAGATTGACATTATTCCCTGCATATTCTCAGATCACAATGCTTTGAAACTGGAGCTCAATCACAAGGAAAAGTTCAGAAGGAACTCAAACACCTGGAAGCTAAAGACCACTTTGCTTAAGAATGCTTGGATCAACCAGGAGATCAAAATAACTTAAAGAATTCATGGAAACCAATGAGAATGAAGACAGTTCGGTCCAAAACCTTTGGGATACAGCAAAGGCGGTCCTAAGGGGGAAATACATAGCCATTCAAGCCTCCTTCAAAAAAATTGAAAAATCCAGAATACAGCAGCTGTCTCTACACCTTAAAGAACTGGAAATCAACAACAAATCAAACCAACTCCACACATAAGAAGGGAAATAATCAAGATTAGAGCTGAGATCAATGAGGTAGAAACCAGAGATACAGTAGAATGTATCAATGAAACTAAAGTTGGTTTTTTGAAAAGATCAATAAGATTGATGAACCATTGGCCACACTAATCCAAAAGAAAAGAGAGAAAGCCCAAATTAATAAAATTATGAATCAAAAGGGAGAGATCACAACTAACACCAAGGAAGTAGAAACAATCATCAGAAGTTATTATCAACAGTTATATGCCAATAAGCTAAGCAACCTAGATGAAATGGATGCATTCCTGGAAAACTATAAACTTCCAAAATTGAACCAGGAAGAAATCGACAACCTGAATAGACTGATATCTAGTAACAAGATTGAAACAGTGATCAAAAACCGCCCATAAAACAAGAGCTCAGGACCTGATGGATTCCCTGGGGAATTCGACCAAACTTTCAAAGAAGTAATAACACCTATTCTCCTGAGCTGTTTCAAAAAATTGAAGCAGAAGGAAAACTTCCAGACTCCTTTTATGAAGTCAGCATTACCCTGATCTCCAAGCCAGGCAAAGACCCTACCAAAAGGGAGAATTTCAGACCAATATCCCTGATGAATATGGGTGCTAAAATTCTCAACAAGATCCTAGCAAACAGGATCCAACAGCACATTAAAAAGATTATCCACCATGACCACGTGGGATTCATCCATGGTTTACAAGGATGATTCAACACTAGCAAATCAATCATTTTGATAGAACAAATCAGTAACAGAAGAGAGAAGAACCACATGGTCCTCTCAATTGATGCTGAATAAGCATTTGACAAAATCCAGCATCCGTTCGTGATTAAAACACTTCAAAGTATAGGGATAGAGGCAACATTCCTGAATTTCATAAAATCTATGAAAGACCCACAGCAAATATCATCCTCAATGGGAAAAAGGTCACAGCCTTCCCGTTGAGATCAGGATCACGACAAAGATGCCCACTCTCACCACTCTTCTTCAACATAGTATTAGAAGTCCTAGCAACAGCAATCAGACAACAAAGGGAAATAAAAGGTATCCAAATTGGCAATGAAGAAGTCAAACTCTCTCTCTTCACAGATGACATTATACTTTATACGGAAAACCCAAAAGACTCCACCCCCAAACTGCTAGAACTCATACAGCAATTCAGGAATGTGGCAGGATACGTTAATGTACAGAAAACAGTGTCTTTCTTATACACTAACAATGAAAATACAGAAAGGGAAATTAGAGAATCGATTCCATTTACTATAGCTTCAAGAACCATAAGATACCTGGGAATAAACCTAACCAAAGAGGTAAAGGAACTGTACTCGAGGAACTACAGAACACTCATGAAAGAAATTGAAGAAGACACAAAAAGATGGAAGACCATTCCATGCTCTTAGATAGGAAGAATAAACGTTGTTAAATGTCTATATTGCCTAGAGCAATCTATACTTTTAATGCCATTCCAAACATCATTCCACCAGTATTTTTCAAAAACTGGAGCAAATAATCCAAAAATTTGTATGGAATCAGAAGGACCCCCAATCACTAAGGAAATGTTGAAAAACAAAAATAAAACTGGGGACACATTACCTGATTTCAAGCTTTACTCCAAAGCTGTGATCACCAAGACAGCATGGTACTGGCATAAAAACAGACACATAGACCAGTTGAACAGAGTAGAGAGCCCAGATATGGACCCTCAACTCTAGGGGCAAATAATTTTCGACAAAGCAGGAAAAAATATACAGTGGAAAAAAGACAGTCTCCTCAATAAATGGTGCTGGGAAAACTGGAAAACTATATGTAGAGGAACAAAACTCTACCATTCTCTTTCACTGTACACAAAGATAAACTCGAAATGGATAAAAGACCTCAACGTGATCAGGAATCCATCAGAATCCTAGAGGAGAACATAGTCAGTAACCTCTTTGATATCAGCCACAGCAACTTCTTTCAAGATATGTCTCCAAAGGCAAAGGAAATAAAAGCAAAAATGAACTTTTGGGACTTCGTCAAGATCAAAAGCTTCAGAAGACCAAAGAAAACAGTCAACAAAACAAAGAGGCAAGCCATGGAAGGGAAGAAGGTATTTGCATATGACACTATAGACAATGGGCTGATATCCAAGATCTATAAAGACCTTCTCAAACTCAACACCCAAGAAACAAATAAGCCAAAAAAAAAAATGGGCAGAGGACATGAACAGTCATTTCTCCAAAAGAAATGTCTGCACAGATGCATCTACAGATTTTAAGCCTAAATAAAGTAAGTGAACTGAAAACCAAGACACTAATACAGGGTATTTTTCAAAGCATGTTTCCTTCATATTTGTATTGCTCTAGCACTAAACAGAATTTAAGAGACTTTATAATTATCAAACCTTGAGCTACTCTTCTTTAGGGCTGTGTTGGATACATATAGGAATCATTTTTTTTCTTTTTTTTTTTCCTTAAGATGTAGTAATCATTTCTAGGAAAAAGGAATATATAATATTTAAAGTAGTGAGTTGAAAATCACAATGTAAAAGAAACCAAACTGCACTGAAGAGGGAAATAGCATATCATAAGGAATGCAACTGCTTGAACTAAATCCTGATGCATGTTCCAATTATAATATTCAATTTAAAAAAAAGAAGTAAGAAGCTGTTTTTATTAAGATATACCACAATCTCTTATATTTCATTCACCATAACATTTCTTAGCATCCATTCTTTTGGTTTTGTATGTGATTCATTGCAAAATATATTCTCCAATTTTAAACAACTTTGCATTCTAACTTATAATTTGAAAACAGAAAATGTATGGGAGAGACAAGATGGTGTAGGGGACCTCATTTCATCTGGTCCCTTGAATTTAGCTAGATAACTATCAAAGCTTTCTGAACACCCATGAATTCAACCTGAGATATGAGAAAAGAATTGCTGGACCTCTACAAGTATAAAAGTGACCACTGTTTACACAGTAGGAGGTGCTGAGAAGTGAATCCGAGGGGAGATATCAGAAGATAAATATCAGGGGGTAGAAAGTGTCCATAAACTGGCTACAGGAAAGTTATTCAGTCCCAGAACACAAAATTGGAACCCTAGTAATCTGTTCCAGTGAGAGACATCCCTGCCTGAAAGCTGAGCACTTGGTGAATCAGGGAAGAATCTTAGGTGGGACAGTGTGGTCTCAGGATCACTGGAAACACAGAAGGAACTGGGATGCTTGAGCTCGTAGAGTTCCCAAGAACAGGAGCGGGAAACCTGTTTAGGATCAGTGAGCTTGGCAGAGGGCTCTCAGCTTGGTTCACCACAAACTGTGAGCTGTGGCCCAATCAGGCAACAGCTCTCTGTGCTAAGGGCCCTACAAGGTACAGAAATGCAGGACTCTCTGCCTTCTACTGGGAGGATTGGTGTGGGCATACAGCACAGGAATTTGCAGAGTTTGGCACACACAAAAGTAAATACCACTTATCCCTGAGGGTTCACTGAGCAGGGCATACTGTAATCTTTTGGTTCTGAGTCTGGAGAGTGGGAACAGCCATCTTAATTTTGATCCTCTAAAGAGGCATGGAAAGACTTTAGGGAACAAGAGCAACACAGAGCAAACAAAAACAACTTCACCGAGCCTGGCCTCATGGCAAGGAGTAGTGAAACTCCACCCAGGCAAAGACACCTGAGAACCAGCACAGAAGACCCCACCCCCAGAAGACCAACTGGAAGAACAGATGAACAGCAGGTTTACAGACAGGGCTGCAAAACTCCAGCACTATAGGAAAATAGTATGTAGAATTAAGGTATTTTTCTCACTATTTGTTTATCTTAGAGTTTAAAATTTTCTATTTTTTTTTCTTTTTTCCCTTTTCAACTTGTTTCTTATTTTATCAACTCTTTCTTTTTAAGACGTTTTTGAACTTCCATTTTTTACATTTACATTTATAGAGATATTCTTCATTTGGGGCTTCCCTTCATTCTATTCAATTTTATTTTTCTATACTCATAAGTTTTGCTTCCTTTACAATTTTGGGATTTAGTGTTTTCTATCTCAAAGACCAAAATACACCCAGGACCAAGTGAATCACACTGTTTTGTCCACCCTATGAGATTAAATTCTTTCTCCCCCCTTTTTTCTTTCCCTTTATTTTTTTCTTGGTCATTCTCTTTTCCTTTTTCTCTTTGGATTTGTGTAGTGTGTATTCCACTTGGGTCATGGTTGATATTTTTCTTATTTTGTTCACTTATGCATCCATTCTTCTCTAGGCAAAGTGACTAGGATTAATACACCACAAAATAAAGAACCAGAGGTAATATTCTCTGCCAAAGATATGATCAATATGGTTATAAGTAAAATATTGGAGCTGGAATTTAGGATAATGATTATAAAGTTACTAACTGGGGTTGAAAAAAGCATAAAAGACACTAGAGAATCTCATACTGCAGAAATGAGATTAAATCAGGCTGAAATTAAAAATGTTCTAACTGAAAAGCAGTCTAAAATGGATGTTCTAACAGCTAGGGTAAATGAGGCAGAATACAGAGTAAGTGACACAGAAGACAAGTTGATGGAAAGGAAGGAATCTGAGGAAAAGGGAGAAAAAGAACTAATGGATCATGAAGGGAAGCATTGAGAAATCAGTGATGCCATAAAAAGAAATACATATATATAAATTTACATATATATATTTATATATGTATAAATACATACATATATTACATACATATACATACATACATATACATACATAAATATATATATATATATATATGAATTTTGGGGGGTCCCTGAGGGAGAAGTAAAAGAGGGCCAGAAGGTATATTTTAGCAAATCGTACCTGAGAATTTCTCTAATCTGGGGAAGAAAGTAGGCATTCAAATCCAAGACATAGAGAGGACCCTTCCCAAATTCAATAAAAATCGATCAATCCTCCAACCTATAATAACGAGGCTTGTAAATTTCATAGATAAAGAGAAAACCTTGAAAGCAGCTTGAGAAAAGATGTTCTTTTTTTAAAAAAAGATTTTATTTATTTATTTGACAGAGAGAGATCACAAGTAGGCAGAGAAGCAGGCAGAGAGAGGAGGAAACAGGCTCCCTGCTGAGCAGAGAGCCCAATGTGGGGCTCAATCCCAGGACCCTGGGATCATGACCTGAGCCGAAGGCAGAGGCTTTAACCCACTGAGCCACCCAGGCGCCCCGAGACAAGATGTTCCTAACTTACAGAGGTAGGAACATTAGTCTGGCATCAGACCTATCCACAGAGACCTTGCAGGCCAGAAAGGGCTGGCATGATATATTCAAGGTAGTAAATGAGAAAAATATGAAGCCAAGAATGCTATATCCAGCAAGGCTGTCATCCAGAATGGAAGGAGAGATAAAGAGGTTCCAGGACAGACAAAAACTGACAGAATATGTGACAACTATACCAGTCCTGCAAGAAATATTAAGGGGGAATCCCATAAGCAAAGAGAAAGCCCAAGACTAACATAAACGAGAAAGAAACAGGGACAAGCTACAGAAACAGACACTTTACAGGTAATGCAATTGCACTAAATTCATAACTTTCAACAGTTACTCTGAATGTAAAAGGGCTACATCAAAAGAAACAGGGTATCAGATTGGATTTAAAAAAATCTATATGCTGTCTAAAAGAGATTCAATTTAGACCTTAAGTCACCTCCAGATTGAAAATGAGAGTGCATGGAGAATGATTTATCATTTTAATGGATATCAAAGAAAGCTGGAGTAGCAATACTCATATCAGAAAAATTAGAAATTAAATGAAATATTGCAGTAAGGGATGAAGCGGGAGACTATATCATACATAAAAGGTTTATCTAAAAAGATCTAACAGTTATAAATATTTATGCCCCTAATTTGGGAGAAGGCAATTATATCAACCAATTAATAACCAAATTTAAAAAAGCACATTGATAATAATACCATAATAGTGGGGGTCTTCAATACCCCACTCACAGCAATGCACAGATCATCTAAGAAGATCAACAAGGAAACAAGGGCTTTGAATGACACACTGGACCAGATGGACTTCACAGATATGTACACAGCATTCCACTGTAAAGCAACAGAACATGCATTCTTCTTGAGTGCACATGGAACATTCTCCAGAATACATCATATACTGGTTCACAAATCAGTTCTCAACCAGTACCAAAATATTGGGATAATTCTTTGAATATTTTCAGACCACAATCTGAAAATTGAAACTTTAAAGCTTTGAAATTTGAAATCAATCACAAGAGGAAATTTTGAAGGGATTCAAAGACTTGGAGGTTAGAGAGCATCCTACTAAAGAATGAATGGGTCAACCAGGAATTTAAAGAATTTAAAAAAAAAATCACAGCAACAAATGAAAATAAAAACACAACTGTTCAAAACTTTGGTAATACAGCAAAGGTGATCCTAAGAGGGAAGCTCATTGCAATACAAATATTTCTCAAAAATTATAAACATCTAAAATACACAGGCTAATATTACACCTAAAGATCTGGAGAAAGAACAGCAAAGAAAGCCTAAACCAAGCAGGAGAGGAGAAATGATAAAGATTAGAGCACAAATTGATGAAATGGAAACCAGAACAGTAGAACAGATCAATGAAACTAGAAACAAATTCTTTGAAGGATCTAATAAGATCAATAAACTTCTAGATAGACTTATCCAAAAGAAAAGAGAAAGGACCAAAATTAATAAAATCATGAATGAAAGAGGAAAGATCACAACCAACATCAAGGAAATACAAACAATATTAAAACATATTATGAGCAACAATATGCCAACCCAAATCAGGCAATCTGGGGGAAAAAATGGATGTCTTCCTGGAAACTTCTAAACTACTAAAACTAAAACAAGAAGAAATAGAAAACCTGGGCAGACCAATAACCTTCAAGGAAATTGAAGCAATAATCAACCTCCCCCCCCCCCATTAAGGATCCAGGGCCAAATGACTTCCCAGTGGAAATCTACCAAATATTTAAAGGAGAAATCATACCTATTCTACGGATGCAGAAAAAGCATTTGACAAAATACAGCATCCTTTCTTGATTAAAACTCTCCACAGTATAACGATAGCAGGAACACACCTCAATATCATAAAAGCCATCTGCAAAAAACACACAGTGAATATCATTCTCAATGGGGATAAGCTGAGAGTTTTTCTCCTAAGATCAGGGAACACAACAGGGATGCCCACTCTCAGCACTGCTATTCAACATAGTGTTAGAATTCCTAGCTTCAGAAATCAGACAACAAAAATAAATAAAAAGAATTCAAATTGGCAAAGAACAAGTCAAACCCTCACTCTTTGTAGATGACATAATACTTTATGTGGAAAACTCAAAAGACTCCACCTCAAAGCTACTAGAACTCACACAGCAATTCAGGAATATGGTAGGATATAAAATCGATGCACAGAAATCAGTTGCATTTCTGTACACTAACAATGAGACAGAAGAAAGAGAAACTAAGGATTTGATCCCATTCACAATTGTAACAAAAACCACAAGATACCTAGGATTAAACCTAAGCAAAGAAGTAAATGATCTGTTCTCTGAAAACTATAAAAAAGTCATGAAAGATATTGAGGAAGACACAAAGAAATGGAAAAAAGATCCCATGCTCACAGATTAAAAGAACAAATATTGTTAAAATGTCTATGCTACCCAGGGCAATCCACACATTCAAAGCAATCCCTATGAAAGTACCATTGACATTTTTCACAGAGCTAGAACAAATAATTTGTAACAATAAAAGATCCTGAATAGCCATAAGGAATACTGAAAAAGAAAACCAAAGCTAGTGGCATCACAATGCCAGACATCAAGCTATATGACAGAGCTGTACTCATCAAGACAGTATGATGCTGACATAAAAACAGGCACTTAGATCAATGGAACATGATAGAAAACCCAGAAATGTACCGTCAACTCTATGGTCAACTAATCTCTGACAAATTGGGTAAGAATATCCAATGCAAAAAAGACAGTCTCTTCAATAACTGGTCCTGGGAAAATTGAACAGTCACATGTAGAAGAGTGAACCTGAACAATTTTCTTACACCATATACATAGATAAACTCAAAATGGATGAAATACCTCAATGTGAGACAGGAATCCATCAAAATACTGGAGGAAAACACAGGCAGTAACCTATTCACCTTGGCTTCAGCAACTTCTTTCAAGACCCATCTCCAAAGGCAAGGGAAACAAAGGCAAAAATGAACTGTTAGGACTTCAGCAAGACAAAAGCTTGAAGCAAACGAAATAATCAAAACACTAGAAGGCAACCTATGGAATGGGAGAAGATATTTTTAAATAACATATCAGATAAAGGGCTGGTACTGAAGATCTATAAAGAAATTATCAAACTCAACACCCCCCCCCAAAAATAGTCTAGTCAAGAAATGTGCAGAAGACAAGAACCGACCTTTCTCCAAAGAAGACATACAAATCACCAATAGACACATGAAAAGATGTTCCACATCCCTGAGGATCAAGGAAATACAAATCAAAATCACAATGAGATACCACATAATACCAGTCAGAATAGCTGAAATTAACAAGACAGGAAACAGCTAGTGTTGGTGAGGATGTGGAGAAAGGGGAACTCTCTTTCACTTTTGGTGGGAATGCAAGCTGGTGCAACCACTCTGGAAAACAGTATGGAGTTTCCTAAGGAAGTTTAAAAAAGAGCTAACCTACAACTCAGGAATTGTACAATAAGTATTTACCCCAAAGATACAAATGTAGTGACCCATAAGGGCACCATCTCCCCAATGTTCATAACAGCAATATCCACAATAATCAAATGTGGAAGGAGTCAAGATGTCAATCGACAGATGAATGGACGAAGAAGATGTGGCTTACAACAAAAACAATGAAATATTACTCATCCATCAGAAAGTATGAATACATAACATTTACATCGACATGGATGGAAATGGATGGCATGATGCTGTGTTAAATCAACAAGAGAAAGACAATTACCATATGGTTTTACTCATGTAGAGTATAAGAAATAGTACAGAGGATCATAGGGCAAGGGAGGGAAAACTGAATAGTAAGTTGAGTGGGAGAAAAACCTTGAGAGATTCTTTCCTCTTTCTTGCTGGAGTGAAGGTAGGTAGGTGGATGGGGTATTTGAGTGATGGGCATTAAGGAGGGCACGTTATGCAATGAGCCCTGGGAGTTAAATGCAACTGACAAAATATTGTATACTACATCTCAAACTTATGATGTACTATACATTGGCTAATAGAATTTTTATATGTATTTTTTTTGTTTTATTTCTTTTCAGTGTTCCAGAATTCATTGTTTAGGCACCACACCCAGTGCTCCATGCAATACATGTCCTCCATAACACCCACCACCAGGTTCACACAACCTCCCACCGCCCTCCCCTCCAAAACCCTCAGTTTGTGTCTCAGAGTCCAGTCTCTCATGGTTCATCTCCCCCTCCAATTTCCCCTGACTCATTTCTCCTTTCCAACTACCCATGTCCTCCATGTTATTCCTTATGCTCCAAAAATAAGTGGAACCATATGATAATTTACTTTCTTTGCCTCACTTTTTTCACTCAGCATAATCTCTTCCGGTCCGGTCCATGTTGATACAAAAGTTGGGTATTCATCCTTTTGGACGGAGGAATAATACTCCATAGTATATATGGACCATATATTTATCCATTCGTTTGTTAAAGTGCATCTTGGTTCTTTACACAGTTTAGCGACTGTGGCCAATGTTGCTATGAACATTGGGATACAGATGACCATTCTTTTCACTACATCTGTATCTTTGGGGTAAATACCCAATAGTGCAATTGCAGGTTCATAAAGTAGCTCTATTATTAATTTCTTAAGGAATCTCCACACTGTTTTCCAAAATGGCTGCACCAACTTGCATTCCCACCAATAGTGTAAGAGGGTTCCCCTTTCTCCAAATCCTCTCCTACACTTGTTGTTTACTGTCTTGTTAATTTGGGCCATTCTAACTGATGTAAGGTGGTATCTCAATGTGGTTTTGATTTGAACCTCGCTGATGACTAGTAATTATGAAAATTTTTTCATTGCCTTTTAGCCATTTGTATGTCTTCTTCAGAGAAGTGTCTGTTCATGTCTTCTGCCCATTTTGAGATGTGATTATCTGTTCTGTGGGTATCAAGTTTGAGGAGTTCTTTATATATCTTGGATATCAGCCTTTGTCTGTAGTGTCATTGGCAAATTATCTTCTCTTATTCCGTGGGTTGCCTCTGTGTTTTGTTTACTGTTTCCTTTACTGTATAGAAGCTTTTGATCTTGATGAAGTCCCAAAAGATCATATTCACTTTTGTTTCCTTTGCCTATGGAGACATATCTTGAAAGAAGTTGCTGTGGCCAATATCAAAGAGGTTAGTGCCTATATTCTCCTCTAGGATTCTGATGGATTTCTGCCTCATGTTGAGGTATTTTATCCATTTCGAGTTTATCCTTGTGTATGGCGTAAGAGAATGGTTGAGTTTCACTCTTCTACACATAGCTATATCCATTTTTCCCAGAACCCTTTACTGAAGAGACTGTTTTTTTTTTCTCCCCACTGTATTTCTTTTTTCTCACTTTGTCGAAGATTAGTTGACCATAAATTTGAGGGTCCATATCCAGGCTTTATACTCTGTTCCACTAGTCTATGTGTCTGTTTTTGTGGCAGTACCATGATGTCTTGGTGATCACAGCTTTGTAGTAAAGCTTAAAATGAAGCAACATAATACCCCCACTTGTGTTTTACTTTTTCAGCATTTTCTTAGCAATTCAGGGTCTCTTCTGGTTCCATAAAAAATTTAGGATTCTTTGCTCCAGCTCTTTGAAAAATACCAGTGGAGCTTTGATCAGAATGGCATTGAAAGTGTAGATTGCTCTAGGCATTATAGACATTTTAAAAATGTTTATTCTTCTGATCCTTTGGCATGGAATGGTCTCCCATCTTTTTGTGTCTTCTTCAATTTCTTTCATGAGTGTTCTGTAGTTCCTTGAGTACAGGTCCTTTACCTCTTTGGTTAGGCTTATACCCAGGTATCTTATGGTTCTTGGTGCTCTAGTAAATGGAATTGGTTCTCTAATTTCCACTTCTGTATTTTCATTGTTAGTGTATAAAAAGCAACTGATTTCTGTACATTGATTTTGTATCCTACCACATTACTGAATTGCTATATGAGTTCTAGTAGTTTGGGGGTAGATTCCTTTGGGTTTTCTATATAAAGTATCATGTCATCTGTAAAGAGAGAGAGTTTGACTTCTTCTTCCCAAATTTGAATACACTTGATTTTTTTTATTGTTGTTGTCTGATTGCTGTTTCTAGGATTTCTAGTAATATGTTGAACAAGAGAGGCGAGAATGGGCATCCTTGTTGTGTTCCTGATCTCAAAGGGAAAGCTGTCAGGTTTTCCCTATTGAGGATAATATTCGCTGTGGGATTTTCATAGATTTTATGAAGTTGAGGAATATTCCCTCTATTCCTGTAATTTGAATTGCTTTAATCAGGAATGGATGATGTATCTTCTTAGATACTTTTTCTACTTCAATTGAGAGGACCATGTAGTTTTTCTCTCTTCTGTTATTGATCTGTTCTATCACACTGATTGATTTGCAAATGTTGACCCACCCCTGGATCCCATGGATAAATTCCACCTGGTCATGGTGGATAATCTTTTCAATGTACTGTCGGATCCTATTGGCTAGGCTCTTGTTGAGAATCTTAGCATCCATGTTCATCACTGATATTGTTCTGAAAATCTCCTTTTTGTTGGGGTCTTCGCCTGGTTTGGGGATCAGGGTAATGCTGGTTTCACAAAAAAGAGTCTGGAAGTTTTCCTTCAGCTTCAATTTTTAGAAACAGCTTCAGGAGAATAAGTATTATTTCTTCTTTGAATGTTTGGGAGAATTCCCCTGGGAATCCATCAGGCCCTGGGTTCTTGTTTTTTGGGAGGTTTTTGATCACTGATTGAATCTCGTTACTAGATATTGGTCTATTCAGATTGTTAATTTCTCCCTGATTCAGTTTTGGAGGTTTATAGTTTTCCAGGAATGCATCCATTTCATCTGCGTTGCTCAAGTTATGGGCATATAACTGTTGATCATAATTTCTGATGATTGCTTCTATTTCCTTGGTGTTAGTCATGATCTCTCTCTTTTCATTCATGATTTTATTAATTTGGGTCTTCTGTCTTCTTTTGGATTAGACAATGGTTTATTGATCTTATTGATTCTTCAAAAAAAGCAGCTTCTAGTTTCGATGTGTTCTACTGCATCTCTAGTTTCTCTCTCATTGATCTCTGCTCTAATCTTGATTATTTCCCTTGTGTGTGGAGTTGGTTTGATTTGTTGTTGATTCTGTAGTTTTTTAAGGTGTAAAGAAAGCTGATATATTCTGGATTTTTTTTTTTAAATGAGGCTTGGATGGCTATGCATTTCCCCCTTAGGACTAACTTTGCTGTATCACATAGGTTTTGGACCGAAGTGTCTTCAATCTCATTGGTTTCCATGAATTGTTTAAGTTCTTCTTTGATTTCTTGGTTGATCCAAGCATTCTTAAGCAAGGTAGTCTTTAGCTTCCAGGTGTTTGAATTCCTTTCAAACTTTTCCTTGTGGTTGAGCTCCAGTATCAAAGCATTGTGATCTGAGAATATGCAGGGAATAATCTCAATCTTTTGGTATCAGTTGAGCCCTGCTTTGTGACACAGTATGTAGTCTATTCTGGAGAAGGTTGCATGTTCACTCGAGAAGAATGGGTATTCTGTCGTTTGAGGGTGCAATGTTCCATATATATCAATGAGGTCCATCTGGTTCAATGTGTCATCCAATGCTCTTGTTTCTTTATTGATTTTCTGCCTGGATGATCTATTACTGAGAGTGGTATGTTAAGATCCCCACTATTAATGTATTCATATCAATGTGAGTCTCTATCTTGATTAAAAGTTGTGTTATATAGTTGGCTGCTCCCATATTGGGGGCATAAATATTACAATTGTTAGATCTTTTTGGTGGTTAGACCCTTTAAGAATGATGTAGTGTCCTTCTTTATCGCTGACTACAGTCTTTAGTTTAAAAATCTAATTTATCTGATATGAGAATCGCTAACCCAGCCTTCTTTTGAGGCCCATTAGCATGAAAGTAGCTTCTCCATCCCTTCACTTTCAATTTGGATGTATTGTTAGGTTCAAAATGGGTCTCCTGTAGAAAACATATGGATAGGTCCTGTCGTTTTACCCAATTTACAACACTGTGCCATTTTATGGGAATGTTCAGGCCATTCACATTGAGAGTGATTATTGAGAGATACATTTTTATTGACTTTGTGTTGCCTATGATGTCCTTGTTTCTATAGAGTGTCTCCATAATTTTCTGTTCTACAACTCTCTTGGGTTCTTTCTTCTTTTACACAAGCCCCCCTTAATATTTCTTGTAGTGCAGTCTTTATGATCACATACTCTTTCAAACCTTGTTGGTCTTAGAAGCTCTTTATCTCTCCATCCATTTTGAATGCCAGCCTTGCTGGATAAAGTTTTCTTGGCTGCATGTTCTTTTCATTTAGTGCCCTGAATATATCTTGCCAGCCCTTTCTGGCTTGCCAGGTTTCTGTGGATAGGTTTGATGTTATTCTGATGGACCTTCCTCTGTACATAAGGAATCTCTTCTCCTTAACTGCTTTCAAGAGCTCCGTCTAAAATTATTATTCATCAGTTTCACAATCAGGTGTTTCAAGGTCTTTCTAGATTCTATGATCTTGGGGGGATGACCTTTCTTTCTCTAGGAAAGGAATGCTTGTTCCATTCGCCAGACTGGGAAAATTTTCATGGAGAATTTGTTTATATCTTCTAGTCTTCTTTCTTTCTCCTTCCCCTCAGGGATTCCAATAATTCTGACATTGGAACATTTCATGGCATCATTTATTTCCTTAATGCTGTTTTCCTGGTTTCTAAGCTGTTTGTTCCAGACCTCCTCCTGATTCTTTTTCCTTTTCAGTTTGTCCTCTAGATCACTAATTCTATCTTCTGCCTCAGTTACCCTAGCTGTTAGAGAATTTAGATTAAATTGGAACTCATTGATAGCATCTTTAACTTCTTCCCTGGTGACTTTCACTTCTGCCCTAATCAATTCCATGTTGTCGTTAATGGTTTTCTCCAACCTAGCCATTGCCTGGAGAATTGTTACCCTGAATTCCCTTTCCAACATACTGTTTATGTCCATATCCTATAGTTCTGATGGGCCCAGAACAGAGGGCACAGTCTCTGGATTTTTCTTCTATTGGGCATCCCTCCTCCTAGTCATTTTGGTGAGAGATGGCTGAGGGGATGTGTAACTGAATGTATCAACCATGATCCAGGCAAGGTACACCCTGGAATGCTTCTGAGCAATCAGGAGTCCCCTAAAAAAAGAAAGAAAAAGAGAGAGAGAAAGAGATAGACAAAAAGAGAGAGAGAGAGAAAGAAAGAAAGAAGAAAGAAAGAAAGAAAGAAAGAAAGAAAGACAGACCCAGCCAGAATGGGCCCCAAAGGTAAGATTTATAAGGTATACAAAACAAAAACAAAAACAAAAACAAAACAGACAAAGAAAAAGAACAAAAAAAGTACATGACAAGAAAAAAAAAAAAAAGAACCCAGCCAAAATGAAGCCCAGGTATAAGATTTATATAATACCAGAACAGAAACAAATACACAGAAACACTGACAGAAGAACAAAATAGGAGGGTGGTTATATATCTTAAGTGTGGGGAAGGAAGGTTATTTTGACTCTTCTTGGGTGTATCTTGATATCTTTGTTAAAGGACTCAACTTTCCAGAGATAAAGGAGGATTAATACTGGTTTATATATAGTGGTAATATTGATTAGGGAAAGAGGATTACCTTGAAGCTTTTCTCTATATGAATATTAAAAAAAAATCAAAAACCAAAAGAAAAATGCAGGTATATGTATCGAAAAAGTTCAAGTTAAACATTATTATGGAATTTGTTTTATTGAACCTCTCATTGTGATGGTAAATAGGTTATTTTTTTTTAAATTAAAAATAATGAAAATAGTGGGAACAAATTAAAAATAAAAGTTGCATCTATGAAATATACAGGTTTTAGGGCAATACCAGGAGCTTAGTATCTTCTTTTCCCCTGCTATTGGGGTTTTACAGTTTTATGGAGACCCCATGGTTGTTGTCCTCTCATTTTTTTGGCTGACTTCCTTGGGGAGGAGACTGCTGCATTGTTTTTCAGGCAGTCTTGCTTGGGAAGAGTTCTCCTGCCCCCCTATCAAGGGGCTAGGCTCTGAGGAGATTGGTTTTTCAGCTTTTGTTCTCTGGAGGGTTTTTCCCCCCCCCTTGGCAGTTTTTGGCAGTTCTTTGGAGATTTAGAGGAAAGCAAACTGCACCCAGACCTCCATCTCAGAGAGAAGCCTCAGTCTGTTCCCCTCTGGGTTGGACAGAGCACACAGACTTCCCCTCTGCCATCTCCCACCTGCAGAGAATGTCCCCTGCCACCATTTCAGGGGTCGCAGGAGATCCCATTTGTCTCTGCACCCTGGTGCTACTAAAACCATAAGCAATATTGGTCCAGGGAGCCTGCTTCCAGTGCTTCTAGGGAGGTGAGAACAGATGCAATCTATCTCTGCATGCTTGCTTAAAAAAAAAAAAAAAGAAAAGAAAAAGTAAGTATATTTCCTTTACTAGTGCATGGATCAAAGCATATATGTATAAATCCATTATTAAATAGACCTTCAGACAGTTCATTCCACCAAACTTCCCAGTCTCAGCTAAGTCAGATAAGAGCAATAGACAGATTAGAGTTAGGGACAGGCATATTTCCAGTAGAGTTAAATGAAAATTTAACTTGCTTGCTAGGCATTTTTCAAGCCTTATGTCTTTCATCCTTGCAACAACTCAAAGAGTATATTTATTTGGAATTTTTGGTTGTAAGTAACTGAAACAAACAAAGTAAATTAATAAGGAAAGGGAATATTAATTGTTTAAAACAAGGAATGTTTTATGACACACAAAGATGTATATAGAAAAACATCAGAAAAAAATGTAATGAGAAAGTTGGAAGTTATCAGGAAACAAGGTGATACATTTCTTGCCTCTGATTTTTTTTTCCTGAGGACATGCTTTATCTTTCTAACTCTTAGAATTGTTCTCTTACTCAGTCTTCATTGTAGAAGATGGCAATTCACAGATCCCAAGTTCATAAACCTCACTTTCCATTGCAAGGATGGGGTGGATAGGAAGAGAGGCTGATTGATTCAATCTGGGCCGGATTTGGCCCAATCAGAAATGACTGGGGAGGATTATCTAGTACAATCATGTCCACTGGCAGTCCACATTTATGGACCAGGGTTTCCATCAAGGGATTATAAACTTAAGTATGGCATTATCTTTTATTTTATAGGTGAAAGAAAAATGAATCCCAATATGGTAAGTAACCTCAAAAGTTACTATCAAAATAGAAATGAACTTTAAACCAGTTCCTTATGCTCAGAAAGCAATCTTTTTCACCATTCCATAACATCTTCCTAAAGCAAAAAAAAAAAAAAAAAAAAAAAAAGGCATTGTTTCACAAAATGAGAACCATATAGATTTATAGTTAGGTAAAACTAAGGGCTTGACTGGGGTAGGAATCAAAATAGAATGCACTGAGATGACATAATTCTTCAAGATCAAAACAGAATTAGTACACCAGAATTAGTAAAGACTTATTGAAGAGAACTCAGAAACAGAGATATGATTCTATCATATGCCAGTGCCCATGTCAGAACCAAATATAACTACCAATAGGCTTTGTGGTTACTATGCCTTGTTCTTAAAGCAGTGGCCATGGGACCTCAATTGTCCTGGTTCACTAAGACATTAATTCAATGAACACTGATTGAGCATCTACTCTGTGAGACAGTACTCTCTCTTTCTCTTTTAAGGATTTTATTTATTTACTTGAGGGAGAGAGAGCTCAAGCAGGGAGAGGGGCAGAGGGAGAGGGAGAAACAGACTCCCCACTAACAGGGAGCCTGATCGGGGGCTTGATCCCAGGATCTGGGGATCATGACCTTAGCTGAAGCCAGACACTAATCATATTGAGTCACCCAGGCACCCCTGCCAGACAGTGTTCTGAATACTAGGAATAGAGAATGGACAAAATGGACAATGTTCCTGGACTCAAGGAACTTACTTCCTAGTTAGGGGAGAAAACAAACATTAATAGTGTGTCAGGGGCTGAATTGTGTTATGGAAAAAATAAATAAAAACTTAAACAGGGTAAAGGGTTAGGGTGGGAATAGGGTCTACAATTTTGGTTAGGATGAAGGTCGTTGCTGGAGAAGGCCTCTCTAAAGAGATGAAGTTTAAGGAGAAAGTAAACAATTTTAAACAGGAAGTCATGCAGATGTCTGGGAGGAGATATGCCCTGGTCTTCCATTTGAAAGCCTGTTGCATTGGTGTTCAGAAGTTTTGTAAATTGAGGAATTTCAAATCTGATGACACTTGAATCTTTCATATCTTCTTTTATTAAAATATTCTTGTGCCAAATTGATTGCAAAAATTTACCCCAAAGATACAGATGTAGTGAAAAGAAGGGCCATCTGTACCCCAATGTTTATAGCACCAATGGCCATGGTCGCCAAACTGTGGAAAGAACCAAGATGCCCTTCAATGGACGAATGGATAAGGAAGATGTGGTCCATATACACTATGGAGTATTATGCCTCCATCAGAAATGATGAATACCCAACTTTTGTAGCAACATGGATGGGACTGGAAGAGATTATGCTGAGTGAAATATGTCAAGCAGAGAGAGTCAATTATCATATGATTTCACTTATTTGTGGAGCATAACAAATAGCATGGACATGGGGAGTTAGGAGAAGGTAGCTGGGGGAAATTGGAAGGGGAGGTGAACAATGAGAGACTATGAACTCTGAAAAACAATCTGAAGGGTTTGAAGAGGTGGGGGGGTGGGAGGTTGGGGGAACCAGGTGGTGGATATTAGAGAGGGCACGGATTGCATGGAGCACTGGGTGTGGTACAAAAAGAATGAATACTGTTATGTTGAAAATAAATTAAAAAATGATTTAAAAAATAAAATAAAATAAGAAGAGAAGTGAATCCTGTCCATACTAGTATATTAGTACTTTGTCCTCAACAATCAAGTTCAATTAAGTCCTGGCTTTATTTTCAATAGAACCTCTTAATGTAACTTCAGTGTTGTGTTTTTTTTTTTCCTAATTGTTATCACACTCTAAGTTATAGTTGGTATGTTGAGCCTCTTATTTTAAACTCCCCAAATAAAAATTACTAAAAGGATGTTTCATCGAGCACACATGAACATTTTCTTCAAAAATAGTTGGTATTATCTTTACTTCTTTTCTTTGTGAATGAGCATGTTTTAATAAAAAAGACAAACATGAAGATGGCGGAGAAGTAGCAGGCTGAGACTATTCAGGTTGCGGGAGATCAGCTAGATAGCTTATCTAAAGATTGCAAACACCTACAAATCCAACGGGAGATTGAAGAGAAGAAGAACAGCAATTCTAGAAACAGAAAATCAACCACTTTCTGAAAGGTAGGACTGGCGGAGAAGTGAATCCAAAGGGACGGGAAGATAGACCTTGGGGGGAGGGGCCGGCTCCCGGCAAGCGGCGGAGCAATGGAGCACAAAATCAGGACTTTTAAAAGTCTGTTCCACTGAGGGACATCGCTCCAGAGGCTAAACCGGGGTGAAGCCCACGCGGGGTCAGTGTGGCCTCAGGTCCCGCAAGGTCACAGAAGGATCGGGAGTGTCTGAGTGTCGCAGAGCTTGCAGGTATTAGAACGGGGAAGCCAGCTACAGAGACAGAGCCGAGGAGTGACTCTCAGCTCGGGGTTACCTTGAACTGGTCGCAGGCTCGGTCAGCTCGGAGCACAGCCGGAGGACAGGGTGACGGGAGTAATTGGGCTCTGTTCTCTAAGGGCACACTGAGGAGTGGGGCCCCGGGCTCTCGGCTCCTCCGGGCCGGAGACCGGGAGGCAGCCATCTTCATTCCTGTCCTCCGGAACTCTACGGAAAGCACTCAGGGAACAAAAGCTCCTGAAAGCAAACCCGAGCAGATTACTCAGCCTGGCCCCTGGTAAGGGAGGTGCAACTCCGCCTGGGGCAAAGACACTTGAGAATCACTACAACAGGCCCCTCCCACAGAAGATCAACAAGAAACCCAGCCAGGACCAAGTTCACTTACGAGGAGTGCAGTTTCAATACCAAGGAGAACAGCGGAATTCCAGAAGAGGAGAAAGCAAAGCATGGAACTCCTGGCTTTCTCCCCATGATTCTTTAGCCATGCAGTTAATTTATTTTTCTTTTTCAATTTTTTTCTCTTCTTCTGCTAAATTTTTTTAACTTTTACCCTTTTCTTTTTTAACGTTTTTTAACTAGTTTATCTAATATATATATATATATATATATTTTCCTTTCCATATTTTTTCATTATTGGTTTTCTTTTTTTATTTGTTTCTTTTTTCTTTTTTCTTTTCTTTCTGAACCTCTTTTTATCCCCTTCCACCCCCTCATGATTTGGGATCTCTTCTGATTTGGCTAAAGCATATTTTCCTGGGGTTGTTACCACTCTGTTAGTATTTTACTTGTTCCTTCATATACTCTTATCTGGACAAAATGACAAGGCGGAAAAATTCACCACAAAAAAAGAACAAGAGGCAGTACAAAAGGCTAGGGACCTAATCAATACAGACATTGGTAATATGTCAGATCTAGAGTTCAGAATGACGATTCTCAAGGTTCTAGCCGGGCTCGAAAAAGACATGGAAGATATTAGAGAAACCCTCTCGGGAGATATAAAAGCCCTTTCTGGAGAAATAAAAGAACTAAAATCTAATCAAGTTGAAATCAAAAAAGCTATTAATGAGGTGCAATCAAAAATGGAGTCTCTCACTGCTAGGATAAATGAGGCAGAATAATAATAGTAGGGGACTTTAACACTCCCCTCACTGAAATGGACAGATCATCCAAGCAAAAGATCAACAAGGAAATAAAGGCCTTAAATGACACACAGGACCAGATGGATATCACAGATATATTCAGAATATTTCATCCCAAAGCAACAGAATACACATTCTTCTCTAGTGCCAATGGAACATTCTCCAGAATAGATCACATCCTGGATCCTAAATCAGGTCTCAACCGGTATCAAAAGATTGGGATCATTCCCTGCATATTTTCAGACCACAATGATCTGAAGCTAGAACTCAATCACAAGAGGAAATTTGGAAAGAACCCAAATACATGGAGACTAAACAGCATCGTTCTAAAGAATGAATGGGTCAACCAGGAAATTAAAGAAGAATTGAAAAAAATCATGGAAACAAATGATAATGAAAATACAACAGTTCAAAATCTGTGGGACACAACAAAGGCAGTCCTGAGAGGAAAATATATAGCGGTACAAGCCTTTCTCAAGAAACAAGAAAGGTCTCAAGTTCACAACCTAACCCTACACCTAAAGGAGCTGGAGAAAGAACAAGAAAGAAACCCTAAACCCAGCAGGAGAAGAGAAATCCTAAAGATCAGAGCAGAAATCAATGAAATAGAAACCAAAAAAAAAAAAAAAAAAAAAAAAAAAA
>NW_022631071.1:3145716-3145825 GCF_010015895.1 Lontra canadensis | reverse complement strand
AGAAACCAAAAAAAAAAAAAAAAAAACAATAGAACAAATCAACGAAACTAGGAGCTGGTTCTTTGAAAGAATTAATAAGATTGATAAACCCCTGGCCAGACTTATCAAA
>NW_022631071.1:3033440-3140716 GCF_010015895.1 Lontra canadensis | reverse complement strand
AAGACAACTATCATATGATCTCCCTGATATGAGGGAGAGGAGATGCAACATGGGGGGTTAATGGGGTAGGAGAAGAGTAAATGAAGCAAGATGGGATTGGGAGGGAGATAAACCATAAGTGACTCTTAATCTCACAAAACAAACTGAGGGTTGCAGGGGGGAGGGGGGTTGGGAGAGGGGGGGTGGGGTTATGGACATTGGGGAGAGTATGTGCTATGGTAAGTGCTGTGAAGTGTGTAAACCTGGCTATTCACAGACCTGTACCCCTGGTGAAAAAATATATGTTTATAAAAAATAAAATTAAAAAAAAGACAAACATAATAGCTTGAAATGTTTTTAAGGATAATATTATATAAAAGGAAACAAATTATATTGTATATAATTAATATCATTTATATTTGCAAATTGCCCTTTGACAATGGTCTTCGATGATTTTCCACCAAATTATACATTAATATAGCAATCTTGACATACACATTTCACTTATTACTTAAATGTATTTATTTGCTTGTATACTGCTTTATTCCAAAACCAGGAGGTAAAGTTAGATAAGTCAAAGATAAATATGACAATATTTGAATAATACTTTTTTAAAAATTTTTTAATTTCTTTTCAGCATAACAGTTTTCATTGTTTTTGCACCACACCCAGTGCTCAATGCAATCCGTGCCCTCTCCAATACCCACCACCTGTTCCCCCAACCTCCCAACCCCCGCCCCTTCAAAACCCTCAGAGTGTTTTTCAGAGTCCATAGTCTATCATGGTTCACCTCCCCTTCCAATTTCCCCCAACTCCCTTCTCCTCTCTAACTCCCCTTGTCATCCATGCTATTTGTTATGTTCCACAAATAAGTGAAACCATATGATAATTGACTCTCTGCTTCACTTATTTCACTCAGCATAATCTCTTCCAGTCCCATCCATGTTGCTACAAAATTGGGTATTCATCCTTTCTGATGGAGGCATAATACTCCATAGTGTATATGGAACACATCTTCCTTATCCATTCATCCTTTGAAGGGCATCTTGGTTCTTTCCACAGTTTGTCAACCATGGCCATTTCTGCTATAAACATTGGGGTACAGATGGCCCTTCTTTTCACTACATCTGTATCTTTGGGATAAATACCCAGTAGTGCAATTGCAGGGTCACAGGGAAGCTCTATTTTTAATTTCTTGAGGAATTTCCACACTGTTTTCCAAAGTGGCTGCACCAACTTGCATTCCCACCAACAGTGTAAACAGGATACAAAGTCAATGTACAGAAATCAGTGGCTTTCTTATACACTAACAATGAAAATACAGAATAATGTTTTTTTTTAATAAATGTTTGCCTCTTAAAAAGATGTTCTCCTGAGATCTGAGAATTTTCAAAAGTGGCATTAAGAAAATAGTATATACTGTCACAAGTTATAATGCCCATTTTGAAATGTACAAATGTTTATATAAAAAAATCTGATTAAAAACACTATGTAAATTTTTTAAGTATTTCTCTTGGCAATTTAAAGAATACATAGCCATGGTTAATTTATTCTTCTTAATTGTAATTATTATGCTAAGATTTGTTTGTTTGCCATATAAGTGGTCAATTCCTATAAGTTTATTTGCATGATGTAAATTACTCAGCTTTATAATAAACACTATGCTTTATATAAGAGAACTATTATCTATATATTATGAATTTTAAAACTTTTCAGCTTAAATCCCATTAAGGGATATTCTGCTGATCTTGAGTGTTCTATTTTGCACATGCTTGTTGTTTTGTCCATACATTGAATGAAAAGGTGTCTTGCTCTTGCTGTCTCCATCTTGGTTCTGTGTTCCCTGCACAAAATGCCAGGTGAAGCCACAGAAACTATTCTTGCTACAAAGCAGGAGGTGTCACAGCACCAGGCTAAGACAGGATCTGGAACAGAATCCAACAGTGATGAATGTGCACCAGAACTTGAAGAACAGGATTCCACATAAGCAACCACACAACAAGCTCAACTATCAGTAGCAGCTGAAATTGATGGAGAACCAGTCAGTAAGGCAAAACAGAGCTGGAGTGAAAAGAAAGCATGGAAGCTCTGTATAAACTGGATCATCAACAGGTTATAGTGGTTACTAGAGTCATTATCTGGAAATCTAAGAATATCCTCTTTGTCATCACAAAACTAATGTCTACAATAACCCAGCTTCAGGCACCTGCATACTTTTGGGGGGAAACCAAGACTGAAGATCTATCTCAGCAAGCACAACTAGCTACTGCTGAGAAATTTAAATTTCAAGGTGAAGATGTCTCAAACATTCAAGAAAATACATGACTCCAACTGTACAAGAGGAGAGTGAAGAGAAAGAGGTTGATGAAACAGGTTCAGAGGTTAAGGACATAGAATTAGTCATATCACAAGTAAATGTGTCATGAGCGAAGGCAGCCTGATTCCTGAAGAACAAGAGTAATGATATTGTAAATGCTATTATGGAATTAACAATGTAACCATCTGAAAAGGAGGACCTTTTTTGGTGTTTCAGAAGAACAACTGCACCTTGTTTTGAAATTTGTACTGTTTCTAACACTAATTAAGTTATGTATTCTTACTGGATGAAAAAAAAAAAAAAAGAAAGGAATTGTGTCTTAAACTTGAAAATGGCTCCTAAGTCATGGAGTTCACATCTATCAGTGATTTCTGCTACACAAATGGGCTATTAGATTCTGTATTTACTCAATAACAATTTTTCTTGTCATATCAGTAGAAATCATCTCATCTACAGTTGAAGTTACCAAGATAGAAATATAAGTATAAGCCTGCCTTATAATACTAAACCATTGATTGAGCATGCCTCATTCAATATTATACTTGTAGTTTGAGATTTTGTCTCTGACTTTTGAAAAAAAAATACACTTGAGAGCAAGAGAACTTACAGAAATTAATTCCATATTTCTGCTTGTAAGAAAGTCTATAGCAAGTGAATGGAAGGTGTATCTTTTTTGGATAAAACTTTTTTCTTTTGAAGATTAAATATTAATTCATTTCAAGATATCCCTGTGGTTTTAACAATTTTAGTCACCAGACCTTGTGATGTTTCTGATAGAGGGTAAGAGTACCTAGTGTCTATTATTCATTCTGTGTATATGTAATTATTGAAATGTTGGCAGTGCTGTGGAGAAAGAACCTGGTTTTGAAGTTTACAAAATCTGGTCAGAATTATGGACCCACCAGTTACAAGGCAAATTCTCTTAGTTGACTAAGACTCTTACTGAAACTCAGCTTACTATGTCTAAAGATGACTCTGTTACTAACTCATCTACCCTCTTCTTGAATTGTTAAGAGGAATGAATGGGATAATATATTTAGAATCTCACTGTAATTGGTAAAGTGATTTTGACAGCCACTCTGGAAAACAGTATGGAGGATCCTCAAGACATTAAAAATAGAACTACCCTATGACCCAGCAATTGCCCTATTAAGATATTTACCCCCAAAGATATAAATGCAGTGAGAAGAAAGGGCACATGTACCCCAATGTTCATAGCAGCAATGTTCACAATAACCAAACTGTGGAAGGAGATGAGATGTCCTTCAACAGATAAATGGATAAAGAAGATATGGTTCATATATACAATGGAATATTACTCGGCCATCAGAAAGGATGAATACCTACCATTTGCATCAGTATAGATGGATCTGAAGCAGATTATGTTAAGTGAAATAAGTCAAGCAGAGAAATACAATTATCATATGATTTCACTCATATGAGGGACATAAGGAGTGGCATAGAGGACCATATGGGAAGGGAGGGAAAAATGAATAGGAAGAAATCAAAGAGGGAGACAAACATGAGAGACTCTATAATACAGGAAAAAAACTGAGGGTTACAGAAGTGGGGGCATCGGGGGAGGGGGTAACTGGGTGTTGGATGTTAAGGAGGGCATGTGTAGTGATGAGCACAGGGTGTTATATACAACTAATGAATTGTTGAACACTACATCAAAAACTAATGATGTGTTACTATATGTTAGCTAACTGAACATAATAATAGAAAGAAAAGATGGTATTTTTTTTGAGACAGGTCATATGCTCACTACATATATGATGCTAATTGTGCCTATCTCCTCACCTCTCTTCCTTTACAGGAGTTTGCATTAAAACAACACATTCCCTTTTCATAAGTCTCTATATACTACAGTCAGTAATTAGGTCATAGATGGGTCTTTGCTAACAAAGAAATTTCAAGAGATATATAAATACCAGTTCTTAGTCAACAAAAAACAAAGCAGTTGACCTTTGAATAGACCAATATTTAACTAACTGTTTTCAGTCATCCTATACCATAGAAAAGTCAGGGTTTTTAAAACATAATGTTTCACAGTTTTGATCAAACATGATTCCATTTTCCTTTATGTATAACAGCTTCTTATATGCCCAGCAGTGATTACAAAGCTCTCATCATTGGTTGCTAGTATCACAATCTATATCAGCATCTTCATGGCAGCTGGATAAAAAGTTTCTATGTTTAACTTTACAAAAATCTTTCAAGCCACTGTCTTGTTGTGCAGTCTGGAAATACATTCTGATTCAACTCTGAAAAGAAGACAGTTTAAATAGTTGATAGCAGTTATATAGTCAAGGCAGTCCATAATTTCTGTTCCAGAAACCATGTGTGCAAGCTAATTTTCCCTCTACTTGCTACAGTTTTAGGGCCAGATTTTCAAACAAGCATTTGTGTACATAAAATGGGTAATTGCACACACAAATGGGCAATTTTGTACGCAATTATCCATTTTGCCTACACAATTATAGGCTTCTGAGTGTATAATGCATATACATGAAATTTGGCAAGCATACCCATTACACCTTGCTTTAAAAGTGTGGTCCATATTTCAGGGTTATTGGAGAGAAGAAAATTGAGATTCTTCCTATTTGATAGTGTTATTGCACTCATTACTTTTCCTTACATCATTCCTTTTAATCAAGGATATCAAAGCCCATTAAATTATTAACCCAATAATTATTAACCCCAACAGCCCTATTGTCATGGATGCCAAATGTTATGACAATCTCATTTTAGAAATTAAGAAACCAAGGCACAGAAGTTAGACTTCTCTAAATATTAACCATTGTCCATTTAGGCTTCCTGAAATATAGTTCCTTAGAATCCACTCTCCATCTGCCTGCACAAATGCAAATCTAAAAGAACAGTGTTGCAAATGGCAAAGGAATTGAGCATAAACACAAAGTTTCTTTCCTCATGGTCCAAATAAGCCAAAGTTTGTTCACTTTCTGCACTGACAAAAAGTTTGCATTGGTCCTTTTTTCAAACATAGATCGGGCAAGACAGCAAGTTTTAATAGGAGGGCTTGTTCTTCTGGGAAATCCTTATGTCATTGTCAAAACGAAAGAATAAACATTCACTGGCTTCATGGAAATAAATTGTGTCTTTAGATTTGCAGACTGTTTCTCAGAAAGCTGATGAAAGAGGTTTATTTGACTGATAACAGCCTGAAGTTTACAGTTACACATTTGGCTTCCTCAAAAAGCTGAAAGAAGGGTTCCTTGTGGCTTTGACATCAGGGAAATGAGACAGACAGTTTGAATATTTTTTGTTGTTGTTGCAGTTAACTTATGTGCCCTTCTGTATTCCTGCTTGACTTGCTACCTGTCTACCATGTCACTGTGCGGTCTATGCTGACAGAATTGCAGAGGCAGAAAGCTCAATTGTTCCAAAGAAAATAATGCAATCAGTCCTTGCAAGGAAGAAAAAAAAATCAGTTGGCACCTACTGCACAGAGATTACAATTTGACAGCAACTTTACCTAAAACCCAAAGTTTACTTATATCAAGATAAATTAAAATAATTTGAGATGACCTTTAATTGAATATTATGGGTAATAGTAGTAGAAGTAGCAGTGAGAGTAGTATTAACAGCTGCAGAAATAGTGTTGTACTAGTAATATTAGTAGCAGCAACAGAAGTAGTGGTATTCATAGCAGGAAAAGTAGGACCAATACTGCTCATAGTGAAAACAGAAATACCTAATATATTGTTATTTACCATGTACCAAGATCTATGAGATCTAATGCTGTTTTTTAACCACTCCTATAGATAAAGGATATGGGACATTTAAAAATTTATCTGTGTCTATATAGCTTGTAAGTAGCAGAACTGGGAGTAGCCCCAGTGCATTCAGATACTAAATGCCACAGGTATGAAATGGGTACAATTCCATTTCAGCCATTTTGTTTTTATTCTCATGTAGCTGCAGTAAATAAAGGCAACTTTGACAGTTACATATTTCTCAAAATACCATTCAAAAAGTGCAACTTTAAAAATCTTTTAAAAAACGGAGGATCCCTGGGTGGCTCAGTTGATTAAACATCTGCCTTTGACTCAGATCATGATCTGGGGGTCCTGGGATGGATCCCCACATCAGGCTTTCTTCTCAGTAGAGACCCTGCTTTTCCCACTCTCTCTGCCTGCTGCTCCACCTGCTTGTACTCTCTCACTCTGTCAAATAAATAAAATATTTTTTTAAAAAGTGCAGTTTTAATAACTCATGTACTTTAAAATTAAATCTTCCTAAGTAGAGAAAAAAAAAAGTCTGCCTTGTGTAACAAGTCATGAGTTAAAGAGAGTATTAAACAGAATGAAAGGTCTGAATTTGAGTCATATGTTAACTCTTGATTTAAAAAAAGTAAATTATTTGTCTTAAGTTGTGTTAGTATGTGTGTGAGAGAGATAGAGAGAAAGAAGTTGCACTAGAGAGTGTTAGCCTTCTAAATACCTGACTTTGCCAGTAACATTTGTTTTTGTTTTTGTTTTTCCCTTTAATAATAACTAAAGCTGAGAAGGACATCAGGGAGTAAACTTCATGTTGCTCATTACTATTAAACCTAACATGGTGAGCATGTTTTTTGGGATGTTTAATAATTTGTGTTTCTTTAGAACCTTTCATCTTAGGATCCTAGTGTGCTTTATAAACATTAATTCTCTTAGAATTGGTACTAGGAAGATGTACATGTTTATATTTGGCTTAAATATGCCCAAAGGATTAAATAGTCTATTTTATGTCACAAAGTGTGGGAAAGTCCATTATGGAAACCATTCTCTGATTGAATGATTTATTCTAAACATGTATATATAACCGTAATTTCAGAAGAATGTGTTCCTCAAAAATATATTTCTGTATATGATTGACAAGTTATATAATTAACAATCACTCCCAAAAAAACTCTAGATATGAGTCAATTTATAAAACCCAGCTCAGATCCTTAGCAACTCAGGAAGAGCTTTCTTGAGTCAATCACATAATAAAGTGATCCAGAAAAGTTCTGTAAATAAATCTGATAACTTAGAGTTACATAAATGAATGTCCATGCACACATACAGGGAAGTTGGGTTTTTGACCAGATTGCTTGGCCAAAGTCTTCCTCTTTGGCCCATATTTACTCAAGAGTCTTATGTCATAGTTTATTGTTCACAAACTGCCTCTTGTGCATGCTAAAGAGAAAAGTTTACTATCATCTATCTCTATATCTAACAATCATTTTCCTTAGAATGCCCAATAGACCAGGAGATTGCCTTTATGTTATTTACAAAAATTCATTGTGACTACATATCTACACAGAAAAAATACTTTGTGTGAGTATGAGTAGTGGGGACTAGGGAGTTTAACCTTGGCTGATGTGATGGAAAATGTGTTTTCTTAAATAATGTAAGGTAAATTCACGAGTTAAAATTTTGCACAAAGATGTTTCATTCCATACCCAAGTTGTTCTTTTACATGCCAAGAGGCTTGCAGTTATCTCCTTAACACATAAATTTGTAAGTTTAAACTCTAGTACATGCTGAAATATTTATATAGAGGTAGGCCCTGAAAATATATAACTTCAGCCCTTAATGATCTATTATAAAAGATTATGCAAGGTAACATATATATATGCAAAGTATAGTCTGGTTCTTCCATTTTTTTTCTTTACCTTCACAAACCTCCTTTTATGAGGGATACTTTTCAATTTAAAGTGGATGTGTTTCAATACGGTCTATATATACAATGGAATATTACACCTCCATCAGAAAGGATGAATACCCTAATTTGTATCAGCATGGACGGGACTGGAAAAGATTATGCTGAGTGAAATAAGTCATGCAGAGAGAGTCATTTATCATATGGTTTCACTTAATTATGGAGCATAAGGAATAACACAGAGGACATTGGGACATGGAGAGGAGAAGTGAGTTGGGGGAAATCAGAGAGGGAGACAATCCATGAGAGATGGTGGACTCTGAGAAACAAATTGAGGGTTTTGGAGGGGAAGGGGTGGGGGGTTGGGTGAGCCCAATGGTGGGTGTTAAGGAGGCCAGGTATTGCATGGAGAACTAAGTGTGGTGCATAAACAATGAATTATGGATCACTGAAAAAAATAAAATTAAACTAAACTAAAAAAATAAATAAAGTGGATGGGTTTTCACTCAGCATCAGGGAAATACAAATCAAAACCACTGTGAGATATCACCTCACACCAGTCAGAATGGCTAAAATTAACAAGTCAGGAAACAACAGATATTGGCAAGAATGTGGAAAAAGGTGAACCCTTCTACACTGTTGGTGGGAATGCAATCTGGCACAGTCAATCTGGAAAACAGTATGGAGGTTCCTCAAAAAGTCGAAAATAGAGCTACTCTATGACCCAGCAATCACACTACTGGGTATTTACTCTAAAGATACAAATATACGTGTCTGAAGGGGCATGTGTGAATGTTTATAGCAGCAATGTCCACAATAGCCAAACTATGGAAGAACCTAGATGTCCATCAACAGATGAATGGATAAAGAGAATGTGAAAATCTATCTATCTATCTATCATCTATCTATCTATCTATAGATATATCTCAATTGAATACTATGCAGCCTTTAAAAGTGAAATCTTGCCATTCGCAACAATGTGGATGGAACTAGAGGGTATTATGGTAAGTGAAATGTGTCAATCAGGGAAAGACAATTATCATGATCTCTCTGATTTGAGGAATTTGTGAGGCAGTGCAGGGGGTCGTGGAGGGTAGGGAAGGTAAAAATAAAACAAGATGGGATCAGGGGGAGACAAACCATGTGAGACACTTAATCTCATGAAACAAACTGACGGTTGCTGTGGGGTGGAGAAGAAGGGATAGGGTAACTGGGTTATGGAATTGTTAATAAAAAATAAAATAAAAATGTATTCATTAATAATTTAAAAAGTGGATTTTTTTGTTTATTTGTTTTGTTTTGCTTTGTTTTCATTTTGCTCTATGCTTCTGCAAACCATCCCTATATAACAATTTCCATTGGACACATTTCTTATCCTTATAATGCTTTCTACATTCCTTTCCCAGGAAGTTTTTCCAGAAGCCAGTCTGTTCCTTAAAGCAGTTTCTTTAAGTTTAAAGAAGTTTTATCTTGTTTGTGTAAAGCATTTTCTTTCATCCAAGAAAGCATCAAAGAAGGACATCATTCTAAGAGAATTACAAACTATCAGGCAAGCTTAGAAAAAGGGCTAATTTCTTTAACTCAAAAAATGGCCATACACAATTGTTCCAGGGGTTAGGTGATGGTGATAGTTGCATGCACTTTTATGGTTTAATTTATTTCAGAAATGAAGACAACACTGTTTAAGTGTTTGCATTAGGGCTGGCTACCACAAACAGTTTTTAAGGTAAATTTTTGTTTACATTAAAATGGTCCAATTAAAAAATTGCAATCTTTGTTGGAAAATTTGGGGGAAATTTAATTCATAATAAGAATTCAACAGATAATATTCTTATCAGTGAAAGAGATTAAGACCATAACCCAAGGCCAAATACAAATTATCTAATCACCCACCAGACAGCAGAGTGATATTTAGTGTGTATTTAACTGGAACGCATGTATTTTGCAGGCTCACTGGTTGCAAAATCATGTAGAACAAGATATCACCAAGCTATTTGGAAATCAAATGGTAGTTTACTCATCACTAGGGCTTTGGCAGCATTTTTGATCTGGGTGTAATAGTTCAGGATAACCTCATTTTTGTTTGTTTTCTTTTGTTTTGTTTTTCCCCAAACTGTCATCTCTTAAACAGATTTCAGGATTCTTGAAAATTAAGGATACAAGCCAGTTTTCACTGAAGGATACATTTTTTTTCAAGGTTATAATTTTATTATGAACATTTGTTGTAGTGGTGGTCTATTTATGAGGAGAAACCAAGATCAGGTGGTAATGGATCATTAAGAGACAGATGATAAAAGAAGGAACAAAACACTTTCATCAGCAAACCATTATAAAAATAAAAGAAAATTAATAGGGAAGAGAATGGGGCAATGGGTGGAAAAAAATGTTAATGGCTTCTTAATCAAAATCAGGTAATATGCCTTGTGACCCTCTCAATTAGCTGTCTTCCCTGTTCCATTCAGAGACACTCATTTCTCCCCCACAATTTATTTTAATTAAATTAACCTAAAGCTCATGTGTGTTAATTGCCATCTGCACTTTCTTGGCTTTTCTGACCCTAATAAAGAGCTCTTTAAGCTCAGCAGCACTTTTTCATTAATTAATAAACATTCTAATATGTTTATTTTCAAGATGATACGTAGTATTAAGTAGAGCAATAATTTCTGTTTTCCTTCACTGAAACTAGATATCTTGTTTTCAGTACATGTACTCAATGTCTGCCCTTAATTGTCTATAAAGTCAAATATTATGCACTGCGTCTATTGACATTGCCACTGACAATCCTTTAAACACTCTGTAACTGCAACCTACTAATGTTTTGCACATGCTATTTGGCATCCTCTATACCATTTGCTTTTATATAAGATGCTTTTTCACATAGCATTGTGGAATAACTATTCTGTATGAGCAGGCACATAGAAAAGTGATCAACATCTATCAAATTGTTTATCACATTTTCCGCTACCAAGTTTATATCCAAGATCTCTCTCTCTTGAGAGAAGATATCTCTTAGAACATCTTTGGTTAATAATTCTCTCAAGGTTTTTTGTTTTGTTTTGTTTTTTCCTTCTTCTTCATATTTATAAAGTCATGTTCACTACTATGAACTACTAAGTTCAAGTGAAAATGCAGCATTTCACATTGAGAAAGACCCCAGCAGAAGTTAGAGTCTCATCACAATGGATTTTCCTATGATGGTTGGAATATACTTAGAAGTGGCATTCATTAATTTAATGACATCAAATCCAAACATATAAAGTAAAACCTTCCCATCTGTACCTAATACTTCAACAGGTGTTCACAGTGCAAATGCTACAGTCTTTTCTAGGTCATTTGGCATTAAGTGAGAAATCACCACTCTGACCCCATATGGTGAAGCATCAGTAGCTAAGCAGATTGGCAGAAAAGGGTCATAATACACTAGAATCCTTGAGGACATTAGTTACCATTGAGCCAATTCAAAAGCAGCTTGACATTCCTTTCAACAAGGACACAATTTTTTTGTTATGATAATTCTACTATAAGAAGAAACTGCTATGGGAAGACTTGGATTAAATTTCCTGAATATATATATATATATACACACAAACACACACATATATATGTGTGTACATATATATATATACATACACACATATATGTGTATATATATATAAATCCTTGAAATATATATTATATATAATAATATTAATATTATTATTATACAATAATATAATAATCATATAATCATATAATTATATATATTATATATAATAATATAATAATAATAAATATATAATATACTATATAAAATAAAATGATATATAATATATAGTATAATACAATATAATATAACATAATAGTTCATGTAAACATTATATTGAATATAAATATAAATTTTATATTTATATTGAATATAAATATAAATTTTATATTTATATTGAATATAAATATAAATTTTATATTTATATATATTTACCTTATATATAAATATATTATATATAAATAATATATATATGAACATTATATATTTATATATATAAATAATATATAAATAAACATTAAATATATAAACATATATTATACATATAAATAATATATAAAATATAATGTAAATATTATATAAAAATATATTATATTTATATTCAATATAAATATAAATTTTACATTTATATATAAATATATAATGTTTACATGAACTATTATATGTTATATTATATTGTATTATACTATATATTATATATTATTTTATTTTATACATAATATATGATATATAATACATAATATATAATATATTATATATTATATACAATATTTACATGAAATATAATATATATATAGCCTATATACATGTGTGTATATATAATTTATGCAATTGAAGACATAATTAGTTAATTAAGCTTTTAATGATATGATCACAACTCCTTGCTGAAAATACAAGCATTTATACATTTGGTGGGGAAAATGAGTATAGGAGAAAAATTAAAAAAAAAATATTTATATTCTTTTTTTTTTAGATGAGTAATTTTTAATTTTATTTTTTATAAACATATAATATATTTTTTCCCAGGGGTACAAGTCTGTGAATCACCAGGTGTTCACACTTCACCACACTCAACCATAGCACACACCCTCCCCAATGTCCATAATAACCCCACCCCCCCTCTCCCAAACCCCTCCCCCAGCAAACCTCAGTTTGTTTTGTGAGATTAATAGTCACTTATGGTTCATCTCCCTCCCAATCCCATCTTGCTTCATTTACTCTTCTCCTACCCCCTTAACCCCCATGCTGCATCTCCTCTCCCTCATATCAGGGAGATCATATGATAGTTGTCTTTCTCTGATTGACTTATTTCGCTAAGCATGATACCATCTAGTTCCATCCACGTCGTCGCAAATGGCAAGATTTCATTTCTTTTGATGGCTGCATAGTATTCCATTGTGTATATATGCCACATCTTCTTTATCCATTCGTCTGTTGATGGACATCTAGGTTCTTTCCATAGTTTGGCTATTGTAGACATTGCTGCTATAAACATTCGGGTGCACGTGCCCCTTCGGATCACTACGTTTGTATCTTTAGGGTAAATACCCAGCAGTGCAATAGCTGGGTCATAGGGTAGTTCTATTTTCAACATTTTGAGGAACCTCCATGCTGTTTTCCAGAGTGGTTGCACCAGCTTGCATTCCCACCAACAGTGTAGGAGGGTTCCCCTTTCTCCGCATCCTCGCCAGCATCTGTCACTTCCTGACTTGTTAATTTTAACCATTCTGACTGGTGTGAGGTGGTATCTCATTGTGGTTTTGATTTGTATTTCCCTGATGCCGAGTGATGTGGAGCACTTTTCATGTGTCTGTTGGCCATCTGGATGTCTTCTTTACAAAAATGTCTGTTCATGTCTTCTGCCCATTTCTTGATTGGATTATTTGTTCTTTGGGTGTTGAGTTTGATAAGTTCTTTATAGATTCTGGACACTAGCCCTTTATCTGATATGTCGTTTGCAAATATCTTCTCCCATTCTGTCAGTTGTCTTTTGGTTTTGTTAACTGCTTCCTTGGCTGTGCAAAAGATTTTGATCTTGATAAAATCCCGATAGTTCATTTTCGCCCTTGCTTCCCTTGCCTTTGGTGATGTTCCTAGGAAGATGTTGCTGCGGCTGAGTTTGAAGAGGTTGCTGCCTGTGTTCTCCTCAAGGATTTTGATGTATTCCTTTCTCACATTGAGGTCCTTCATCCATTTTGAGTCTATTTTCGTGTGTGGTGTAAGGAAATGATCCAATTTCATTTTTCTGCATGTGGCTGTCCAATTTTCCCAACACCATTTATTGAAGAGGCTGTCTTTTTTCCATTGGACATTCTTTCCTGCTTTGTCCAAGATCAGATGACCATAGAGTTGAGGGTTTATTTCTGGGCTCTCTATTCTGTTCCACTGATCTATGTGTCTGTTTTTGTGCCAGTACCGTGCTGTCTTGATGATGACAGCTTTGTAGTAGAGCTTGAAGTCTGGAATTGTGATGCCACCAACTTTGGCTTTCTTTTTCAATATTCCCTTGGCTATTTGAGGTCTTTTCTGGTTCCATATAAATTTTAGGATTATTTGTTCCATTTCTTTGAAAAAAAAAATGGATGGTACTTTGATAGGAATTTCATTAAATGTGCAGATTGCTTTAGGTAGCATAGACATTTTCACAATATTTATTCTTCCAATCCAGGAGCATGGAACATTTTTCCATTTCTTTGTGTCTTCCTCAATTTCTTTCATGAGTACTTTATAGTTTTCTGTGTATAGATTCTTAGTCTCTTTGGTTCGATTTATTCCTAGGTATCTTATAGTTTTGGGTGCAATTGTAAATGGGATGGACTCCTTAATTTCTCTTTCTTCTGTCTTGTTGTTGGTGTAGAGAAATGCAACTGATTTCTGTGCATTGATTTTATATCCTGACACTTTACTGAATTCCTGTACAAGTTCTAGCAGTTTTGGAGTGGAGTCTTTTGGGTTTTCCACATATAGTATCATATCATCTGCGAAGAGTGATAGTTAGACTTCTTCTTTGCCGATTTGGATGCCTTTAATTTCTTTTTGTTGTCTGATTGCTGAGGCTAGGACTTCTAGTACTATGTTGAATAGGAGTGGTGATAACGGACATCCCTGCCGTGTTCCTGACCTTAGTGGAAATGCTTTCAGTTTTTCTCCATTGAGAACGATATTTGTGATGGGTTTTTCATAGATGGCTTTGATAATATTGAGGTATGTGCCCTCTATCCCTACACTTTGAAGAGTTTTGATCGGGAAGGGATGCTGTACTTTGTCAAATGCTTTTTCTGCATCTATGTAGAGTATCATATGGTTCTTGTTCTTTCTTTTATTAATGTGTTGTATCACATTGATTGATTTGCGGATGTTGAACCAACCTTGCAGCCCTGGAAGAAATCCCACTTGGTCGTGGTGAATAATCCTTTTAATGTACTGTTGAATCCTATTGGCTAGTATTTTGGTGAGAATTTTTGCATCTGTGTTCATCAAGGATATTGGTCTGTAGTTCTCTTTTTTGACGGGATCCTTGTCTGGTTTTGGGATCAAGGTGATGCTGGCCTCATAAAATGAGTTTGGAAGTTTTCCTTCCATTTCTATTTTTTGGAACAGTTTCAGGAGAATAGGAATTAGTTATTCCTTAAATGTTTGGTAGAATTCCCCCAGGAAGCCGTCTGGTCCTGGGCTTGTTTGTTTGGAGATTTTTGATGACTGTTTCAATCTCCTTACTGGTTATGGGTCTGTTCAGGCTTTCTATTTCTTCCTGGTTCAGTTGTGGTAGTTTATATGTCTCTAGGAATGCATCCATTTCTTCAGATTGTCAAATTTCTCGGCATAGAGTTTCTCATAATATGTTCTTATGATTGTCTGTATTTCTTTGGTGTTCATTGTGATCTCTGCTCTTTCATTCATGATTTTATTTATTTGGGTCCTTTCTCTTTTCTTTTTGATAAGTCTGGCCAGGGGTTTATCAATCTTATTAATTCTTTCAACGAACCAGCTCCTAGTTTTGTTGATTTGTTCTATTTTTCTTTGGTTTCTATTTCATTGATTTCTGCTCTGATCTTTATGATTTCTCTTCTCCTGCTGGGTTTAGGGTTTCTTTCTTGTTCTTTCTCCAGCTCCTTTAGGTGTAGGGTTAGGTTGTGAACTTGAGACCTTTCTTGTTTCTTGAGAAAGGCTTGTACCGCTATATATTTTCCTCTCAGGACTGCCTTTGTTGTGTCCCACAGATTTTGAACCGTTGTATTTTCATTATCATTTGTTTCCATGATTTTTTTCAATTCTTCTTTAATTTCCTGGTTGACCCATTCATTCTTTAGAACGATGCTGTTTAGTCTCCATGTATTTGGGTTCTTTCCAAATTTCCTCTTGTGATTGAGTTCTAGCTTCAGAGCATTGTGGTCTGAAAATATGCAGGGAACGATCCCAATCTTTTGATACCGGTTGAGACCTGATTTAGGACCGAAGATGTGATCTATTCTGGAGAATGTTCCATGGGCACTAGAGAAGAATGTTATTCTGTTGCTTTGGGATGAAATGTTCTGAATATATCTGTGATGTCCATTTGGTCCAGTGTGTCATTTAAGGCCTTTATTTCCTTGTTGATCTTTTGCTTGGATGATCTGTCCATTTCAGTGAGGGGAGTGTTAAGGTCCTCTACTATTATTGTCTTATTGTTGATGTGTTTCTTTGATTTTGTTTTTAATTGGTTTATATAGTTGGCTGCTCCCACGTTAAAGGCATAGACATTTACAATTGTTAGATCTTCTTGTTGGATGGATCCTTTGAGTATGATATAGTGTCCTTCCTCATCTCTTATTATAGTCTTTGTCTTAAAATCTAATTGATCTGGTGTAAATATGGACACTCCTGCTTTCTTCTGATGTCCATTAGCATGGTAAATTCTTTTCCACCCCCTCACATTAAATCTGAAGGTGTCTTCGGGTTTAAAATGAGTTTCTTGTAGGCAACATATAGATGGGTTTTGTTTTTTGATCCATTCTGATACCCTGTGTCTTTTGATTGGGGCATTTAGCCCATTAACATTCAGGGTAACTATTGAGAGATATGAATTTAGTGCCACTGTATTTCCTGCAAGGTGACTGTTACTGTATATTGTTTCGGTTCCTTTCTGATCTACTAGTTTTAGGATCTCTCTTTGCTTAGAGGCCCCCTTTCAATATTTCCTGTAGAGCTGGCTTGGTGTTTGCAAATTCTTTCAGTTTTTGTTTGTCCTGGAAGCTTTTAATCTCTCCTTCTATTTTCAATGATAGCCTAGCTGGATATAGTATTCTTGGCTCCATGTTTTTCTTGTTTACTGCTCTGAATATATCATGCCAGCTCTTTCTGGCCTGCCAGGTCTCTGTGGATAAGTCTGCTGCCAATCTAATATTTTTACCATTGTATGTTACAGACTTCTTTTCCCGGGCTGCTTTCAGGATTTTCTCTTTGTCACTAAGACTTGTAAATTTTACTCTTAGGTGATGGGGTGTGGACCTATTCTTATTGATCTTGAGGGGGGTTCTCTGAACCTCCTGGATATTGACGCTTGTTCCCTTTGCCATATTGGGGAAATTCTCTCCAATAATTCTCTCCAATATACCTTCTGCTCCCCTCTCTCTTTCTTCTTCTTCTGGAATCCCAATTATTCTAATGTTGTTTCATCTTATGGTGTCACTTATCTCTCGAATTCTCCCCTCGTGGTCCAGTAGCTGTTTGTCCCTCTTTTGCTCAGCTTCTTTATTCTCTGTCATTTGGTCTTCTATATTGCTAATTCTTTCTTCTGCCTCATTTATCCTAGCAGTGAGAGCCTCCATTTTTGATTGCACCTCATTAATAGCTTTTTTGATTTCAACTTGATTAGATTTTAGTTCTTTTATTTCTCCAGAAAGGGCTTTTATATCTCCCGAGAGGGTTTCTCTAATATCTTCCATGCCTTTTTCGAGTCCGGCTAGAACCTTGAGAATTGTCATTCTGAACAGATCTGACATATTACCAATGTCTGTATTGATCAGGTCCCTAGCCTTTTGTACTGCCTCTTGTTCTTTTTTTTTGTGGTGAATTTTTCCCGCCTTTTCATTTTGTCCAGATAAGAGTATATGAAGGAGCAAGTAAAATACTAAAAGGGTGGCAAAGACCCCAGGAAAATACACTTTAACCAAATCAGAAGGGATCCCAAATCGTGAGGAGGGAGAATGGGGATAAAAAGAGGTTCAGAAAGAAAAAAAAAAAAAAAAGAAAAAAGAAACAAATAAAAAAAGAAAACCAATAATGAAAACATATAAAAAGGAAAAAAATATATATATTAGATAAACTAGTTAAAAAACGTTAAAAAAGAAAACGGTAGAAGCTTAAAAATTTAGCGGAAGAAGAAAAAAAAATTGAAAAAGAAAAAAAAATTAAATTAACTGCAAGGCTAAAGAATCATGGGGAGAAAGCCATGAGTTCCGTGCTTTGCTTTCTCCTCCTCTGGAATTCCGCTTTTCTCCTTGGTATTGAAACTGCACTCCTTGGTATGTGAACTTGATCTTGGCTGGGTTTCTTGTTGATCTTCTGGGGGAAGGGCCTGTTGTAGTGATTCTCAAGTGTCTTTGCCCCAGGCAGAGTTGAACTGCCCTTACCGGGGGCCCGGGCTGAGTAATCCGCTCAGGTTTGCTTTCAGGAGCTTTTGTTCCCTGAGCGCTTTCCGTAGAGTTCTGGAGGACGGGAATGAAGATGGCAGCCTCCCAGTCTCTGGCCCGGAGGAGCCGAGCATCTGGGGCCCCACTCCTCAGTGTGCCCTCAGAGAACAGCGCCCAATTGCTCCTGTCACCCTGGCCTCCGGCCGCGCTCCGAGCTGACCGAGCCTGCGAGCGGTTCAAGGTAAACCCGAGCTTAGAGCTCACTCCTTGGCTCTGTCTCTGTAGCCGGCTTCCCCGTTCTAATACCTGTAAGCTCTACGACTCTCAGACACCCCCGATCCTTCTGTGACCCTACAGGACCTGAGGCCACGCTGACCCCGCGTGCGCTTCACCCCGGTTAAGCCTGTGGAGCGATGTCCCTCAGTGGAACAGACTTTTAAAAGTCCTGATTTTGTGCTCAGTTGCTCTGCCACTTGCAGGGAGCCGGCCCCTCCCCCCGCGGTCTATCTTCCCATCGCTTTGGATTCACTTCTCTGCCAGTCCTACCTTTCAGAAAGTGGTTGATTTTCTGTTTCTAGAATTGCTGTTCTTCTTCTCTTCGATCTCCCGTTGGATTTGTAGGTGTTTGCAATCTTTAGATAGGCTATCTAGCTGATCTCCTGCTACCTGAAGTAGTCTCAGCCTGCTACTTCTCCTCCATCTTGACCTATTTACATTCTTTTTAGGATGATTGTCCAATAGCTTTGACCTCACCAACTTCTCTGTAATTCAAGTAGAATGAGATATCAAAATAAAAGACCATACATGAACCTTAACCAGCATTCCCTTAAGAAAATAAAATTTTTACAAGACAGTAAATATTCTAAAGATGGGAAATTAGTCTTTATTATCTGATTCTTACAGTTTGGTCACTCATTTATTTATTTGCTCATTATTTTCACCAGCAACTTTGACCTAATTTGAATTCATCCTTAAACTTTGTCTTTTGGCTATTTATTAGCATGCTCCTCAAATGTGAAATATTTCATATTAGCCTTCTCATTTTCCAGATTTCACCATAATTAAAGGTAATGGGGGTTTGGGAAGGAAGGATAACTGGCACTACCATCATTTCTTCCTGCTGAACAAATTTATTGCAGAACTGTCACCTAACATAAATCCATGATATATGAAGTTCTATGAAATTTACATCACTTTATAATTCTACAATAAGGTCAATTACTCCAATGTATGGTTAATGGTCCATATCTAAGAAGAGCTTGTATTATAACTAGTCACTATGTATTCTTATGATAACATTCAATGTACATTTATAACTGGTAAAAACAAAAGGAGAAAATTGTGAACTTTCTTTCTAAAAGCCATAATTGGAATTTCTTTTGCTATAAATGAAACAAATAAAAATTTTCAAAAGTACAAAAATTAAAAAAATGTCCTTACAAAATACTTAAAATACATGGCTAATAAATATTACTGTATTATGTCCATAAAATGGTTTGATTTGTGTGAAATTTTATTACAAAGAATGAGATATTATTTAGGAAAGGATAATAATAGAAGGAAACTTTAAAACTATATAAAAATGAAGCACATTATGAGATTTCCTCAGGCTTTGGTAAGATAGATTGAGACAGACTAATCCTCCCACTCAATAAAATCCAATGCTGGAAAAAGTACTGAAAATATATTTGAAAGTATCTAACAACTGCTAAGCAAAAGTACTTGAGAGGTTAACAGAGATAAGAAAGAATAGTGAGCAATAATTCTATAGCATTTGTTTGCTCTTATTCTGCTGTTCCAGCAGAAAAGAAGAACAAAGGCTGCTGCCAGTAGACAAAGAAATAAGTACAACTTCTGGCAATTTTATAGGTCGGGAAAGACAAAAATTAGAGTCAAATCTGCTTTGAACAACCGGTAAGAACCTAGTGAGAAGAGAGGTGCATTGAACTGAGCCTGATATACTGCCAGGTTTCCATTGTAAACATTTGTGAAATTATTGAACTGTGCAAAACAGAAGGGCAGACAGTAAGAAGAGATTTCTGAAGAGCAGAACAAAAACTCCCAGAGGGTTTAAAAAAATCATGCATTGTAGGGCACCTGGGTGGCTCAGTGGGTTAAAGCCTCTGCCTTCAGCTCAGGTTATGATCCCAGGCTACTGGGGTCAAGCCCCACATCAGGGTCTCTGCTCAGCAGGGAGCCTGCTTCCTCCTCTCTCTCCGCCTGCTTGTGATCTCCGTCTGTCAAATAAATAAATAAAATCTTTAAAAAAAAATAATGCATTGTAGTTTATGATCCACCAAGGGTGAAATACCCCCACTGAAACCTCAGCATCTCAGGAGGCTGAGATGAAGCTGAATGAGAGATAAACCAGAGTTAGAGATACCTTACAAAGCTGATATCAAAACTTCTGTAATACCAGTCCCTGGTTGGATTAAGATCAACTGTTACCACTGTGTCCACTTATCAGAAGAGAAGGAAATCTTCTCTGAAGGAAAAGAACATCATAGAGTGCCTCAAATATTTATCATACATGTTGAATACTATACATAGTGTTCAAAAGTAAAAACAAACATGCCAAGAAATATGATCATGAGAAATAATGGGTAATATAAACAGATTCACAAATGACTGAGATATTAAAGTTATCAGATAGAATACAAAATACCTGTGATTAGTATATTCAAGACAATACATGACAAAAAAGATGATTTCTCCAAATAACATAAATTTAAAATTTTAGAAATTCTCAAATTAAAAAATAAATAAATAAATAATTGTGCACCTGTGTGGCTCAGTCCATTAAGCGTCTGCCTCTGACTCAGGTCAGGATTGAACTTGGAGTCCCAGGGAAGAGTCCTGCGTCATCTTCCCACCTCAATGGGGAGTCTGCTTCTCCTTCTGACCCTTCCCCGTCTCATGCTTTCTCTGTTATACTCTCTCTCTCTCTCAAATAAATAAATAATTTTTAAATGAATTAAGAGCAAAGTAGAAAAACAGAGTTGGTACAACAATAGAGGCAATTAATGAACTGAAAAATAGTAGAAAATGTCCATACCAAAGCACGAGGAGGATGAAAGCACAGGAAATGCAGAAGAAATTATAAGAGGCATATAGGACAGATTGAAAATATTTAATGTATGTGTAGTTACAGTCCTAGAAGAAGCAGAAGAAATAAAGGGAGAAAGAAATAACATCCAAGAATTTTCCAAAATGGATTGAAGAAAAAGAAGGAAATTCTGCCATTTGCAATACAATAATCCTGAGAGCATAATGCTAAGTAAGATAAGTCAGACAGTGAAAGACATATACATATTCTCATGTATATGGCAGAATCTAAAAAAACAAACAAACTTGTAGAAACAGAGGACAGAAAGTAGAATGGTGGTTGCTGGGGGCTGCAAGGTGGGAGAAACAGGAGATGTTGGTTGAAGAGTACAAACTTTCAGTTTTAGTATGAATAAGTTCTGGGGATATAATGTATAGCATAATGACTATAATTAACAATTCTGTATTATATACATAAAGGTTGCTAAGAAAGTAGATCCTAAACATTGTTATCATGCACACACACACACACACACACACACATATACACGGTAAATATGTGAGGGGGTGGAGGTGTTCCTATTGTGGGAATCATTGCATATACTTATATATATAACCATCACATAATATACTTTAAACTTAGGTATGATATACGTCAATAATATGTTAAAGCTGAAAAAAGAGTGGATTAAAGAGTCAAGGACTCAGATTAAAGAAACCCTACCAATCCCAAGCAAGATAAAATAAACAAGCAAAGAAACAAAAAAATGTACCTAGAGTCATCACAATAAGCTTGTTGAAAATCAATTGAAAAAAAAACACAAAACTTAAAAGCATTAAGAATAAAGGGCTTTTCTTTAAGGAGAAATAAGAATTCTCAGTAGACACAGTGAAAATTAGAAAACAATAAAAATTACATACTTAAAGTGCTGAAAAAAAAGAGAACTTAGAATTCTACCTAAAGAAACAAAAAAAATTAAGGTAATATAAAGATGTTTCCAGAAAAACAAATCATACTAAAGAACAAATAGAGTTCTTCAAGAAAGAAAACGATTCCAGTCAGAAAGATGGAAATATATTAAGAAATAAAGGACAGCATAAGGGATAATACGTGGGTTAATAAAAATTAATACTGACTATAATAATAACAATAATAGTAATAACAATGTATTGTGAAGTTTAGTATATGAATAAATATATAATAAATATGACATATGTGAATATATAATATGCATAATTCTAACTCTAATCTTAGCTATATATAGTCAATTCTCATGATTCTAGATTCAGTGTGCAAATTTGTCAATGCATTAAATTTATCTGTAGTCCCAAAATCAATATTCATGACAGCTTCACAGTCATTTGTGGATATTATCTTCTGCAGAGCAGTGAAATATTTGAACCACCAAGGTGCAGCTTCCCAAGCTAAGGTTGAACAAGGCAACATTCTGCCTCATATCAGCTCTCATAAACAAGTGTCCTTGTATTTAGTGCCATGCTTTTTACATTTTTGTGCTTTTTGTTGATTTCACTGTTTAAAATGGCCCCAAGCATAGTGCTGAAGTATTGTCTAGTGTACCTAAGTGCAAGAAACCTATGATGTGCATTACAGGAAGGTTGGATGATCTTACAGTGTGCTAGATATGTTTTGTTCATGCATGAATTATAGTGCTATTATCTGTGAGTTTAATGTTAATGAAACAACAATACACATTAAATAAGGTTTCTTTCCACAGAAACACACAAAAGATAAGATTACATATTGATTGGCTGGCAAATCTGACTCTCAGGAAACTAACCTTTTATTTCCTCTAACAGCAATGATTTAGTGTTTGCAAATTCATTGTTTGTGGCAACTTTATTTATTTTTTAAAGATTTATTTATTTATTTATTTGACAGAGAGAGATCACAAGTAGGCAGAGAGGCAGGCAGAGAGATAGGAGGAAGTAGGCTCCCCACTGAGCAGAGAGCCTGATGTGGGGCTTGATCCCAGTACCCTGGGATCGTGACCTGAGCCAAAGGCAGAGGCTTTAATCCGCTGAGCCACCCAGGCACCCCGTATGTGGCAACTTTATAAGAAACTACTATGAATAAGGAGAAAAAAACTCTGTGTGTGTGTGTGTGTGTGTGTGTGTGTGTGTGTGTGTTCCAGTCCAAGAAAGTTGGTAGAGATATACTTTTTTTCCTGCTTCTGCCCCCTAAATGCAAATAAATAACCTGGAAATAATTCAACAGACAGTTGTTAAGGAATTCTGAAATGTGGAAAGAGGAAGGTAGACTACCCCAGGAAGTAAGAATTTGAGGAATGGCATTGTAGTGAGTTCCTTGGCTTTTCTTTTTATCTTTTTGTCAGATTATGTATGATAGAGATCTGCAAACCAGAATGGTCAACAGACATAGATAAAACAACAAAATACTCAGAAAAGCCTGTTTGTACTGCCGAAGGTATTGAAAAAAGAAAATCCAGTAGGAACCTAGTTAGGAAACCGATATTTGGTGGCAGTGATGGGCTTAATATGCCATAACAGTGGTGCCAGAAGAGGTGGGGGAGAATAAAGAGACTGAGAGAAGTCATGTTTTAATATTTCACTTTGGGTGACAAAATGGCAAAATTAGTAAGATGAGATCAGTTATATGTGTATATTTTATTTCCTAGAGCAATTACTAAGAAAGCTACATGAAGTGGCATGCAGTATAAATAAATAATAAAGTATACAATATTTTTTAAAAAGTATAAATAAATCAATGTGGAATGATAAAATGTGTTGAAGTAACCCACACAAAGTCAAGAAATGAAAAAGAGAAATGTGAAAGAGAGGAAACAAAAAGAAAACAAATACCAAAGTGGCAGAATTAAGCCCTTATATATGGCTAATTACTTCAAATGTAAGCAGTCTAAACAGAACAAAAATAAAAAGATTAGTAGGGTGGATTTTTTAAAGGCTTATCTCTTTTTTTGTGTATTCATTTTTTTAAAATTATTGTTCTTTTTTATAAAGATTTTATTCACCTATTTGGCAGAGAGAGAGAGAGAGAGCACAAGCAGGTAGAGTAGCAGGCAGAGAAGAGGGAGAAGCAGACTCCTTGCTGAGGAAGGAGCCTGATGTGGGGCTTGATCTCAGGACTCTGGGATTGTGACCTGAGCTGAAGGCAATCTTTTAACCAGCTGAGCCACCTCCCCAGTGTACTCCTTTTAAATACATTAAGGATAATGAGGGACATTACCTAATGCTAAAGAAATATCAATTCATCAAAGGACAGAGAGATATTGATATGTCTCCTCAGGCAAGGGAAACAAAAGCGAAAATAAACTTTTGGGACTAAACCAAAATAAAAGTCTTTTACACTGTGAAAGAAACAATGAACAAAATGCAAAGGCAAGTTACTGAATAAAATAAGAGATTTATAAATGATATACCTGATAAGAGGTTAATATCCAAAATATGTACAGCACATATATGACTCAACACCAAAAGCACAAACAATCCAATTAAAAAATGGGCAGAAGATCTGAACATTTTTCCAAAGAATGCATATAGATGACCAAAAGACACATGAAAATATGTTCAGTGTCACTAATCATCAGGGGAATGGAAATCAAAACAATAATATATATCACCTTATACCTGTCAGAATGGTAGAAACAAAAAGACAAGAAATAAGTTTTAGTGAGGAAGTTGAGAAAACGAAACCCTCATACACTGTTGGTGAGAGTGCAAATTGGTATAACCACTGTGGAAAAAGTATGGCTCTTCCTGAAAAAAATAGAAATAGTATATAATCCAGTAATTCCACTACTGGATATATGTCAATAAAAAATGAAAACACTGATTGTAAAAGATATATGTGCCTCTACACTTATTGTAGCATTATTTACAATAGTCATGATATGGAAGCAATCTAAGTGTCCACTAATAAAGATGTCACACACACACACACACACACACACACACACAAACATAAAATGGATGGATACTTAGCCATAAAAAGGATAAAATCTGGTCATTTGCAACATGAATGGACCTAAAGGGTGTTATGCTAAGTGAAATAGTTAAGCTGGGAAGGACGTATACCATACAATTTCATTTATATGTAGAATTAAAAACATAAAGCAAGTAAATAAATAAACAAAAAAACTAATAACACCCATAAATACAGAGAACAAAGTGATGGTTGCCAGAGGAGAAAACAGTAGAGGACATGTACAAAATGGGTCAATGGGAGTGGGAAATACAAGTTTCTAAGTTATGGAATGAATAAGTCACAGGGATAAAAGGTACAGCATAAGGAATATAGTCAATGGCATTGTAATAATAATTTATGGTTATGGATGGTAGTTACACTTGTGGTGAGCATAAAATAATGTATGGACTTGTGGAATCACTATGCTGTACACCAGAAACTAATGTAACATTGTGTGTGAAAGGCACTTTAATTAAAAAAAAAAAAGTCAGGGGGACTGGGTGGCTCTGTTGCTAAACATCTGCCTTTGGATCAGGTCATGATCACAGAGTTCTGGGCTAGAGCCCCACATCAGGCTCCCTGCTCAGAGGGAAGCCTGCTTCTCCCTCTCTCACTCCCCCTCCTTGTATTCCTTCTCTCACTCTGTCTCTGTCAAATACATAAATAAAATTTTAAAAAAAGTTAATAGGGATCCTAAACGTGGATGCACCACACAGCACAGCTTACAATACATCTGCAATACATGAAACAAAAACTGTTAGAGCTGAAAGAAAAAGTAAACAATCCCCAAATTATCATTTGTGACTTCAGAACTACACTTTCAATTTATACAATACCTACACTGAAAATCAGCAAAGATATAGAAGAACTGAGTAACACCATTAATGAATGTGATCTATCAATATATAGATGACCCTTGAACAACATGGCTTTGAACTGTGTGACGCCACTTATACATGGATTGTTTTTTCAATAAATGTACTAGAAAATTTTTTGGAGATTTGTGTCAACTAAAAACAAAACAAAACAAAACAAAACTCGGGTGCCTGGGTGGCTCAGTGGTTTAAGCCTCTGCCTTCTGCTCAGGTCATGGTCTCAGGGTCCTGGGATCAAGCACCGCATTGGGCTCTCTACTCAGCAGGGAGCCTGCTTCCCCCTCTCTCTCTGCCTGCCTCCCTGACTACTTGTGATCTCTCTCTCTGTCAAATAAATAAATAAAATATTAAAAAAAACTCTCAAACTGCATAGCCTAGAGATATCAATATAGTAGGAGAACGTTATGTCATGAAGGCATAAAATATGTGTAGATAATAGTCTATTTTGTCATTTGCTACCATAAAATATACACAAATGCCTTATAAAGTTAAAACATATCAAAAAAGTATGATATAGTGTCCATCTTCATCTCTTATTATAGTCTTTGGTTTAAAATCTAAGTACCCCTGGGGGAAAAAAAAATATATATATATATGTTTATAAAAAATAAAATTATAAAAAAAAACATATCAAAAAAGTATGCACACATCACTTACAGACTTTGCATGTTGCCATTTGAAGTCAAGATAATTGTAAATAAATGCAAATATGTAGTATCAAATTATAACTATATGAAATTAACTTCAGTATATATTGTACTACTATAATAATTTCATAGGAACCTCCTGTTGTTATTTCAGTGAGCTTGAATGTTATAAGTATCTGATTTTTTAAAAAGATTTTATTTATTTATTTTACAGACAGAGATCACAAGTAGGCAGAGAGGCAGGTGGGGGCAGGGGAGGGGAGCCAGCTCCCTGCTGAGCAGAGAGCCTGATGTGGGGCTTGATCCCAGAACCCTGGGATTATGACCCAGACCGAAAGCAGAGGCTTTAACCCACTGAGCTACCCAGGGACCCCTTCAAGTATCTGATTAAAATGTCATGTGATGCTAATCATTTCTACCTGAGCAGTTTGTCTTTCCAGTAAAATTGTGTCAGAGTAAAAAGTGATCTTTCATGGTTCTCATATGCTCTTCATCATCTTGAGTGCAATAGCATAAACCTTGAATAACACCATGGGACTCATACAAAGTACAACTTATGATGCTGAAAGTGTTCCCAAGAAGCAGAAAACAGTCATGACATTACAAGAAAAAGTTAGATTCTTTGGTATGTACTGTAGATTGAGGTCGGCACCTGCAATTGCCCACAGTTTCAAGATAAATAAATCCAGCATAAGAACCACTGTAAAAAAAATTTAAAAAAAAGGAAATTTATGAAACCATTGCTGCAGCCTCACCAGCTGGCACAAAAACCTTGCACTTTTTTTTTTTTCAAAATGCCTTTTTATTTTGTGTTGAATATGCAGCTTTTACGTGGTTATAGGATGCTAAAATAAAGGCATACCTGTAGACACTAATATGATTTGAGAAAAAGTGAACTCATTATACAATAACTTAAAGGAAAAGGAAAGTAAAGGCTCTAAAGCTGGACAATTTAATGCCAGCAAAGGATGGTTTGATAATTTTAAGAAAAGGTTTGCTTTTAAAAATGTTAACAAGAAAAGTAGCTTCTGCCAACCCAGACACAGCAAGCCAGTTCCCAGACACCAGTAAAACAAACAAACAAACAAAATATCATAAAAGGAAAAGGCTATCTGCCTGAACAGGTTTTTAATGCAGATGAAAGTTTCCTATTCTGGAGAGAAAAATACCGCAAAAGATTTTTATTAATAAGGAAGAGAAGCAAGAACCATGATGTAAGGCAGGAAAGGATAGGTTAACACTATTGTTTTGTGCAAACACAGGTTAGTGATCATAACTGCCCTCATCTATAAAGCTCTTAACATTTTAATTTTGGAGGGAAAATATAAACACCAGCTGTCTGTCTTTTGTTCATGCAACAAGAAAGCCTAGACAACAAGAACAATTTTTCTGGATTGGTCCCATTAGTGCTTTGTCCCTGAAATTAGGAAGTACCTTTCCAATAAGGGACAGCCTTTTAAAGTTCTTTTGAAAGTGGATAATGTCTTTGGTCATCCAAGACCTCATGAGTTCAAAACATCAGAGTGGTCTACTTGCCCCCAAATACAACATCTCCAATTCAACCTCTGCATCAAGGTGTCATAAGAATCTTTAGGTCTTTATACAAAGTACTTTATGGAAAAGTTTGTCTATGCTGTGGAAGAGAAACTTGATAGACCATTATGAAAGTATGAAGAGTTTACACCATGGAAGAAGCAGTCATTGTTTATAGAAAAAGCAATAGAAATCATCAAGCTTGGGGCATCTGGGTGGCTCAGTGGGTTAAAGCCTCTGCCTTTGGCTCAGGTCATGATCCCAGGCTGCATCGGACTCTCTGCTCAGCGGGGAGCCTGCTTCCCCCCCCACTCTGCCTGCTTCTCTGCCTACTTGTGATCTCTGTCTGTCAAATAAATAAATAAAATCTTTAAAAAAAGAAATCATCAAGCTCAAAACAATAAATTCCTGTGGTAGGAAACTTTTCAAAGGTTTATACATGACTTCACAGGATTTATGACAGAACCAATCAAAGAAATCGTAAAAGACATTGTGGTTATGTAAAAAAAAAATGTTGACATTTTCAAGAAATGGAGAAATTCAAGAGCTAATAGACACCACACCAGAGGAAGTAACAGATGATTTGTTGGAGATTAGTATTTTCCAAACCAGTGCCAGTTGATGAGAAATATGTAGAAGAAGCAGTGACAGAAAACAAATTGATATTAGACAAACTGGCAGAAGGGTTCTAATTATTCATGACTGCTTTTTACTTCTTTTATGACATGAACTCTCCTATGATATGGAAACTGACACTAAAGCAAATGGTGGAAGAAAAATTGGTACCGTTTAAAACATTTTTGACAAATGAAGAAGCAAAAAGAGAAAAATTACAATGTATTTTTATCAAGTTACATGGAGGGTGCCTACTTCTCCTGCTTCATGTTTCATCTGCTCCATTTCTTCCACCTCTGCCACTCCTGAAACAGCAAGATAAACCCCTCCTCACCCTCTTCCTCAACCTACTCAATATGAAGATGGGGATGAAGACTTTTATGATGACCCAATCTCACCTAATGCATAGTAAATCTTCATGCTGCACATTTAATAACTTAACTGTGTGTATGTGTGTAAGTGCCTTTGTGTGAAAACCTAATAAAATTTTTGGCAAGCACAGTATGAGACAGTTTTGTGTGATCATCATCATTATTGTCTAAGTATTCATCATGTAGAACACTGTGTGCAAGACTTGTATGGAAGAGGATAGTCTATCCTCTTGGAGGCTGGCATGGCATAAGGTGAGTAATATTTGTTATTAAGCCAATTATGTGCTAATTTTCTTACAGTTTTATAACTTTACTTTTAAAGAATTACATTATTGTACAGTATGCCCCCCAACTATCTATCTCATAATTGGAGAAATTCTGTATCAGCTTATTTTCAGAGGTAAACTTTTTAAATGTAACATTTCTAATACTGTATAATGAATATGACTATAAAATTGTATGCCATGTATAATATTGAATGCCATAACACTTTATAATGATTTATTTGTCAGTGTATAAGCTAGTCTACAAAGAAACAATTGTATTGATTACACTAGGCTACCATAAAGCACTCATGTTGTTGCTTTTTCATTATCAATGAATGAATTTTTATACCTGCAAATAAGTAGGAATATCTTTCTCACATTATCTTTTCACTTCTGATGTCTAGTATTAGTAATACATATAGCATCTACAGTGTTTTGTATCATATAAGACAATATTGATGTAGGAACTGACAGATGATTCATCTTGTAAATAGATGACATAAACTTATGGTATTGATAAGTACAATACAGTACTGGGGAACCTAGATGGCTCAGTTTGTTAAGCATCTGATTCTTGATTTCAGCTCAGATCATTATCTCAGGGTCATGAAATGAAGCCCCACATGAGGCTTTTTTTCAGTGTGGAGGCTTCCTGGAATTCTTTCTCTCCCTCTCCCATTGCCCCTCCCTCCACTTGTGCACTCTCTAAATAAATAAATACAATCTTAAAAAATATATAGTACTATAAGTGTATTTTCACTTCTTTTTTATTTTCTTAATAACATTTTCTTGTATCTTGCTTATGTAAGAATACAGTGAAATATATATATATGACATATGAAATATGTCTTAATCCACAATTTATGTTATCAGTAAGGCTTCCAGTCAGTAGCAGACTCTTAGTGGTTATGTTTTTGGGAGTCAGAAGTTATACATGGATTTTCAGGTGTTTGGTGTCAGCATCCCTAACCCCTGTGTACTTCAAGGACCAACAGTAATAGAATACTTAACCCATTAACAGCAAAATGCACATTTTTTCAGGTGTTTGTGGATTGTTCACCATGAAAAACCATATCCTGAATCACAATCAAACATCAACAAATTTAAAATAATTAAAAGTTCTTAGGGTATGCACTCTGATCATAATGAACTTAAACTAGGAATCAACAACAGAAAGATAATAGGGAAATCTCAAAACATATGAACACTAAGCAACACATTTCTAAACAATCCATAGGTCAAAGAAGAAGCCTTAGGGAAACTTATACTGAATTTTAGGGAAATTTATATTGAATTAAATAAAACAAAAATATAATGTATCAAAATATGTAGAATGCAACTAAAACAGTGCTGGGTGGGATATTTACAGTACTAAGTCTTTACATCATAAAAGAGGACACATCTCAAGACAAATCTAAGTTCCTACCTCATGAAACTAGAAAAAGAAAAAGAAAAAAACCACACACAAACTAAATGCAAAGAAAGCAAAAAGTGGAAATAATAAGGACAAGAGTAGAAATCAGAAAAATTTGAAAACAGGAAAATAATAGAAAAATGAATAACACAAATTGCTGATATCTTAAACAATAAAAATAAAATGGATAGTCCTTTAACAAGTATGACAAAGATTAAGAAAAGAGAGAAGACACAAATTATAGTATCAGGAATGAAACATTACAGGTCTTGAGGTCATGAAAAGGATTATAAAGGAATACTACAAGAAACTCTATACATATAAATTTAACGACTTACAGAAATGGACCAATTTCTCAAAGATCACAAACTACTGAAGTTCAATAAAGATGAAACACCACTTAGTGCATTATCAGAATAATATATATTATTAAAGAGATTCTCCACCTCTCCCCCTTCCCTATATGCTCTCTCTCTCTTAAATAAAGAAATAAATCTTGGGGGGGGAAAGAGGATATCAAAAATTACATGGAAACAAATTAAAACAAAAGACAATGGTTCAAATCTTTGGGATGCAGCTAAAGTGAATCTAGAAGGGAAATTTATAGCAATAAAAGCCTATTTCAAGAAGTAAGAAAAATCTCAAATAAATAACTTAACTTTACACCTAAGGGAAGTAGAAAAAGAACAAACAAAACCCCAAACCAGTAGAAAGAAGAAATAATAAAGATTAGAGCAGAAATAAATGGTATAGAAACAAAAATAAATAAATGAAAGCAGGCTTCAGTTCATTGAAAAGATCAACAGAATGGATAAACCTCCAGCCAAACTCATAAAAAAAAGGAGAGACAGAGAAGACTCAAATAGACAAAATCACAGGTGAAAGTTTTGAAATAAAAATGAAAACCACAGGGGGGGACAAGATGGCCTGGAAGTAGGAGGAGGCGCCTTTTCAACCTGTACCCTAAAGTGAGCTGATTACCTACCAAAGAACTCTGACCACCCATGAAATCAGCCTGAGATCAGAATTATACACATCTGGATCTCTACAGGGGCAGAAGACGCCAGTGGACAGGTAAAGCAGAGTGGGAAAGGCGGACTGATACCGGAAGATAAACAAAAGGGGGAGGGAGCCACCAGAGGTGACCGGTTGGAAAGTAATACCCCTAATACAAGTGAGAGTGCCCTGCCTCTGGGGACCAGCATTAACTTGGAGACTGGTTGAAAGCACTCCAAAAGAGCAAAAGATCGTGGGGGGTGGGGTGGGGTGGGGGTGGAATTGTGGGAATTGGGGCAGCTAGGGACAGGGGCTTAAGTCCCTGGTCCCAGGACAGCCTCTCCTGGCGCTGAGCCAGAGAGTGCTGCGGAGAAACCAGGTCTTGGTCCCTGAGCCACCAGCGTGCCCGAGAACGTGTGGGTTCTGGCCCCTGTGAGGGGATGGGAGCCACACCAGACGGCAGAACGCGTGAGGCCTACTACAGAGCCTGAGATGTGTGCGCCCCTCATCCTCCCCTGAGAGAGGTACAAAGGCCCAGCCGGCGCTCTTTGACAGGAGACATTGTTTCAGAGCCTAAGACGCATGCCCCAAACTCTCCCCTGAGAGAGGTACACGAAGGCCCAGCCTGGTGCTTTCGGATCTGCACCCTATTCTCAGAGCCTGAGATGAGCGTGTGACCCACAGCCTCCCCTGAAATAGGTGCGTGCAAGCCGGGCGCTCTTAGACCCAGAAAGACCAGGCACTTCCAGCCTGGGCCAGCAGGAAAATCTCAGTGTGCGGTCACTGCTTGGAACCTCTCTGGTGGTCTGGAGCTGCCCAAACAGCTGCTTTGGTTTTGGGTACAAGCAGAAGATCCTGCATTCCCAGGGACCACAACTCAGAACCTGCTCTGCCAGCGGCCAAGGGGGGATTTATATGGGCTCTGCAACACACACAGAAGAACAGACTGAGGCTTCTCTCTGAGAGGGAGGTCAGGGTGCAGTTTGCTTTCCTCTAAACCTACAAAAACCATCAAAAGCGGTCAAAGCGAGAGGAAAAAAAAAAAAGGTGAACAAACATAAAAACCTCCAGAGAACAAAAGCCTGAAAAAACAGGTTTCCTCAGAGCCCACCCTCTTGAGGGGTACTGGAAGACTTAACTCAGGGAACATAATTGACTGAAATGCCACGTGGCAGACCCCTCCCCCAGAAAACCAACCAGGAAAGAAAAAAAAAAAAGACTACAAGAGAACCACCACCACTACTTCATAGGACAACTTTTATTTTTAATTTGTTCCCACTATTCTGGCTCATTTTTTTTATATAGATAATTTTTTTAACCTATTTACCATCACAGCGAGCTGTCCAGTACATCAAATTCCATAATAACCTTCTAACCTGAACTTTGTGATACATACACCTGTGTTTTTCTTTTGCATTTCTATTTTTTGAATTTTTTTTAAATTTTAGTTTAGTTTAGTATAGTTTATTCCTTTTTTATTTTTATTTTCTAATATTCATATAGAGTTAAACTTCAAAGTAACCCCCTTTCCCCAATCAATACTACCCCTATAGGTAAACCAATTTCCAATCCCCCTTTAGCCTAGGAAAGTTGAGTCCATTAACAAAGATATCAAGATACATCCAGGAAGAATCAAAACAAACTTCCTCGCCCACACTGAGAATTTATAACCACTCTCCCATCTTTTTCTTCCACCAGTGTTTCTGTGTTTTTGTGTTTGTCCTGATAGTATATAAATCTTACACTTGGGGTTCTTTTCGACAAGGTTCTTCCTTTATTTGCATATATATTTTTTTTCCTCTTGTTATATACTTTTATCAGTCTTTTTGTTTGTCTGTTTTTGTTTGTATACCTCATAAACCTTACCTTGGGGCCCATTTGGGCTGAACCTTCTATTTTATCTTCACTTTCTTTCCTGTCTCTCTCTCTTTTTTGTTCTTTTTCTTTTCCTTTTTCTCTCATTTGGGTGGGGAATCCTGATTTCTCAGAAGTGTTCCAGGGTACACCCAGACTGCACCACGGTTGATACAAACAGCTACATCTGTTCAGTCATCTCTCACCAAAATGACTAGGAGAAGGAATGCCCTACAGAAGAAAAATACAGAGGATGGACCTTCTGCAACAGAGCTAACAGCTATCAACATAGACAATATGTCGGAAAGAGAATTCGGGCTAACAATTATCCAGGATAGCTAGGTTGGAGAAAGCCATGGATGACCAAACAGAATTGATTAGGGCCAAGCTGAAAGCAACCAGACAGGATGTTCACAATGTTAGGGCAGAGCTAAAAGCTACCAGGGCTGAGTTTCACAATGCTCTCAATGAGTTCCAATCTAAACTAAATTCTCTCAAAGCTAGGGTAACTGAGACAGAAGATAGAATTAGTGATCTGGAGGACAAACAGAGAGAAAGGATCAAGAGGAAGCCTGGAAAAACAGCTTAGAAGCCACAAAAACAGAATCAGGGAAATAAATGATGCCATGAAACGTTCCAATGTCAGAATTATTGGAATCCCTGAAGGGGAGAAGAAGGAAAGAAGTCTAGAAGATATAGTGGAACAAGTTCTTCATGAAAATTTTCCCAATCTCGTGAATGGAACCAGTGTTCATGTACTAGAGGCTGAACGGTCTCCAGCTAGATTATAGATTCCAGAAAAACATCAAGGCACCTGATAGTCAAATTGAGGAATCATAATTGTAGATACAATCTCTTCAAAGCCCCTAGGACAAAGAGGCTCCTTACTTACAGAGGAAAGCCCATCAGAATAACGTCAGACCTGTGCACAGAGACCTGGCAAGCCAGAAAGGGCTGGCAAGATATATTCAGGGCACTAAATGAGCAGAACATGCAGCCAAGAATACTTTATCCAGCAAGACTGACATTCAAAATGGATGGAGAGATAAAGAGTTTCCAAGACTGGCAAGGCTTAAAAGACTATGCAACCACCAAGCCAACACTGCAGGAAATATTAAGGGGGGTTCTATAAAAGAGGAAAAATCCTAAGAATAGCACTGAACAGAAATATAGAGACAATCAGCAGAAAGAAAGACTTCAAAGGTAACACAATGTCAATAAAAACGTATCTATCAATAATCACTCTCAATGTGAATGGCCTAAATGCGCCCATAAAACGGCACAGGGTTGCAGATTGGATAAAACGACAGGACCCATCCATATGTTGTCTACAAGAGACCCATTTTGAACCTAAAGATACACCCAGACTGAAAGTGAAGGGATGGAGAAGCATCTTTCATGTCAATGGGCCTCAAAAGAAGGCCGGGGTAGCGATTCTCATATCAGACAAATTAGATTTTAAACTAAAGGCTGTAGTCAGAGATACAGAAGGACACTACATTATTCTTAAAGGGACTAGCCACCAAGATGATCTAAGAATTGTAAATATCTATGCCCCCAATATGGGAGCATCCAATTACATAAGAAAACTGTTAAGATAAAGAGTCATATTTATATGAATACATTAATAGTAGGAGATCTTAACACACCTCTCTCAGAAATAGACAGATCATCAAAGCAGAAAATCAATAAAGAAACAAGAGCATTGAATGACACATTGGACCAGATGGACCTCATAGATATATACGGAACATTCCACCCTAAAACAACAGAATACTCATTCTTCTCAAGTGCACATGGAAGCTTCTCAAGAATAGATCACATACTGGGTCACAAATCAGGACTCAACCAACACGAAAAGACTGAGATTATTCCCTGCATATTCTCAGATCACAATGCTTTGAAACTGGAGCTCAATCACAAGGAAAAGTTCAGAAGGAACTCAAACACCTGGAAGCTAAAGACCACCTTGCTTAAGAATGCTTGGGTCAACCAGGAGATCAAAGAAGAACTAAAACAATTCATGGAAACCAATGAGAATGAAGACAGTTCGGTCCAAAACCTATGGGATACAGCAAAGGCAGTCCTAAGGGGGAAAAACATAGCCATCCAAGCCTCCCTCAAAAAAATTGAAAAATCCAGAACACACAAGCTGTCTCTACACCTTAAAGAACTGGAGAATCAACAACAAATCAAACCAACTGCACACATAAGAAGGGAAATAATCAAGATTAGAGCTGAGATCAATGAGGTAGAAACCAGAGATACATTAGAACATATCAATGAAACTAGAAGCTGGTTTTTTGAAAGAATCAATAAGATCGAAAAGCCATTGGCCACACTAATCCAAAAGAAAAGAGAGAAAGCCCAAATTCATAAAATTATGAATGAAAAGGGAGAGATCACAACTAACACCAAGGAAGTAGAAACAATCATCAGAAGTTTTAATCAACAGTTATACTCCAGTAAGCTAAGCAACCTAGATGAAATGGATGCATTCCTGGAAAACTATAAACTCCCAAAATTGAATCAGGAAGAAATCGACGACATGAATAGGCCGATATCTAGTAACGAGATTGAAACAGTGATCAAAAACCTCCCAAAAAACAAGAGCCCAGGACCTGATGGATTCCCTGCGGAATTCTACCAAACTTTCAAAGAAGAAATAACACCTATTCCCCTGAAGCTGTTTCAAAAAATTGAAGCAGAAGGAAAACTTCCAGACTCTTTCTATGTAGCCAGCATTACCCTGATCCCCAAACCAGCAAAGACCCTACCAAAAAGGAGAATTTCAGACCAATATCACTGATGAATATGGATGCTAAGATTCTCAACAAGATTCTAGCAAACAGGATCCAACAGCACATTAAAAAGATTATCCACCATGACCAGGTGGGATTCATTCCTGGGCTACAAGGATGGTTCAACATTTGCAAATCAATCAATGTGATAGAACAAGTTAATAAGAAAAGAGAAAAGAACCACATGGTCCTCTCAATTGATGCAGAAAAAGCATTTGACAAAATCCAGCATCCGTTCCTGCTTAAAACGCTTCAAAGTATAGGGATAGAGCGAACATTCCTGAACTTCATCAAATCTGTTTATGAAAAAACCCACAGCAAATATCATCCTCAATGGGAAAAAGCTTGCAGCCTTCCCATTGAGATCAGGAACACGACAAGGATGCCCACTCTCACCACTCTTCTTCAACGTAGTATTAGAAGTCCTAGCAACAGCAATCAGAAAACAACGAGAAATAAAAGGTATCCAAATTGGCAATGAAGAAATCAAACTCTCTTTCTTCACAGATGACGTGATTCTTTATATGGAAAACCCAAAAGACTCCATCCCCAAACTACTAGAACTCATACAGCAATTCAGTAATGTGGCAGGATACAAAGTCAATGTACAGAAATCAGTGGCTTTCTTATACACTAACAATGAAAATACAGAAAGGGAAATTAGAGAATCGATTCCATTTACTATAGCACCAAGACCCATATGATACCTGGGAATTAACCTAACCAAAGAGGTAAAGGATCTGTACTTGAGGAACTACAGAACACTCACGAAAGAAATTGAAGAAGACAAAAAAAAAAAAAAATGGAGGACCATTCCATGCTTTTGGATCGGAAAAATAAACATTGTTAAAATGTCTATACTGCCTAGAGCAATCTATACTTTTAATGTCATTCCGATCAAAATACCACCGGTATTTTTCAAGAAGCTGGAGCAAATAATCCTAAAATTTGTATGGAATCAGAAGAGACCCTGAATCGCTAAGGAAATGTTGAAAAACAAAAATAAAAGTGGGGCCATCACGTTACCTGATTTCAAACTTTACTACAAAGCTGTGATCACCAAGACAGCATGGTACTGGCATAGAAACAGACACATAGACCAGTGGAACAGAGTAGAGAGCCAAGATATGGACCCTCAACTCTATGGTCAAATAATCTTCGACAAAACAGGAAAAAATATACAGTGGAAAAAAGACAGTCTCTTCAATAAATGGTGCTGGGAAAACTGGACAGCTATATGTAGAAGAATGAAATTCGACTATTCTCTTACACAGTACACAAAGATAAACTCAAAATGGATAAAAGACCTCAACATGAGACAGGAATCCATCAGAATCCTAGAGGAGAATATAGGCAGTATCCTCTTCGATATCAGCCACAGCAACTTCTTTCAAGATATGTCTCCAAAGAGAAAGGAAACAAAAGTGAAAATTAAGTTTTGGGACTTCCTCAAGATCAAAAGCTTCTGCACAGCAAAGGAAACAGTCAACAAAACAAAGAGGCAACCCATGGAATGGGAGAAGATATTTGCAAATGACAGTATAGACAATAGGTTAATATCCAGGATCTATAAAGAACTCCTCAAACTCAACACACACAAAACAGACAATCATATTAAAAAATGGGCAGAAGATATGAACAAACACTTCTCCAATGAAGACATATAAATGGCTATCAGACACATGAAAAAATGTTCATCATCATTAGCCATCAGGGCGATTCAAATTAAAACCACATTGAGATACCACCTTATTCCAGTGAGAATGGCCAAAATTAGCAAGACAGGAAACAACATGTGTTGGAGAGGATGTGGAGAAAGGAGAACCCTCTTACACTGTTGGTGGGAATGCAAGTTGGTGCAGCCACTTTGGAGAACAGTGTGGAGATTCCTCAAGAAATTAAAAATAGAGCTTCCCTATGACCCTGCAATGGCACTACTGGGTATTTACCCCAAAGATACAGATGTATCTGTACCCCAATGTTTATAGCAGCACTGGCCACGGTCACCAGACTGTGGAAAGAACCAAGATGCCCTTCAATGTACGAATGGATAAGGAAGATGTGGTCCATATACACTATGGAGTATTATGCCTCCATCAGAAAGGATGAATACCCAACTTTTGTAGCAACATAGACGGAACTGGAAGACATTATGCTGAGTGAAATAAGTCAAGCAGAGGGAGTCAATTATCATATGGTTTCACTTATTTGTGGAGCATAACAAATAGCATGGAGGACAAGGGGAGTTAGAGAGAAGGGAGTTGAGGGAAATTGGAAGGGGAGGTGAACCATGACACTATGGACTCTGAAAAACAATATGAGGGTTTTGAAGGGGCGGGGTGTGGGAGGTTGGGGGAACCAGGTGGTGGGTATTGGAGAGGGCAGGGATTTCATGGAGCACTGGGTTTGGTGCAAAAACAATGAATACTGTTACTGTGAAAATAAATTTAAAAAATAAATAAAAAAATGAAAAAAAAATTGAAGTAAATGTTATGGAATAGATCTCATAATTATTCCTTTCCAAATATTCTGTCAGTCTCAGTACCTATGTGAAATTTACCTTCAATCAAATCTAGGCTCAATACACTTATGTCTTTATTTTTACTGTTTACAATACTTATTTGACAATGAACACTGCTTTACACTGTCACTTCGACAGACTAGTGCTCAGAACATAAATCTCAGCTTTAATGTCATTTCTTCAAAGATGCCTCCCTAACCACCCCTAAGTCTTTGAGGCAGATAGAGACTCCTGGGCCCCAGCCTCTTCCCTTTCCCTGCTCCCCATTGCTCCTGCTAGGGCAGAAGTAAAGTCCAAATGGCCATCCCATTTGGTTAAGATAAGATAATATGTCATTGCTCTTGCTGAGGCAGAAGAAAAAGACCAGATGCCTGTCCTGTCTGATTAAGAAAAGAAAAAGTAACAAGTCTCCAGGATGATTTAGCACTCTCCTAAGATACCTCCTCATAGATTATACTTCCACATGAAGGGGCCGTTTGTCCTTGAGAGACCACAAAAATGTCTCATTACCATTCCCCATCACCTGTAACCATAAAAACTCACTCCTAACCCTGTCGGGGGCTCAGACTTCAGGAGTGATCCCGCTGAGCCCACTGGCGTTAATAAAGCTGTGTTCTCCCAGCTTTCCACATGCCGCTTGAGTTTCTTGGTTGCTTCAGAACTTCTGCAACATTTGGTTCCTTGACCCGGAAGCCCAACCACGCTGACCTATTGTGCCACTGGTGTGGGACAGGAGATGGGCCGTGGAGGACAAACAGAGTAACTACCCTAGGGTTTAAGTGTGCCCCACTGATTTCAGTAGACCCAAGTCTGGCTTTTCCTGGGCAGCTGCAGCTCGCCTCCGCCCTGCTGGACCAATAATAGGAGATCGGGGACAACTGACTGGATCCACCCATCAAACCAGGTAAGCCCCAGGGCCACTGTCTAAGCCAGACCCATCCATTAAGAATGGAAGGGGAGCCTGATCACCTCCCATCAGTCAGGGATACCCAGGGTGTTGTCCAAACTGTTTGAATCTGAGAAACGCTTGTGTATATGATTGTGTCTATATGGCTCAACAGTTTCTGCTACGGAGTCTGAGTGGGCTGCACCCTGAGTCTCACGGAGCATCATATGGCATAATGGTCATCTACTCCATGGAGTAGCCTGGTCCAGGGCTTATATGGATAGAACTTAGCTAAGATGCTCCTAAATTCCCGTGAGGGACCTGAGCAGGACAGCATCTGAAAGTACCCCACCCTTTGTTTGTGATGCCATTTACAATGGGTGGGAAACCCAGTAAACCTACAGTCTTATATAGTATGCTTAAAAACTTAAAAAAAAGGGCGGGGGGGCTTCAGTGGTGACTAGGGATTCACATGACCCCAGGAAAACTCAGGACCCTCTGCAAGCTAGAATGGCCTACTTTTGATGCAGGATGGCCCTGAGGAGGAACCTTAGATTTGCCCACCATCCAACGTGTTTACCGCGTGGTCACAGAAAACCCAGGGCACCCAGATCAGTCTCCATACATTGACTCCTGGTTAGAAATAGCTAGAACACTTCCCCCATGGGTATGGTTCTGCATCAATAGTAAGGGACAAGAAGGAATTTCAGAAAGGAATTCCACAGGTAACGGCCTCCTGGAGGGGAGGAACACTAGTAACTTTGATGTGAATGCGTGAGTAAATGTGCAGTTTGACCTGGCACGTTCACCGGCTGGGATGTATAGGAGGACAAGGACCAGGGATGTGAACAGGTGCCACCCGTAGGGCCATGTGGATTCGGGAGCTTGGGAGGACAGATCAGTAAATCTGTGTTCCCGACACTTGGATGGATTCAGAAACCAGTAATGGACCTGCTCAAAGAACTTGGCACTGACCTCACTTAACCCCTGTGCACAAGCTCAAAACCCGCCAATTGCAGTGCAGCTCCAACACTTCCCCCTTCTCTTTCTGGGGACTTCAGTTGCTGTATCTTTTGCCACTGTTAGTATAGTTCTGGGGCGGGACAGCAGGAGGCTTTTGTACAGAAAACTGTTTTGCAGGGTCTCTTCGGCAGTTCTTCTGCAGAAGCATTCTTTTGTCTGTTTGTCATGATCTCCAGGGCTCTTCATAGTGAAAGAGTGGAATGGATGGATTTTCATTAACAATGTATGGCGCTATGTTTCTCTGGCCTCTAAGAGGCAATGGTTCACCATATATTCTTTGTAATGTAGGCTTCCCCTTCCCTTTGTACTTAAAAAGTTTCCCCAGTCCTTAGCAAGTAAGAAGATAGCCTTTTACTTCCCAAGGGTACAAAAGGTGGTTGGAACTGGATCCGCATCCTTCAGAGATACCTTTCATGAAACAAAAGGCTTTAATAAAGCAAAGCTTATCATGGAGGCCCTGGCCTGGGGGGCCATCAGGGGCAGCAACCAGGATGAGCTCTGGACAAGGATGAACCCATCAGAAATTGTGGGGACCACAGTCCTCTGACCCAGGGCCTGATTTAGCATCTCTGACAGCCCACAGGAAACTTGATCCAAACAGGATATAAAATAAAAGAAGCTCTCATATTTACCTTTAAGAGAAAGTTGGGGTTGCCTGGGTGGCTCAGTCGTTAAGTGTCTGCCTTCGGTTCATGTCATGATCCCAGGTGTCCTTCAGGATGGGGACTTTAAGAAATATTCTCAAACAGCTGCCAAAAAAACCTCCTTTGTTTCAGGGAAATTCCCTGTCTTCTCTGGCCCAGTATGGATTGTCTATCTCCCCTTGTAGGTGGGAAAACATCGCATCTGCTCCTCTGGAGCTGATGATCTCCTGAACTGGGAACGCTTTCTCTGCCCTCTGGCAGCATTTTGTCTCTTCCGCCTCCCTATCCCTTTTTCCTGTTTCGGCACCACTTTGGGTGCAGCCTGCATTACTGGCTTTTAGAGCATCCTCAGCACCTCAGGCACCACAGCTCCTCCCTTCACTGTCAGGGAGCAAGAAGAGCACCCCAGTACCTAACACCATCCAACTCCAGATTCCCCCACGTGTCTCAGGTGGAAAATTGACCATGGGAAAGATCCTGGTGGAACATATTTTAACATTTAAAGTATGTTTGTTGGTTTAGTTCAGACAGATGTGTGTTTTACGTTATCAATGGTAAATGTGAAACTTTTATTCTATCAAGGTTTATTGAAGATCAAACAACCTCATGTTACCTCTGTTGGGTTGTTAGTAAAAGATTACTGAAATGGTTAATTGTCTCATCAAAGCTTTCATGGGTAATTATTAATGTAGCTTTCAAAATCTTTGGTAACCTGAAACTTTAAAGTTTTGGTTGGATGCCAAATGGAATTAAATTGTGGGCATCTAGGTCTTTTCCAAATGGAATAAAATTCTAAAGCATTGATTACTGGACATAGGTTTGTGCCTTTGACTTCCTACTGCAAAGAAACTAGAATATTTAAATCTGTTGGAAAACATGTTTTGTGCTTAACTGATTCATAAATTTGCCATCTGAAGAATTCTGTTGTAACCATTCACAATTGGTTAATACTTAGTGTTTCTAAGAGTACAAAATTCTGCTAACTGTAATTATGACTGATGGAAATAAGGGAAACAACTCTGTATGTGGAAAAGTAGGAGATTTATAAAAAAGATACAAGGAATGGGAATGCATTTTGTCAAAGGTAAAGAAGGTAATTTTGTCCTAAAGGAGATGGTTATTTGGAAGGAAATGGCTTGAGACAAATGCATTGCTTAAATGCAAAGGAAAGTTGTAGGAGGTTTGTGAAGGGAAATCTTCAGAAGAAGAATTTTAAGTGTGGTCATGACAGACTAAGATTAAAATGGAAAAAAAATACACTGGTATAGAAAGCTGCTTTTCTCTCTGTTTAAAAGGATAAAGTTTTCTTAGGTTAATCAATCTGATGTTAAGAAGAAAACATAAACAGCTGTTTCCTCTTTGCCTGTCCAGAAAAACCACTTTCCACATTTCGCCTATATCAGGTGTTTAACATCCCCAATTATATTTAGGCATGTGATTTAAAACTTTCTAAGATTTTACCAAATGTTGACAAGATTTAAATTGTAAATGAAATCTCTTTAACTCATTAGACTTTTCCTTGGTATGCTAAGTTACTCAGGAAGTACTGCTAAACAAATGATAAACCTTAGGTTACATTTGGGTAAATGCTACAATGATTCTAGTGGTTCTATACATTTCCTAAAGCTTTAATGTTTTGATAAGGTCAGCACATGATATTTAATTATTGAAGTAAGATACATAGCAGAAATGACCTGCTTTCCTTGCCAGCTAAATTATAAACTCTAATTGCATCAGATCTTTAACCATATTTATTCCAAGTTTTTGTCATTTATAATTGTTTTAATTCTCTTATAAAATGAGTTTCACCTTAAAGGAGATTCATATAAAGGACTTTCAGGATGAATACAGGTATTCAATATATTGAAAATCGTAAAACTGAAATGGGAAAGAATTTCCAGAACTAACTAAAGCTGCATTCAAACTAAACCAGAATTAGTAACATGGGGCTAAATGAACTAAAAGATTATAGTATTGTGTCTCTTAGTGTTGTGACTCTTGCTTGAAACATCACTGTCTCTCTAATGTTTGCTCTTCCACACTAAGAAAAAATTTACTTAAGTTATCTGTGACTTACAGAAATGTAAAATATTCATTTGTAAACAAATCAAAGTATTCAACTTGTCTCTCTATGTGAACCCTCTGAAACTCAAATGGTCTCAGTAAGTATTCTTCCATGTCAATCAGTCATTTGCATAAGTTCAATAAGAATCTGTTCTCCTTGTAACAAGGCACCATTGGAAACATGGATTATTTTACCAGGGCTTTGACTGGAATGTCATATTTGAGAAAGACATGCGTAGACTCAGATATGACCAGACAGCTTAAAGGAACTAAGGTTGACTTTATGAAACGTGGAGCCATAAAGCCCCTTGGAACTGTTGGCCTGATACCTTGTTTACAGAGTTCCCACCAGCCTCACCAGGTGAGTAAAGAATGTCACTTCCTGGCAGGTGCAGGAACCTCAGGATACTTTGGGGATCTTGTGAAGAGGAATCTGCCCAAATCTACAGGTATCGCAGGCATGCATGTCTGATGGCAAGTACTTGGCTTGGCTTCTGGACTGGAAAGGCTACTTAAAACTTCAACCTAGAGATTCCTTATAAGAAGTTCCAGCCAAGCAGATTCTAAAAGATCTATATGATCACTCACTGTTCTTGCTGAGCTTATGTAAATAATTAGGCCAAATCTGTTAAAAACTGGACTTGTTCTTCAAATAAATTAGTCCTGATTTGGCCATTTCTAGAAATGAGGGTTATTTTAGAGAGAAAAAATATGTTTTAATAACACACCTTGTGGATTCTAGGTTTGTCTTTTAATAGTGTTTACTTAACCTAGACATCTTGAGGTAAACTTCAGAGAAGTTACACAATAGCTCATTTAGATGATCTTCTTGCTTAATATTCTGTGGGGATAATAATAACAGGACCCCATGGCATATGATTAAACAGCTGGAAAATGGGACTTATTCCCCAACAGTTTTGTAACTTATCACCTTGACCAGCTCTGTGTGGCTGGGATAATGAAATCCCTCCCTGAAAACCCCACTCCATAGGATTAACTATGGACTTGTGGAGATAATAGATAGCCCCACTTTCTTTATGATTGGTTGGGTAATGCACCTGGGAATAGCCTTATCTCTTAAGACAAGGTTTCTCCCACTTGCCAGTGATCCTTTGTAATTAGAATATTAATACCTCAAAAAAATAGCTTAAGGGTATTTTTCAGTTATATATATCCTAGAAGCCACCTCTGCTGAGGTACAAACATGAACAAAGGCTTTCTAAGCATACAACATAACTCCTGGTAAAAGGAGCCTCAGACCTAGTTATGGGACGGCCCCCAACTGTAATGACTTCACATCAGGTCCAGAATGTCTTAAAAACCAAAGGCCACCGATGAAGGATGGAGCCTTTGCCAGCGTAGCTACTGGCGCATCAGGCCTTGGGACTTCCCTTAACTTTAACTTCAGGCTTTCACAGGAACTGAACAATGACATGGAATGTATGGCAGATTCATTAGTGTACCTCCAGAAACAACTCTCCAGTCTGGCGGTAATAGTCCTCCAGAATCCGCAAGCCCTAGATCTCCTCACTGCTGAAAAGGGAGGAATCTGTTTCTTCCTACAGGAAGAATGCTTCTACTATGTCAATCAGTCTGGGATTGTCACCTCCAAGGTTCGCGAGCTCCGGGAGTGCATCCAGCATCATCGAGAAGAATTCACATCTTGGGGTTCCAATGCACAATCACGGACATCTTGGCTATTACCCCTAGCTGGCCCTTTATTGTCCCTACTCCTCCTAGTTACCCTTGGTCCTTTTCTCTTCAACAACATACCATCTCTCAACACGTGACAGCCTGTATCCTTGCCCTCTGAGGATACAGTCCCTTAAATCTAGATAATGATGATCTTTAGGGTGCCCCTGCAGATCATCAAGAGGGAGTACATGAGGCGGATAGAGACTCCTGGGCCCCAGCCCCTTCCTGTCCGATGCTCCCCATTGCTCCTGCTAGGGCAAAAGTAAAGACCAAATGGCCTTCCCATTTGGTTAAGATAAGATAACAAGTCATTGCTCCTGCTGAGACAGAAGAAAAAGACCAGATGCCTGTCCTGTTTGATTAAGAAAAGAAAAAGAAACAAGTACCCTGGGGTGATTTAGCACTCTCCTGAGATACCTCCTTATAGATTATACTTCTGCATGAAGTGGCCATTTGGCTTTGAGAGACTGCAAAAACATCCCGTTACTATCCCCCATCACCTATAACCATAAAAACTCACACCTAACCCTGTCAAGGTCTCAGACTTTGGGAGTGAGCCTGTTGGCGTTAATAAAGTTGTGTTGTCCCAGCTCTCCATATGCCGCTTGAGTTTCTTGGTCACTTCAGAACTTCTGCAACATCTTAAGTACCTTAAGTAGCCATGAGTCCCCAAGTCATTATTTTATCACCTTATTTTATTTATTTTATTTTTTATTTTTTTAAAGATTTTTATTTATTTGACAGAGAGAGATCACAAATAGGTAGATAGGCAGGCAGAGAGAGAGAGGAGAAAGCAGGCTCCCGGCCAAGCAGAGAGCCCAATGCGGGACTCTATCCCAGGACCCTGAGATCATGACCTGAGCCGAAGGCAGAGGCCTAACCCATTAGCCACCCAGGCACCCTTATTTTGTTTTCTTTATAATGTTTATAACACTCTGAAATTTTTTTATTTAGGTGATTATCGTAAAGTGTTCCCCACTGGAACACGAGAAGTAGGGCTGTACTTATCTTTTTCCCCCTGTATATGTGATGTGGGAAACAAAGGCAGAAGAAAAATTATTAAATTTCCTTACTACCTACAGCATATTGACAAGTCCTTGAAACAGGCAAAGTAATATTCCTCTCGGAACTCAATTACCTCAATATTAATACTTTCCTAAGGGCAAAAGGCAATCTTAGTCCAACCTCCAGGGCCCTGTAAGTCTACTTTAACCTATAAAAATTTCTTTGGAAACTTCCTTTACCTCTGCCCCACAAAATATATGTTGGCAATTATCCCCCAAGCATATAACCTATTGATAAAGATCTGAAGGGTCTCATGACTCTATTATTAGACAGTAAAAAATGACCTTTTCCCAACAATACCTAGCCCCTCAAGATCTTGGAAACCTTGCTTCTAAAATTCCTTAGAGACTTATGCTATCCCTAACTCCCTCCCTGCTTGAAAGTATATAATGAGTTATTCCTCATGACTCCAGTGCAGCTTTTTGTACGCACAGTTCCTGTTCTTGTGCTTAAATAAAACCACCTTTTTGGGGTGCTTAGGTGACTCAGTTGGTGAAGGTTCTGCCTTCCATTCAGGTCATGATCCCACAGTCCTGGGGTGGATCCTTGCATCTGGCTCCCTGCTCAGTGGGGAGTCTGCTTCTCCTTTTCCCTCTGCCCCTCCCCCTGCTCTTGCTCTCTTGCTCTCTTTCTTTCTCAAATAAATCAATAAAATATATTAAAAAAAACAAAACTTTTTGCAACAAGGCATCTCAAGAATTCTTTCTTGGCTGTTGGCTTTGAAACCTAACGTCTTTCCTACATCATATTCAACAACAGAACATATTTAACATGTAGCATGTGCTCAATATAAAAATTATATATTCTAATGAGGTATGAAATACTCAAACTGCATAGCCATCAGTTAAACTCTGATTAAGCCAAAATTAATAAATTGTCTTTTGCCTTCAGTTTTATTCTTATCTTTGATGCTTCTTAAAATTCCATAATATACTTTTCAGCTTTATTGAAGTATAATTAGAACACAAAAAGTTCATCCATTTTAACCATTGCATTCCATATATTTTGATATATATATATATACATTTGTGTAAACAGTGAAACAATCCTAGCTCTTGGCAATCAGCTCTCTTTATGCCTATACAGTTAACAAATGATATGATTTTTAATATATGGATTAATTTGGTCCATTTAGAACTTCATAGTATAAAATATATTCTTTTGTATCTGATTTCTTTTCCTCAGCATAATGTTTTTGAGACTCATAATTATTCAATATTATGCACATTGATTGTTTCTTTTGTGGCTGAGTAGCATTATACTGTATAAATATAATGTAGTTTTGGAATATAGGTGAGTTGGTGGTAGGGTGCGGTCCAGAACTGATGGCCAAGAAAGAATTCTTGAGTTGTCTGTGTTGCAAAATGGTTATCTTATTAAAGCACTGGGACAAGACCCATGGACAGAAAGAGCTGCTACACCAAACTCTGAGAGGGGACTGATCATATACTTGGGAGCTGGGGGAGGTAAGGAAAAAGGGAGGTTTTCAAAAGAACTTTTATATACTAAGGAGGACCTACAAGATTTTGGAGGCCTTTCCATTGTCAAGTTAAGGTTGTTTTCCCTCAAGTAAATCATTAACATTAAGATACTTGGAAGTTTCCTTCTGGAAGTTAAGTTATTGATAAGAACTTTTTTTTTCTTGTAAATCACTAAAGCATTTGTGAACTGCAGGAGACTCATGTCCAGCAGGACTGCAATCTCTAAGTTAACCATTTGTTTTTTCCTCCATTAGCTATAGGGCAGGTAGGAGTCCCTGAGGAATGTCACATATAACCCATCTGGGAGTGGGGTGTGAATTTTGGGGTGTCAGCTTATGTTTTGCCCTTAGCTTCCTTTCTACTCCTTCATCAAATATACTATTGATTGCTTCTAGTTTGGGCTATTATGAAGAAAGCTGCTCTGAACATTCATGTAAAAGTCTTTTTTTTGTTGTTTGTTTGTTTGTTTGGATTGTGTGTGTGTGTGTGTGTGTGTGTGTGTAGATTTTCATTTCTTTATTTAAACTCCTAGGAATAGATTTACCGCATCATATAGTAAGAATTTGTCAAATGGTTTTCCAAAGTAGCTGGACCATTTTGCATCCCATCAACAATGTATGAGGGTTCCATTCATAACACAGTCTCATTACCACTTTGTATTGTCAGAATTTAAAATTTTATCCATTCCAATGTGTAAAGTAATGGTCCTTTTTGTGGTTTTGTTTTGAATTTTCCTAATTAATAATGTTGGCCATCTTTTTTTGTGTAAATTAACCATTCATTTCTATATTTTCATTTGTAAGGTACCTGTTCAAATTGTTACCCCTTAATATACTGGGCTGTTTGTCTTTTATGGGAGATCAAATTATGCCCTTCTCCCCATGACTATATTTTAATTTCCAAAACCTGCCTATATCTTACACAGCAAAAGGGACTTTACATATGTGATTAAGTTAAATATTTTGAGATGAGGAAATTAAATCATCCCAGTGTGATCAATCTAATCACAAGGGTCCTAATAAAAAGTAAGAAGGAGGATCAAAGTCAGAGAAAGAAATATAGCCACACAAGTAGAGGAGAGAGAGAGAAAGATTCTTAGAGAAATAAAGAGGTGGAGAGAGATTTGAGGATGCTATGCCATTGGCCTTTAAGGTGGAGAAAATGGCCACGAATGAGACATAGAATGTTGATGACCTCTATAAACTGAAAATGACAATGAAGCAGAACTTCCTCTAGAGCCTTCAGAAGGAATGCAGCCCTGCCAACACCTTGATTTTAGGACTTTTGACATTCATAACTGTAAGATAAATTTATGTTGATTTTGACCTTCAGAATTGTAAGATAAATTTATGTTGCTTTTATGCCACTAAGGTTTTAGTAAATTATTATAGCAACAATAAAAAAAAACCTACTATGTCTTGTTATTGAGAGTTTTTAAAGAGTTAAGAATTCTTTATATATTCTGGATGCAAGTCATGTCAGATATATATAATACAAATTCCTCTGTTGGTGGCTGTCTTTTCTTACTCTTTGGCTTGCCTTTTTATTATTGAGAAATGAAAGTTAAATTTGATGAAGCTCATTTTCTTTTGTGATTATAATTTTTGTGCTTTGTCTAACCAATCTTTGTTAACCTCAAGCTGACAACGATATTATACTGTTTTATTCCAGGTATTTTGTCATTTCAGGTTTTATCTTTAATTCTATGATCCATTTTCAGTTAATTTTTGCATGATGTAATAAAAAAGCCATACACAATATGTAAATAAATGAATGACAGTGTTCAAATAAATCTTTATATATGCACACCAAAATTTGAATTTGATAAAATTTTCAAGTGTTACGAGATATTCTATCTTTTTTCAATAATTAAAAATATAAATGTAAAAACCATTCTTAGCTCATAGGTTGTACAAAAACAGGTAGCGGGACGCATTTGGCTCCTGCACTATAGTTTGGCAAACTGTTTTATGCATTACATCTACATAATTATAAAACCAACGATGTTGTAAAAAGTTTCCTTTAAATAGTCATATGTATTTTAAGAAAATTAAAAGGAAAAAATAATTCTATCATATTTACTTACATATTTTCCATTTCTGGTGCCCTTTATTCTTGTCTGATGTTATAAATTTCTTTCTGGGCTCATTTCTCTTCACCCAGAAAAGAATTCCTTTAGCATTTCTTATAGTGCAGTTCTCATAGAAGTTAACATTATTTTCATAGTCATTTATATGAATGTCCCATTAGTTTATCTTCATTTTTGATAACAATTTTTGTTTTATTTGGATTTCAGATTCTTTCTCTTCCCACATCATAAAAAAAGAAAAAAAAGTATTGGTCTTTTTTTTAATTTTTTTTCTTTTATTTTTATTTTTTATAAACATATAATATATTTTTATCCCCAGGCATACAGGTCTGTGAATCACCAGGTTTACACATTTCACAGCACTCACCATAGCACATACCCTCCCCAATGTCCATAACCCCACCCCCCTTCTCCCAAACCCCCTCCCCCCAACAACACTCAGTTTGTTTTGTGAGATTAAGAGTCACCTCAAAATGTTGAAAATAGAACTACCCTATGACCCAGCAATTGCACTACTGGGTATTTATCCTAAAGATACAAACGTAGTGATCTGAAGGGGCACGTGCACCCGAATGTTTATAGTATTGGTCTATTTTTGTTTTGCTTTTTATATTCCACACATAAGTGAAATCATATGGCATTTTCATATGATATTTGTCTTTCTCAGTCTTACTTGTTTCACTTAGCATGGTATTCTCCAGGTCTATTCATGTTGTTGCAAACAGCAAGGTCTTATCTTTTTTATGGTTACATAATATTCCATCATATATATATATATGTATGTATATATATACATATATACATATATATAACAGATAGATATAGATAGATATAGATCACATCTGACAAAACAATGAATAAACAAACAAACAAAAAAAACCAGAGTCAGACCTATAATTACAGAGAACAAACTGATTGTTGTTGGGGGGGTGAGGTGGGCAAAATAAGTGAAGGGGATTGAGAGATACAGGTTTCTAGTTATGGAATGAAGAAGTCATGAAAATACAAGGTACATCGTATGAAATTGATATCAGTGATATTGTAACAGTATTGTATGATAGCTACACTTGTTGTTAGAATAGCATAGTGTATAGAGATATTGAATCACTATTTTGTACAATTGAAATTAATGTAACACTGTGTGTCAACTATATTAAAACAAAACAATTAGGAAAATGTGGTTGGCCTACAGAATTTTGGGCTCCACTGTTTCTGATGAGTGGTCAACAGTCATTAGAATCAATTTTTTTCAAAATTATGTTTCTTTCTTAGACTTTCAAATACGTACCTGTTGGTTTTTTTTGTTGTTGTTTGTTGTTTTTTGTTTTGTTTTGTTTTTGAGAGCTTTCGAAGTTTGCTCTTTGTCTTTTATCAGTTTGACTATGATATGCCAAGGTATAGTTTTCCTAGTATATTTCTCTTTGAGCTCACTGAATTTCTTGAATCTATAAATGTGCATCTTCCACTAAATTTGGTAAATTTCTTTCTTCAAAAGTTTTCCACAAATTTTTCTTCTCTCATGATAAGTTTCCAATCACATATATGTTAGTCTATTTAATATTGCCCCACAATTTTCCAAAACTTATTTTTTTTTGCATTTTTCCTTCCTGGTTATTTTTATTGGATAATTTACATTGCTCTATCTTCAAATTTACTGACCCTTTTCTTCTGTGAATACTAACTATTGTTTGAATCCATCATATATATATATATATGCATACATATATATATATGCATATATATATAAATACTTGAAATAGTAAATATTTTAGTTTGAGAATTTCTATCTGCTTATTTTTTTTAAATTTCTGCAGATATATTCTTTTCCTTTTCTTTCTCATTATAGACCTATTTTCCTATATGACCTGGAATATATCTAAAATAGCTGCTTTTGCTTCTGTAATAATTGCAACATCCTGTTAGCTCGATATTTGTCTTTGTTGTTTACCTTCATACATAAACTTTATACACAGAGTTTGAGGATCCTTCTCTAGATTTTTGTTGTTCTTGCTCTTGCTGTTGTTGTTATGGGACTCCCTTTACTTACCATCTGTCATGCTAGTCTCAGACTCTGTATTTTAGTTTTTTCAAGATAGCAAGCCTCCCAATTGTCTACCTGAATCTTAGCCATCCAATAGTTCACAGATTGGGCACTGTTTTTAGGCTAACATACATGAAAAAGGGAGAAAAATCACCCAGTGAACTTATCTTCTTCTAAATTTGAACTCTTTTCCTTAAAAATAATTCAGGGATCTATACTTCTTAAAGTACTGTTGTTTCTATTAACAAGTACATCAACAAAAGTGCTTCTTTTTTTAAGATTTTATTTATTTGACAGACAGAGATCACAAGCAGGCAGAGAGGCAGGCAGAGAGAAGAGGAAGCAGGCTCCCTGCTAAGCAGGGAGCCCAATGTGGGCATTGGTCCCAGGACCCTAGGATCATGACCTGAGGTGAAGGCAGAGGCTTTAACCCACTGAGCCACCCAGGTGCCCAACAAAAGTGCTTCTTATGGTTCTATGGATTGAGACGTGCAAGAGCCCTTTGAAAATGTCAGTTTTCATGGAATGGTTTTACTTTCTTTATTTACACAAAATTATCAAGTAAATGTAGGAAACTCATATTCCTGAAAAAACAGCTTTTGTGAACTTGGTTTCCAATGTGCTGTAGTCTAGCAGAAACAAGGAGGACTTGGGCATCAAAACAAGCAAACAAACAAAAACTAGCTAGCCAGAGACCTGGTTATGTCCTGAGAATTTCTTTACATTGGTTTAAAAGTTGAAAAATGAAGATGCTAGTTTTGATGAGAAGTGGGAGTGCCCATTTAAGAAAGTATCTGAAATGCATTATTTTTAGAAATGCAGTGTTTGTACTGTAGATGTTATAGTTTTAAGCCTGTTGCTAATAATTGGGGAAAAGTCACAGGTTGAGTAATACCCACATCTAAACCTAACCTCCACAATATACTTAATATGACTAAAGAAAGATGATATATTATTTATAAACTTAATCTGTTACCTAAAAAATCATTTGAGACAGAGTGTGGATTGGAGCATATGCACATATATCTTCCCTTTAGCAACCCTTCAGCTTGCATGAGCAGCCAATACTGGCCTACTTTTGTTGCCCCACTGTGCCTCATGGGCTATAACAGGTTTTAAGACCTTTGTAGCCACCCACATTTTTGCCTCCATTCTTGTTCCTCCAAGAAGTCTTTCTTCTTTGAATTTTCTCCTCAGTCTCTTTTCAGAGATATCCTTTGTCTCTTGATTCCTTAACTAGGTCTTTAACTTTGGTTTACTTTTATTCTGCCCCATTCTCATTCCTGCCCATAGACCTGGAGAGAACTATGCATAATAAATTACATTATCTTTGAAAAAACATTGTCTATGTAGGGCTTTTGAGTGATGGACAAAAGGATGATAGCAAAGTGTTTCTCAAGAGGGCACTCTTGTCATGGTGTGGACATAATTCTCCATTGTGTGAAATTGAATTGTGCATTGCAGAGCCTTTAGTACATCTGGCCCTAAAGCATTAAATGCCAATACTAATTCCCAATGACTATGGAAAAATACCCTGTATATTTCCAAACTCTCCGAGGGGTTAATAAATTTTTAGATTAAGAACCACTGGTAACTCAGCCGCTGGAGAGGAGCTGGAGGAGGACGGTGGCCCACGAGGCTTGTCGCAGACAACGAGGCGGCGATGTCCGCGAGCCAGGCGAGTGCCACGGTGGCAGCGGCGGGGCCTCGCACGCTGCAGGGCGTCCTGGGCTTCGGCCTCCTTCCGGTTCCCAGGAAGCCATCTGGTGGCCAGCACGGGAGCAGCAGCAATAGCAGAGGCGGAGGTTCCGGCGCGTCTCTTGCGCCCCCTTCAGCCTGAGCCGGGGGAGGCCAGGCGGACCGGGTGGCTGGAGGGGGGTCTGCTGCCCAAGAATGGGAATTCTCTTCACCAGGATATGGAGACTCTTCAATCACCAGGAGCACAAAGTTATCATTGTTGGGCTGGATAATGCAGGGAAAACTACCATCCTTTACCAATTATCTATGAATGAAGTTGTACATACATCACCTACAATAAGAAGTAACGTAGAAGAAATAGTGATTAATAATACACATTTTCTAATGTGGGATACTGGTGGCCAAGAATCTCTTTGGTCTTCTTGGAACACTTACTATACTAACACAGAGTTTGTAATAGTTGTTGTGGACAGTACAGAGAAAGGATTTCTGTAACTAGGGAAGAACTCTATAAAGTGTTAGCCCATGAGGACCTACGGAAAGCTGGATTGCTGATTTTTGCTAATAAACAAGATGTTAAAGAATACATGACTGTAGCAGAAATCTCCCAGTTTTTGAAACTAACTTCTATTAAAGATCAACAGTGGCATATCCAGTTATGCTGTGCTCTTACCGGCGAGGGATTATGCCAAGGACTTGAATGGATGATGTCCCGATTTAAGATTAGATGATATCTACTGACTTCTCCTCATAGACTTTGTATAAACGAAGTGCTGTACTTGATCTGAAAGCTGCAAAAATCAATGGTTTAGATATATTTATAATAAACTGATTTAAACTTTTTCTATCAGAAGAAAAATTAAGACCACTTATTTGAAAACAAAGATGAAGTCTCACTTTCCAATCTGCTTTCTCATTAGTTCCTTCCAAAGCAAGTTCTTTAAAGCTGTGATTGCCATTTTTCTCATAATGAATCCTCTCAGGACATCGTGTAGCCTGTGGTAAGTACAAAGGGAGAAGAAGACATTTTTCACTTTAAGAGCTTTATTATCAGTATAACCCTCCTTAGTTGAATGTGTATTCTCTTTGTGTTCCATTAAGTCAAAATACAAATCAGCACAGATACTCAGTTTCCAATACTTTAAAATGTAATGTTAATTATGAGAAGTATTTTACATAAGGTTGTGTGTATTGTGTATATAGCTCAAATTCAAGTTTATGGCTTTGATTATGTTCTAACGAAAAGCAAAGAACACAAAAAGTAATAATATCCTTAGTTAATGACCATAAGGAGATGAGTACTGGCATTGCTGTTAAGTGCCATTTTGTGCTTTCCCTCTGTGTTTTCTGTATTGTACTAACCAACCCCCAAAATCATTGGGCTGCTCTTAAAAAAAAAAGAAAAGAAAAGAAAGAAAAGGAGAAAGCTCAACAGTGTGTACCTATTTTTTTTAATCAAATTATATACATGAAAGCATATAATGCAGCTGAGTGGAGTATCTGCAAATTTTTGGCTTAATATTATGAATGGACAGAATTATATGTTGAGCAATTATCAGACTGGTTCCTTTATTGGATCTATGCCATCTAAATTACTAAGAAAATTGTTAATCCATTAATCAGTCAATCATTAATTGTGATTAAAATTATCAAGTGATTTTTTTCCCAACGTTAATGGGAAGCTGTTGTGTAAAATGTCTGCCCAGAGAAGTGTCACTCTATAAATATTAATCAAATAATTTACCTATAGTCTTCTTAAGTATTGAATTATACGTCAAGCATTTAAAGTAAGTTTGAGATGAAAAGTAAAGTTTCTTTTCTAAGCAACAAAGTTATTTCTTAATTTGAAAATGTCTCATTTTAGGAATTGGGATAGTTTGAGATTTTTGTTTCTACATGTTTCCTTTTATCTTCCTAACACCACATGAATGCATTGACAATTATAAAATACAAACTTTAATGCTTTTAAGAATTTGGTTTAAAAGTTGAACAACATGATACATCATTTTTATAGAGAAGTAACTTGGCCCCAAATATGTTTGCTTAGGATTTTTTTTTTTTCACTGAAAATGGAAAGATACAATGGTTGAAGGTATTTCTGTTGTAATTGTAAACAAACTTACCCTAAATGAGTTCAAATGTATTTCTGGGTGCTCTCTTTGTATATGTTTCATGCCCTGAAAATCTGAAGGCTAATCCAAACTGGCATGTTGTAGAATATTGAAGAAAGGAAGTAACTACTTTTAATACCAGACTTTTAGATTTCATGCAGATTTTGATGAGGAATCATAGTATATATACCACAAGCATTGGCAAAACTTGGAAAGTTTCTTTCTGTAATATATAATATACTCAATATCTAAATCCAAGTCAGGCATGAGAGATCAGCGTTTAACAGTGGATGTGTTGTGTGTTATATTACAATGTTCATAATACAGGTATAACATTTTAATATTTGTCAACTTGCTTTTACAAAAGAAAATTCTAAATTACTAAGCTTTATTCATATGTTCTTATACTTTTTCAAATCACTGTTAGTAATTACCTGTTTTATATTAAAAACTCCCATAAAAAAACCAAAAAAAAAAAGAACCACTGGTAACCTTCTGACATGTCATTGATAGATTTGGAGAGTCATTATGCTCTTAAAATAAAATCATATTCAATGAAAAAAATCTTCTCATTATAAACCATGTGATTCTCTTTGCCTCACTGATTGCTACTCCTCTGCTAGATGGGAAATGTATCATTTTTACAAATTAGCTCATTATTTGCTAAGCATATTAATGGGTTTTTCCACAAATTATTGAATTAATGAATTGTACTACTAGATTGAGAAAAACTTACTTGTCCTCTTGGCAAAGTAATTAAATTAGTAAGCCATTTGGACAAAGTTTATTGATCCCATCTGTTACAGATGAAAAAGAAAAAGTCCGGATTTATATCCTTGCTTTGGTTGTTCAAATACAACATGGAGGCTAGCAGGTCTACTGTAATTTATTATGAGATTAAGATTACACTAAAATAGTCTAAAAGTAGAGAAGTCTAAAAAATAGGAGAGTCTATATTTCTTATCAGTCATTTTTTCATTTTTGCTCTTGGTTCTTAGAATCAAAATGGCTCCAGATTTCTCTAGCACTCTCTAGTCTCACCTTTTAGTCACTTAATTCTCTAGACCCAGCAGGCCTAGCTTTTTATATACCCAATAAAGTAAGCATTGCATCACTTGTTTCTGCCTGAAAAAAATTTCACCAACAAAATATATAACATCACAGGATAAATTATTCTAATTACCTTTTTTTCTAGTATCATAGTGGGAAGACGATTTCTTCTTTTTTCATCTTAAAAGAGGGAAGTCCAGCTGTTCTACTGCCAAAAAAAGAAAGCAGTCAGAAAGGTTATTGCCTTTGGATAGAAGTGCAGCAAAACTAAAATGTCAATCCCTGATTATTGATACTACTGTTAATATTTAAATCATATGACTTGCTGTTATTAAATTTTATCTAGTTTAATTCAATTCACTTAAAAGCAAAACATGGAATCAAGCAAACAAATGGTACCAAGCTAGATGATGACTAAATAGTAGAGAAACAAATATTATTTCCTTGCTTTTGATAATACATACATAGCAAGGAAGTTCATTTTAATAGTGGAAACTATAAGCCATTGAATATTATTTTGACAATTATTTTAAATAATTTATTAAAATAAAACTATACCTACATCTAATCTGAAAAGTATGAAATAGGCTCTAAATTTATGGTGAGGATGAGGACTAAATTATTAGGCATGTTGGAAAAAGAAAACATTTGATCAATAGTTAAATTCATTACTTTAAAGACTGCTAAATTATTTCAATTTAGAAGTTACAATTGATAGAAGATAAATTGTGAGGTTTGAAAAAGATTACAGAAAATGCATTAGTTTCCTATCACTGCTGTAACAAATCACTACAAACTTGGCTTAAAAAAAAGAGAAATTTATTATCCTATTAACTTGTAGATTATAAATTGAATACAAATCTCACTGGGATAAAATTGAGGTATTAATAGGCCTCCCTTTCTGGAGGCTCTAAGGTACAATCAGTTTTCTTGCTTATTCCAGTTTCTGAACTTACACACATCCATTGGCTCAGGGCCCCTTTCCTCCACCTTTACAGCCAGAGATGTTTTATGTCTCTTTGCCTTTCTTCCATGATATTTTCCTCTGCCTTGCTTCCTCTTCCACCTTAAGAACCCTTGTAATTACCTTGGACCTACTCAAACAATACAGGGTAGTCTCCCTATCTTATGATCAGCTCATCAGCAACCTTGATTACATCTATAATTATAATCCTCTTTTTCTGTTTGACCCCAAATATTCACAGGTTCTGGGGATTAAGGATCATAGGGCATTATTCTGCCTATCACATCAACTACACAATAAAATATTGGAGGAAACTGAAGAAGGCCTCTTAAAGGAGATGAACCTTAAATGGGATTTTAAAGAGAGACTTACATATGAATAGCAATTATATTCAGATGTGAGATTATTCTAATTAATTCTGAGATCCTCTTCTCAAGTCAATGTTAGTGAATAGAAAATACTGGGTTTTTTTTTGTTTGTTTGTTTTGTTTTGTTTTGTTTGCTGGACTAAAATCAAGGTGTCAGCAGTGTTTCTGTCAGCTTTCAGGACAATCCATTCTATTTGTCTTTTCCTGCTTCAAGAAACCGAGCATTTCTTAGCTCAAGGCCCTTCCTTCCATCTTCAAAGCCAGCAGTGTGGCATCTTCAAATCTCTGTCTGACTCCAACCTCCCTGCTGCCCTTTTTCATGTATAAAGATCTTCTAATTGCATTCAGGGTCCACACAGATAATCCAGGATCATCTTCTCATCACAATATCTTTAACTTAATGACACTGCAAAGTCCCTTCTGCCCTATAAGTTAACATATTCACAGGCTCTGGGGACTGGATATGAATAACTTAGAAAAAAACGTGCACTAGGCTATCTATCACTGAAAACAAACAAAGGCAGACTTTACCCAAAATCTCTCCTCTGGCAGGGTCCAAAGATGATCTGTCATTTTGTTTTCAACCGTTTGAAAATGATATGCTTTGGTGCATTTCCCCCCCTTTTGTTCTTCTTCCCCCCCCCTTTTTTGGGGGGAGACATTTTTCTTTCTTGTTATTCTCTTAACTTCTTGGATGTGTGATTTGGAAAATTCTTGGACATTATTTTCTCAAAAAAAAATTTACTCTATTCTTTTTCCCTTCTTTGTGTTTCCAATTACTTGCATGTTAGATTATTTGGTTACATCTCTGAGTTCATGCATGTTTAAATTTGTCTTTCTCAGTCTTTTTAAATTTCTTTTCTTTTTTTCTATAAACCTATCTTCAGATTCACTGATTCATCCCTTGTTCATTGTCAAGTCTGCAGACAAGTACATTGAAGACATTCTTCATCTCTGTCAGTGTTTTCATTTCCAGCATTTTCTATAGATTCTTTGTTGTAATTTCCATCTTTCTGTTGAAATTATCCTTCTGGTTACACATTTTCCATATTTTCTATTAGAGACTTAATATATTAATCATAGGTATTTTAAAACCCATGTCAGTTCCAACATTTGTGTCATATCTACATCTGGTTATAATCCTTTCTGTCTCATGGGAGTGTATCATTTTTCTTGCTATTTCTTACACTTTGCAAATTTTTTTTTTTAAATTAAACTTCTTGTGTAGGATGGCAGAAGCTGAAGTGAATATCTTTTATGTCTAAAAATGTGCATAATTTTAGATAATCCTTTAGTTCTGGGGTTTCAGGTAATCTAATTGCTGTGCAATTTGAGGTTTGTTATTGCTATTGTTACTCTCAGTATGCCAGAGGCTTTAACTTCCAGAGATAACTTGTGGTTAAGGTTGGGGCTGGTTTGCTCAAGAGATATTGCTTATATATGCTACACCCTCAGCTTTTGGTCTTTCCTTTGTGTTGCCCTCATAAAGGGTTTTTCTGTTACAGACTGAATACAACTCCATCCTTAGTCTTACAGTGGGGGCTGAGGAATCTTCTCTAATGTCCTGATTAAACTCTAGTCTCAGGCTTGCAACATGTACCTGAGTCATGGGGGTAAAGTTCCTGCTCCTCCTAGGGTTATAGTTCTAAACTCAGCATGTATTTTGCACTATCCTATCTATTTCACACCACTTCAATAGCAAATGATTTTTTTTCTATTTCCTTTCCCCTAGCTGCAGTGAGTTTTCACTGAGCCCCCTCCCCATCTCTACTCCATGAACCTTAAGGTTTTGATCCTTAGAGCTTCTAGGGGAAAGGGTCCTTTTTTATTTTTAAGATTTTATTTATTTATTTGACAGAGAGAGACAACAAGAGAAGGAGCACAAGCAGGAGGAGTGGGAGAGGAAGAAGCAGGTTCCCTGTTGAGCATGGAGACCAGGACCTTGTGATCATGACCTGATCCAAAGGCAGACACTTAATGACTGACCCACCCAGGCACCCCAGGGAAAAAGATCCTAATGGAGTTCTGCACCTCTCCTTCAGTGGCTGCTATGCAACTTCCCAATTTCTGTACCGTAAGTGGGGGCTATCTCAGGACTCCTAATCTATTCAGCACATATACAGGGGAAAAGTGAAGGAAAAGTTTGCAAGAAGGTGTGCACTTCTGTTGTACTTATGCTACAGGGATTTTCATTCAACAGTCTCCATCATTTACCTTTACATGCTTCCCCAGCCTGGGCCCATAGGTGCCATACTGTTCTGTATCCAGTCATACATTGTTGTGTACCATGCTCAGCCTTTTGCCCTGACCTGCAGCCCCAAGCCATCACAGCACATCAGGGGGTTATATATAGGGTTAGTGGCCTAGCAAAGCCTTTGCTAATACTGCTGACCTATTCCCAATTTCTCTGTTGGGCATTCTCCTTCACTGCTGGCCTGACTGGGTCCCACTAACACAATAAACAGCTCACAACAAGCAGATAGTCAGTATAGATGAAAGGAAAAGTGACTTAAACTCAGCAGCAGGATACAACCAACACACTTAGGTTACCCTCCTAAAGTACCAGGTTCTGGTGAACAGAAGACAGTACCCTGCGGGCATTACAGTAACTGTTTTTCATAAAGTTACTACATTCAAGAGCAAAAGACACAAATGACTTTCTTAACACAGAGAAACAGACACCAAAGAGACAGATAAAATGAGACAGAGAAATTTATCCTAAATTAAAGAATAGGACAAGGTCACAGTCAGAGATATAAGCAAAACAGATGTAAGTAACATTTCTGATAGAGAATTGACAAGAAGGAACAAAAGAATACTCACTGGATTTGAGAAAAGAGTAGAAAATATAAGTGAGATCCTTAACACAGAGATAAAGAATAACATAGCAGAGATAAAAATCACAATTAATAAAATGAGAAACACATTTGATGAAATGAACAACCACGTGGAAGAGGCAGAGGAAAGAATTAATTACCTGGAAGTCAGAGTAATGGAAAGTAATCTAGTTCAACAAGAGAGAGAAAAGGGTTTTGCTAAAAGGTATAGATTAAGGAAATTCAGTGACTCCATCAACTGTAATAACATTTGTATTATAGGAGTTTTAGAAGAAAAAGAGAGAGAAGAGGTGCAGAAAATTTATTTGAAAAACAATAGTTGAAAACTTCCCTAATCTGGGAGTAGGAAACACTTATCTAGATCCAGGAGGAATACAGAATACCAAACATTATAAATTAAAGCAGACTGAAACCAAGACATACTGTAATTAAATTTGCCAAATATAGTGATAAAGAAAAACATCTGAAGAGCAGCAGACAAAACAAAAACAAAAACAAAAACAAAACAAAACAAAAATCAGTCATTAAATGTCTGCCTTTGGCTCAGGTCATGATCCCAGTGCTTTCAGCTCAGGTCATGATCCCAGTGTCTTTGGATTGAGCCCCATATCAGACTCCCTGCTCTGTGGGGAGCCTGCTTCTCCCTCTTCAGCTCCCTGGGCTTGTGTTCCCTCTCTCCCTATCTCCCTCTGTCATAAATGTATAAAATTGTAAACAAACAAACAAACAAAACAAAACAAAAACAAAAACAAACAAACAAAACAAGGGAAAACCCATAAGGCTAGGAGGAGATTTTCCAACAGAAAGTTCACAAGCAAGAAGAGAGGGTCATGATATATTCAAAGTACTGAACGAAAAAAATCTGCAGTCAGGAATACTTTATTCAGAAAGGTTACCATTCAGAAAAGAAAGAGAGATAGAGTTTCCCAGACAAACAAAAGTAAAGGAATTTGTAAATAATAAACCAGCACTGCAAGAAATATTTAAGGAACCCCAAGAGGAAAGCAGAGACCAAAACTGACAACATAGAGGTAGGAAACACAAAGTAATAAAAACAGTATTTCTATAAAGAATCAGTCAAGGAACTAAAAAAAAAAAAAAAAAGAAAGGATGTAAAATATAACAATATATACCCAAAATGTGGGTAGGACAGGAGAAAACAATGGGTTCAAACTTAAACAGCCATCAACTTAATATAGACTTCTGTATGCAGAGTTAGTTATATACAAACCTAATGGTAACCATACATCAAAAATAACTAAGAAATATGCAAAGAATAAATAGAAACAAATCCAAATATATCACTAAAGCAAATCAGAAAAATGTGAAAGACAGGAAAAGATAAGATAAAACTTCAGAAAACCACAAAGCAATAATAGCATAGAAATAAAAAAAATATCCATCAATAAAGACTTGGAATTTAAATATACTAAATATTCCAATCAGAAGACATTTGGTGACAGAATGGTTGAAAAAACAAGCTCCACCTATACAGTTCCTATATGGGACCTATTTTAAACCTAAAGAAACATTTAGATTGAATGTGGGAAGATAGAGAAACATCTATCATGCAAATAGACGTCAAAGGAAAGCCAGAGGAGCAATACTAATTAATATTGGACAAAATAGACCTTAGAACAAAACTGTAACACGAGAGAAGGAAAGACACTATATAATAAAAAGGGGTACAATCCAAAAAGAAGATACAGTAATTGTTAATGCACCCAATATAGGAGCACCCAAATAAAACAGTTAATAATAAACATAAAAGAACTAATAAACAATACAATATTAGCAGGGGAATTTAGTACCTCTCTTACATCAATAGACAAATCATATAAACAGAACATCACTGTTGAATGACACACTGGAACAAATGGACCTAGCAGATCTATGCAGAACATTCCATCTTAAAACAACAGAATGTACACTCTTTTCAAGTACACATGGAACTTTCTCCAGAATATGTCATGTATTAGCCCAAAGAACAAACCTCAACAAATTCATGCAACTTTTCTCACCACAAAACTATGCAGCTAGAAAAAATGTGGAAAGACCATAAATACATGGAGATTAAATAATATGCTACTAAATACTGAATGGGTCAACAAGAAAACCAAAGAAAAATTACAAAATACACTGAAATTAATGAAAATGAAAACATAATGGTCCAAAGCCTATGTGATGCATCAAAATCAGTTCTAAGAGAAAAATGTATAGCAACACAGGTCTACCTGAAGAAACAAGAAAATTTCAAATGAAGAACCTAACCTTGCACCTAAAGAAGTTAGAAAAAGAAAAGCAAAATCCAAAACCAGTAGAAGGAAGGAAATAATAAAGATTAGAGCAGAAATAAATGACACAGAAAATTAAAAAAAACAATAGTACAGATTAATGAAACCAGGAGATGATTCTTTGAAAAAATCAGTAAGATTGATAAACCTTTAGCCAGACTTACCAAAAAAATAAATAAATAACTAATAAATAAATAAAATAAAAAGGAAAAAGGGCTCAAATAAATAAAATCACAAATTAAATCAGAGAAATAACAACCAGTACCACAGTAATACAAACAATCGTAAGAGAATGTTATGAAAAACTATATGCCAACAAATTGGACAACCTAGAAGAAATGGATAAATTCCCGGAAACATATAAACTACTAAAACTGAAACAGGAAGTAATAGAAAATTTGAACAGACTGATAACCAGCAAACACACTGACTCAGTCATAGAACACTCCCAGTAAACAAAAGTCCAGGACTAGATGGCTTCATTGGCAATTTCTACCAAACATTTAAAGAAAAGTTAGTAATAGAGAACACACCAATGGTTACCATAGGGAAGGGGTTAGGAGTAGGGGAGGCTAAATAGGTGATTGGGAACAAAGAGGACACTTGTTATGATGAGCACCAGGTGTTGTATGGAGGCATTGAATCACTATATCGTATACTTGGAACTGGAACTTTAAACTAAACTAAACTAAACTAAAATAAAAATAAATTGAAGAGTTAATATTTATTCTTAAAATATCCCAAAAAGAATAAAAAAGGAAAGAAAACTTTCAAATCTCTTCTATGAGACCAACACTACCCGGATACCAAAACCAGATAAAGAGTCCACTAAAAAAGAGAAATATAGGCCAATATCCCTGATGAACATAAATGCAAAAATTCTCAATGAAATACTTGCAAACCAAATCCAATAATACGTTAAAAAATTCATTCAACACGATCAAGTGGGATTTATTCCTCCATTGCAAGTGTGCTTCAAGATTCACAAATCAATGTGATACATCACATTAATAAGAGAACAGAAAAGAAACATCGTTATTCCAATAAACACAGAAAAGCATTTGACAAAGGACAACATGCATTCATAATATAAAACAAACAAACAAACAAACAAAAAGCCTCAACAAAGTAGGTTTAGAAGGAACATACCTCAACATATTAAAGGCTATCTATGAACAACCCACAGCTAACATCATCCTTCATGGGGAAAAACAGAGCTTTCCCCCTAAGGTCAAGGACAAGACAAGATTGGCTACTCTCACTCCTTTTATTTAACATTGTACTGTAGGTCCTAGCCACAGCAATCAGAAAACAAAAGTGAATAAAAGGGATCCAAATTGGCAAAAAAGAAGCAAAACTTTCACTGTTATAGAAGACATGATGCTCTATATAGAAAACCCAAAAGACTCCACCATAAAAATTGCTAGAAATGATAAATGAATTGAGTATTGCAGAATCCAAAATCAATGTACAGAAATCTCACTCACATTTAATGTAGTTATTGATAGATATGTAATTCATGATATTTTCTTTGTTTTTTTTTTTGGTCTGTTTTTGTAATTATTTTCAGTTTCTTTTTTCCTCTATTCTTTCAGTATGATAGATAACTTTAGTGATATGTTTACATGTCTTTCTCATATTCTTTATTTGCTATAAATTTTTGCTTCGTGTTTAACGTGTGCGGAGACTTATCAGCATTCCAGGAAAGGAATTTCATTTAGCACTTGATTTAAGGTGATTGGAAAACAGATCCTCAGGCAGTGGCTTTTAAAATATGCAAATATATACTGTCCTCTGGGGTCCAATTATAAATTTTGTTGGTCTCCAGACTAGGAGATCTGGAGGTATCTACTGAGCAAAAATTGGTTCTCAAGGTGAAAGGTACTCCAAGTTCCTTTCTGGCAAGTCTTGTCAAACTATAGCGAGGCCAAGAGGGTGTACAAAAATATTGTATCTTTGCTTATGTTCCCTGGAGTACCACATTAACCCTTAGGTGTGTTGGAAACCTGAAGCCTAACCTTCAGTTTGAAGCTCCAGGATAGGTAAAGAGGCTTTCTTATAGAAAGACTGGGTGTGTATTTCAGACTGCTGTCTGTGCAGAGCTCTGGGGATGTTGGCCTGACAAAAATTGTCTTTCCAAATGTTATAGTCCCTTGGGTCTCAGGAATGCCAGCCGTGTTAATCACCAAGGCCAGGTGAACAAGGGACACCGAATCTGCAATTGTATGCACCTGCTGGCTTTAGCAGGACAGCTGGAGAGTATAGGGGGTTCAGCATGATAACCAGTTCCAGAAAAGCAACAGGAAAATTCTTGACATCCAGTGCTTCAGCAATGTTATAGGAGAGTGCTTTGTCAATGAATGCGTACCAGCCCCAGGTTGGGGACATGGTAAATCTGTGACCATGCATGCTACTAGTCCTAGCCAAAGTTTGGGGGAGTATCACAACTGCCTGTGCTCCCAACCTTTGGAAGGAAATGGAAGAATTTCATGACCATTCACATTCATCTGCCTTAGCTAGGGAGTGAGAAATCTGCAATTGCCCATGCTCTCCAGTCTCACCAAAACAAAGGGAGAGTGGTGTAATTGATTGTCCTGACCTGTCCCAGTGAGGCAGTAAGATGGTGTCATGTCTGAGCAGGCCTGCCTGTACTAGCACAATTAGTAATACATCTTTACTTCTGGTCCCAAAAGCATGAATGACCTTTAAGTTACCTTTATCATTTGATACCATATTTCTGGAGGGTGAGTGTTGAGAAAAACAAAAACAACTTACAAAGTATGCACTCAGCTGCTATTATTATTACCAATTAATTTGTTCCCCTCAGAACAATATTACTTCTAGCATTTTCTTGCTGATTATAAAGGACTTAGAAAATTCGGTGAATGATGATAGGAAATTTGAGTATGAAGCACATCTCGTTTCTTATGTTTAGATATCCCGTAATCTTCATATATTAGTAATACTGATTATCAAACAACTATTTTGAACTTAAACAATGAAATTGATTATGATCTAAGCAATGCAAGTGCATTTTGTAAAATAATTAAAAACCATATACATTAGAATACCATAAATAATTGTAACAATAGAAATAAGGAGCAGAATAGCAAATATGATTCCTTCTTTCTATAAAGTCTTCATTAGACTCTGCCAAACTCTGTTCATTTCTACTTATATTGTATCATGGGAATGACACTTATGCTTAACTTAGTGTGTGTGTGTGTGTGTGTGTGTGTGTGTGTGTATATATATATATATATATATATATATATATATATATCCTTTGTCCCCAAATAGTTGAAGGGTATATGTAATAATTATAGCTTAAGGGAATTGAGGTTATTCTGGTTTGAAAAAAAGTGGCTTGATGGTGACCTAATTGTGTTTTGCAGAATTGTAAAATTATGAAAGGATATGAAATTTTTGACTAAGAGAGCTGTTAGTTACTTTGGTTAGTAATTTAAAGTTAGGAGAAAATCTCCAAATCATCAGCTATTGGGTACTAGCATCTGGTGAATGCTGAACTTCCCAGTCTGCAGTCTCTCTGAACCTGTTCCAGGTGTTGGAAATCAAAACTGTGAAATAGAAAAACAAAGAGGCACACAGAATTTGAATATCAAACATTACAAGAATTTGTGCTGCCTTTGGATTTTCTGCACATATAACCATAGCATACATTATCGTACTGAGGATAATCAATTTGCATTTACTTTTAAGGTTCTCAAAACTCACAGAACATGCTACAGGAATTTTATTCCCTATTCAAAGGCACTTTCATCACTTCTGTGCAGTGTTTTTGATAGTGTGTACACTTCTGTCAGACTATCTACATTTCAGGCCTTACTTTACCAGCTACTAGCTGTGTGACCTTGGAAAAATTACTTTCCTAAAAATGTGGTTAATAAGAATATCTGTTTCACAGGGTTATTGTGATAATCCATGAAAAGAACCTAATACATTGTCTAGCATAGACAAATTTTTTTAAGTTAGCTATTATTATTAAGAAAAGAATGAAGGGACAGGTATAGAGGTACTTCTCTAACTTTCAAAGTGGCTGAAAAAGTCTAAAGAGAGGAACCATATGCCTGCCTGTAATAGACTGATATTACTTCTATACCTTAGTATGTGTTAGTTAGGGTGCAGGGTATATCTCTAACACCTTTTATAAAAGGAAAGAAATTTTGTAACTGAATAAAATATATTGAAGCCTACTGAGTATGGCCAATAAATATTGTGTGTATATATATATTTTTTTTCTTCAAAGAAAAAATACTCACATACCTCACACAAACTAGAATTATTGATTTGGCTGTAAAGGCTATGAAGAGATAGCAATTAGTAACATTTTATCTAGTTTGAGATTAAACTTCCTCTTCTCTTATTCAAAGATAAAATGGGAAAAAAAGAGTTGTTAAACTAGAATCCTAAATGTAGTGAATATGGACAAATCCAGAGAACTTTGCAAAAAAGCTGAGGAGGAAAAAAAAATGGACCTATATTCAGATTAAAAAGTAAAAGCAGATTAAATATTAAAGAACCGATTATTTTCCAAAAAAGGAAAAATTAAAACAATTAATCAATTAATTAATCAGTAAGTGTTTCTGGCCTGCACGTAGAGATGAGAGATAGAAAGAAAAGGATACTAATCAAAAACCTCCTGGATGGGGCGCCTGGGTGGCTCAGTGGGTTAAAGCCTCTGCTTTCAGGTCCATCATGATCTCAGGGTCCTGGGATCAAGCCCCACCTTGGGCTCTCTGCTCAGCAGGGAGCCTGCTTCCTTCTCTCTCTCTCTCTCTCTCTGCCTGACTCTACACCAACTTGTGATCTGTCAAATAAATAAATAAAATCTTAAGAAAAAAAAAAAAAACCTCCTGGAGTGATTTTTTTCTGCCTAACCATAAAAAGAAGAAAAAAGGAACAGAGAAAGAAGAAAGATAGAAAGAAAGGGAGGGAAGGGTGTAAGAAAGAAGAAAAGAAGGAGGGAAGGATGGGGGAAAATAAGAGCCATGTGAATAACAAAGTAAATGGGAATACTCAGGTTGGATTACTTTTTTCAAAAAGTACTTGCAGATATCCCTGTAGGTATCATATAAGGTTCTAATTTTCAGAGTTGTGGTGGTAAAGAGACCATATTTAGCTAGCATTGTGAAGTGAAATGGTAGAAAAAAGGTCATGAACATTAGAAATGCAAAAGACCAATTGCTATATACATCAATTCTTGAGAATCTCTGAAGGATTGACCCTTTCTGTATATCCCATAGTACTTTGTTCAGGCCAATTTAAAATAGCTCCAGCAATAAATTTCTGCCATTTCTTCTGGGAAACTATTCCACTTCTAATTAAATCTAAGAATTGACAACATTTCCTGACATTCAGACTAAATTTTGCCGTGTTCAATTTCAACATATTATCCATTTCTGCAGCACATGCTTGTATCAGCCCAAGTAAATTCCGTTTCCTCAGTGTTTACAATTCTCAGTGCCGCCCCTAAATTTCAGTAGCCTGTTGCAGTGAATTTGTCAAAAATGATCTTTTCAAGATTACTGACTGTACATGTTTTATTATAGACAAAAAAAAAAGCAATTAAGTTATAAAAGCAAAGAGACAAGTTAGTGAGTATACAGGAATGATGTTAACAGGAAATAAAGCCATTAACAAAATTAAAGTCTGGAACAGAAAAAAATCATTGACCTTTTTCTCTCCTTCAGGCCTGGAAGCTCACTAATAAAGCACTCCACTTTTCACAGAAACAATCCCACTTTTGTCCTTTTTTGGTATTATTGCTTTGGCTTTGTACAACAGAGAGGCAAGGGAGGCCACCTATTCTTAAAGCAAGGGTGTGGACTTCCCCATCCCCTCTATGTCCCACATGAACCTCTTCTACCTCTCAAGGTTAGACAAAGACTTAACAAACACAATCTGCAGATTTCTTTTCAGTTTTTTTTTAAATTATATTCTTAGGAATCAACTGGGTCTTGGAGCTGTTAATGCTTGAATAGAGAGATGGGAATCTAAAATTTAAGCACTGTTTATAAACATACAAAAGATGTATTGATGTTGTTACTTAGTTTTGGTTTGTTATTTTCAAAATAAACCAATTGTGGTATTATTCATCCATTAGTAAGATTTTAGATATGAATCAGGGATGATAAAGTGTAAGTGGAGCATTTTGGGTAACTTTTAAGCTGAGAGGATAATTTCAGAGAAAATATATGCAGCTCCAGAATGTTTGAGAGAATGTGGGAGGATAGATTTCTTATCATTATAAGAAATTGCCAGGTAAGCAAGACTCATATTAAGTTTCGAGTGTATAAAATTTCAAAGTGAGGGCGCCTGGGTGGCTCAGTGGTTTGAAGCCTCTGCCTTCGGCTCAGGTCATGATCCCAGGGTCCTGGGATCGAGCCCCGCATCGAGCTCTCTGCTCCGCGGAGAGCCTGCTTCCTCCTCTCTCTCTGCCTGCCTCCCTGCATACTTGTGATCTCTGTCTGTCAAATAAATACATAAAAATAAAAAAAAATCTTTAAAATTTCAAAGTGGAAATATTTGTTAAACTCTCAAAATATGAGAGAGTAGTCATGAAAGTGATTCTTAATATTAAGGCATCATTTAAAGAAGACACAAGTAATTGAATGATCTTTATAACACTTGTGTCACAAGTATGATATTCTCTTGTTAGTATAACTTGTTTGAAGAAGAACATTATAACAGTTATTACTACTAACATTTCAGAAAACTCTACATTCTATTAAGATTTGTTTTGGGCAATATCTATTTTTATTTAATGTTTTTGCAGATATATAATGCATAAAAGAGTTAATCTCTATGTCCTGCATAAAATGTCATAATTCTTATCCTCTAGAACTTGGTATTCCATTGAAGACAAAGCAAAGTTAAAAACTAAATAGTTAATAGGAAAAATTAAAAAAAAATAGCCCTTTAGATCTTTCTGGATTCATAACTCAATATTGCAGAATTTTCTTTAGGTATTTTAAAAATTTAATAATATAAGAAAGCAGAAAATACAAAACTGAAGAATAAGTCTACTAGAGAAAGTGTGTTGAAGAAAGTGGTAAAAGAGAATACTGAATCTTCAGAGTAATAATAATACAAATACTTTAGCTGACACATAAGGGTCTAGAAGATAATGGCAGCGGTATTATCTACATTATTACAGAGCTATAAGGCAGTGAAAGAAAGCAGATCAGAAAAATTTTTGCTGATAAGAAAAGCCTGAAATAGGTTAGAAGTTAAACTGTGGATGTCTTAATCACTCAGATATTGGCTGAGATATCAGTGATATAAAAGCACACTCTACAAACAGCGAAGTTTTCCTCTTTTAAATTATATGAGATGAAAACTTCCAATTTTTAGGGGGAAAGAATTTAGCAGTTGTGATTAAAACGCTGAAATTTTTATCATGTATTATGAAGAGTTGTGTGAACATAAAATAAAGCACATCCTGTGATTCTAAAGAAGATGATTTTGAGAAGATATTGGGTTGTCTTTTGAGCTTTCAAATGTATTGTGTAAGGATTTCCATAAAAACACAACTTAATTGATCTTTAAGATGAAAAGGGTAAAATACACCAATATAATTAAGTAGAAATGCAAAAAGTTGCGTAACAATTCACATACTTTTTTTAAAATTTAATTATCAGAGAGAAAGAGAGAGGAAAAGCAAGGGTAGCGGCAGGCAGAGCAGGCAAAGGGAGAAGCAGGCTCCCTGCCAACAAAGGAGCCTAATGCAGGACTCGATCCCAGGAGCCTGGGATCATGACCCGAGCCAAAGGCAGGTGCTTAACTGACTGAGCCACCCAGGTGTCCCTTACATACGGTTTTTAAAAATAAATTTGTTAGAACAATTGGAAGGTCTATCAAAAGCAGAAGGAAGTTAAGAAAGAGGGAAATACATACATATATATGTATATGAATTTATATATAATATTAAACTGCTGAGAATATTTAAACAATAAAACATTTGTCAAATATATTTTTAATGTACATATTTCTGCAAAAAGTAAAAATAGAAAAAAAGGATTAGGGAGGTGACAACAGTTTTACATAGAGAACATGATGCATTTTTTTTTTTAAGATTTTAGTTATTTGTTTGTCAGAGATAGAGAGTGCACACAAGCAAGGGGAGCTGCAGGCAGAGGCAGAGGGAGATGCAGGTTCCCTGCTGAGCAAGGAGTCCAATACAGGATTCCATCCCAAGGTTCTGGGATCATGACCTGAGCCAAAGGCAGACACAACCAACTGAGATGCCCAGGTACCCCAGAACACAGTGCATTGCTTTGCAATCTTTAACAATAAAAAATTGGGGAGAACAATTTAAAAATTAGTTTTTCATACATTTTAGTGCCTATAGTTTCAGACTATGAATGTAATTTACATATATGCCATAAGAATAAAAGAGTCCTCTTCAGTGGTGAAATCTTTATCCTACTTGAATGTTTCTGGGGAAACAACAGAGCTTCAAAATACATGAAGCAAAAACTGTCAGAACTAAAAGGAGAAATAAATAAATCCATAATTATGGATGAAAATTTCAACATTCCTTTTTCTGTGAGAGAACTAATAGAAAATTGAAGAGCTTTATAACACATGCAGTCAACAGAATCTAATTGTTTTCTGTAGAGGAGTTTACCTCCCTTCACACACACACACACAAAAACCCATAATACACATTTTCAAAGTGCACATGAAACACTAATCAAGATAGATTATATTCTAGTTTTTAAACTAAACCTTAACAAATTTTTAAAAAATAAAGTAATATGAAGTATGTTATCTGACAAAAACGAAATTAAGCATGACATCATAACACAAAGATAACGGGAATGTCTCAAAATACTTGGAAATTCAAGAACAAATTATTATTACTTCTTATTAATCCATTCATCAACAAGGAACTCTTAAAGGAAATCATAAAAATATATTAAACCAAATGGAATATAAGCATAATATGTCAATATTTGTGGGTCACAACTAAAGCAGTGCTTAGAGATAAATTTATAGTACTAAATGCTTGTATTAGAAAAAGAAGAAATTTCTAAACTAAAAATCCAGCTTCTTATTTAAGAAGTTAGGAAAGGGTGGCTTTCCTGGGTGGCTCAGTGGGTTAAGCCTCTGCCTTCAGCTCAGGTCATGATCTCAGGGTCCCAGGATTGAGCCCCACATCAGGATCTCTGCTCAGCAGGGAGCCTGCTTCCCTCTCTCTCTCTGCCTGCCTCTCTGCCTACTTGTGATCTGTCTGCCAAATAAATAAATAAAATCTTTAAAAAAAAGAAGTTAGGAAAATAAGGGGAAAATAAATCCAAAGTGGGCAAAAAGAAGGTGATAAATATAAGACAAAAAAACAATACAATTGAAACTTGGAAAATAACAGAAAATTATTAAAAGCAAACAGTTCTTTGAGATGATCAATAAAATTTATAAAATATATCAACAATGAAAAAACCCAAAGAGCAAGGATATAAAGTGGAAATATTAGGAATTAAAGAGTGGGAATCACTGCATACTCCAAAGATGTTAAAAGGCTAATAAGGGAAACTACAAACACTATGAGCATAAATTCAACAACTTATATAAAATGAACCATTTCCTCAAAAACTGTAACTATCTAAGTTCATTCAAGTTTAAGTAGATCACATAAATCATAATATGACTATTATGTTTTTTGAACTGGTAGTTGAGAACTTTCTTAAAGAAATCACTAGGTCTAGACAGTTTCATTGACAAACTCTAAAATCCTTGAATAAATAGCAATTTTATGTAGGGGCACCTGGGTGGCTCAGTGGGTTAAAGCCTCTGCCTTCAGCTCAGGTCATGATCTCAGGGTCCTGGGATCGAGCCCCACGTCAGGCTGTCTGCTCAGTGGGGAGCCTGCTTCCTCCTCTCTCTGCCTGCCTTTCTGCCTACTTGTGATCTCTGTCAAATAAATAAAAATTTTTTTTTTAAAAAGTTTAAAAACACGAGGAGGCCTGTACAGGTTTAAAAAAAATAACAATTTTATGTAATTTCTGCCAAATATTTAGAATAGGAGGAAAATTTTCCCAGTTTATTTCATGAGGCCAGTATTTCACTGATACCAAGGCCAGAAAGAGGAAACTACAAAATAATGGCCCTCATGTCCATAAACACATTAACTTGTTTGCTAACATCTTATTTTGAGAATGCAAATATGGTCAAATATTCAAGAATCAATCAATATAATTCATCTTATTAACAGGTTACAGAAAAGAAAACAACATGATTATATCTATTGATGCAGAAAGAGCACTTGACCATAAATTAATGATAATAAATGTAACATTCAACAAACTAAAAATGTAAGGGGATATCAACTTGAGAAGATGCATTGAGACAAAAATCTACAGCTAAGCATAGTAATCAAATTTGAAGAATTAGATGATTTCCTCTTAAGATTGAAAACAAGGAAGGGATAACTGCTTTTTCAACTTTTATCATAATGGAAATCTTAGCCAGTATGATAAGGCAAGAGAAAAAAATAGACATAACTATAAAAAAATAAAAGAACAAAAGACGTATAGATTAGAAAGGAGGAAATACAGCTGTCCCTATTGGCAGATGACATGATTGTGTGGATAGAAAACTCCCATGAATCTATTAAAAAAACCTAGAACCAGTAAGTGAATTTAACAAAGTTGCTGGATATGTGGTCAACACATGGAATCAATCGTATATTTATATACTAGTAATGTACAATTAGAAACTGAAATTTGAAAAAAAAATATATATATAGTGGATTGTAGTTCCATAACTAAGTCCTTCAAAAAAGGGAAAAATTAGATGCAAATTTAGCAAAACATGTTCAAGGTTTCTATGCTGAAAATTACAAATGGTGAAAGAAATCAAAATCCTACATAAATTAAATGCAATGCTCATAGATTTGAAGCCTCAGCATGGTAAAAATATCAGGTCTTCCCAAATTGATCTATATACTGAATGCATTTGTGATAAAAAAAATTCAGAAACAATATTTAGAGATCAAAACAAGATCATGCTAAAATGTGTATAAAAAATAAAAGAGCTGGGATTTTTTTAAAGATTTTATTTATTTAATGACAGACAGAGATCAAAGCAGGCAGAGAGGCAGGCAGAGAGAGAGGAGGAAGCTGGCTCCTTGCTGAGCAGAGAGACCGATGCGGGGCTTGATCCCAGGACCCTGAGATCATGACCTGAGCCGAAGGCAGCGACTTAACCCACTGAGCCACCCAGGTGCCCCAAGAGCTGGGATATTTAAAACAATTGAAAAAGAATGAAGTTGAAGGAGCCACACTGGCCAATTTTAAGACTCAAATTTATGTTGTTTGGGTAAAGGAATGAATACATGGATAAATAATACACAATAGTCTATAAATACACCTACATGATTTTTGATATGAAGGCAAATATAAAACTATAGACTTTTAGAACAAAATAAGAAAAAAAAGACCTATATGACCTGGGGTATTTTTTTTTAATCTGACACTGAAACTGGAAAGAAAATGCATAATTATAATTATTAAGTATTTTTAAAGTGTTTTATAAACATTGGTAAATTAAATTTTTTAGAAGATTTTATTTTGTTTTATTTGACAGACAGAGATCACAAGTAGACAGAGAGGCAGGCAGAGAGAGAGGAGGAAGTAGGCGGCAGAGGCTTTAACCCACTGAGCCACCCAGGCGCCCCGTAAATTAATTTTTAAATACAACCGAAATTAGTAACTTCAATGCCTTCTGGGAAATACTAGAGCCATGTGCTAACACTATAAAGAGCTTCTTGTTCTTTCTTGTCCTAAAACAAAAATTACATGAGCATCAAAACTGAAACAACAAATGCTAAACACAAGGAGAGACTTTCCAGATATCTGATAATAATTTCTTCCTTCCCTTCCTTTCTGCTTTATGAACGTAATGATATGTGAATATTGTCAAAATGTAGACAGCTAGAACCAGATAAATCTAGGTGCTTAAACATTTTTTTAAAATATTTTCTCTTTTTTCAATACTTTCTTTTTATCCTTTGTCAACAGTAACTTCAGACCTTCAAATCTTTTACAGCAAATAATTTATAGAGGATTCATTCAAAGTTCCCTTTCCACCTTACTTTAAATTCTTATCTTTGATACTGTGTGCTAGGAATACTTCTATGTATGAGACTGCAACTCTGGCATTTACAATATGAGACAAAGTTTACAGCCTTCGGAAGAAAATAGGGCAATTAGACATACTCACCTGCTCAACTTTATGACCTTATCAGAAATATTTTCTCTTTTCTTTCTCTTTTTACAAATAAGTATTCATTTACTATCAATGCTATTACAACTATTTTCAACTATTGAATTGACCTTTCATTTTATAAACATCAGTAAATCAACCATTAAAATGCAATGAAAATTTGTAACTGCAATTAATCATGAAACAGAAACAGTCTGGAGAGTAAAATATTATTGATCACAATCATATTCAGAGTTTTCCATGGCATTGTATCTGCTGGCAGCATGGAGGCACTTCAATACTTTATAGCCCAGAGTTTGAAGATATCATGTTTCAGGCTGAGTAGGAAAAAAAAAAATCCATGATTATGAGAAGGAAGTGCAGATATATATACACACACACACTGGATATTTCTGATTTACTAATATATATCTCCTGTTATGTCTACCTTTTTTAAGACCAAAAATTAAGTTCACATAACCAAGAACTCAAGTAAGTACTCACTGAAAATCCTAGTAATTTGTAACAACTGTTTCTTCTCTATATTTTATTATTTATCTTCAAGATTTCTTCATTCAGTGCCAGAATTGTTTCTCAATTATTCATCTCTGTTATATTTGGTTTACTCAAATATACATAAGAACTTGCTCACTGAGTGGCAGGCAGAGGAACGAGGGAGAAGCAGGCTCCTGCTGAGCAGAGAGCGGGACAGGGAGCTTGATCCCAGGGTCCTGGTATCATGACCTGAGCCGAAGACAAACCTTTATCCAACCAAGAGTGCCACCCAGGTGCTCCTCTTAAATACCTCCTTTATCAAGCTTTCTTCTTCACCTGACTCATATCCACTTGAAAAGACAACCTAAAAACTACAATTTATTTATGAGTGCTCTTATTAATAACTGATTATGTGTTATGATTATGTATTATGTGTCAGTCCTTGAAATAGACCTTTCATTCATGGTCTCATTTGACACACACAGCATATTTTTATAATATCATTACTCTATTTCTACAGGCAAGTAAAGCAAATTTCAGCACGGAGTTATTCAGTGGCTGAAGTTTCAAACTCTGATATGTCAATTTCCAAAATCTGTGTATATTGTATTTCTTTCTTGTAAATATGGAGCACTTTTCTTTTCCTTCCTTCCTTTCTTTCTTTCTTTCTTACTTTCTTTCTTTCTTTCTTTCTTTCTTTCCTTCCTTCCTTCCTTTCCTCCTTCCTTCCTTCCTTCCTTCTTTTGTATTTGGCTTCTGAAATATCAGAAGGGGCTTCCACTGGAAACAGAAGAGTATAAAACGTATCTTTAAAGTCAACATAGCATCTTATTGACCATTGAAGTTTTATGACTGTGTTATGTTCATCTGGGCTTAAAATTAGTTTAGATAAATATTGAGGTGTTCTATCACACAAACACAGTTTAATATGTATTTTACATGGGAATAAGATAGAAAATCAAATCTTCATTGAATGACAAAAAATATGGAAAACAAAAATACTTTGTTCTTAAGGTATATTTCTTCACAGAATTTCCAGGGACACACACACACACACAAAGACTCCTTAGACATTCCCATACAGGTGTACAGGAATTATGAGTCATGCTCTGCATATTTGGAAAATAAAAATTTTTAGTGATCTGCCTATGACTGATTGAAAATAAAATTTTAAAATATACTGATCCCATGAAACCTTTTCTGACCAACAAGCAAGGCTCTTCCCCACCTAACCCTTATCATTTCCAATGTTGTCTTTCCAGATCAGTTCCACAAAGACACTCACAAAAGTCCTCTAACTGCTCTCTCTATATTCACACATCCGTAATTCAATGCATCTTTCACACCAATGACAGATACTACTTCCTACAGTATTATGATAATTTTATCTCTCTCATGTTTATGATCTTTATGTGGAATTTTCTTGCAAATCAAGGAAAACGTTCTTATCTTTTGGACCCTGTAGGAATCTTAGAGATGATATACTCTGCCCCTTCTTATTTGCCTGATAGGAAAACTAAAGGTGGAGGGAAAATTATGCTAGGATTTTTTTTTTTCTAAAACTCTCTGTGGGATAGTACAGGACATTTAATGGTGTCTTGTCACTTAAAAATAACATACAAATTAGGGCGCCTGGGTGGCTCGGTGCGTTAAGCCTCTGCCTTCGGCTTGGGTCATGATCTCTGGGTCCTGGGATCAAGCCCCGCATTGGGCTCTCTGCTTGGCAGGGAGCCTGCTTCTTCCTCTCTCTCTTTCTCTCTGTCTGCCTCTCTGTCTACTTGTGATCTATCTATGTCAAATAAATAAATAATTAAAAATAACATACAAATTAAATATTCAGTCTCTTGTAAATCAAACATACTTTCCCAATTTCATCTATTATTATTCCTAAAATTACAACCCTTCATGAATGTACGTAGAACTTTCTTGCATAAATTTCCTTGCTTATATATTTTCTTTTTTTTTCCTCTGGTTGAATTAATTTTGTTAGCTTCTGAACGTCTATCAATTGGTATTTTGTAGAAAGATATATAATTTAAGTGGGTCTTAACACAGTGCTTATTTTTTTTAACTAAAATTGGCCTGTTCAAAATATAACTTGTAGATTCCTCTAGCATATTTTCTATTGTATTTTTAGTCATTGATTATAAAACTTAGCCACTCTTTCAAATTTCAGATTGAACACTAGTATCGACCATCAAATTTGGTAGACTATTTCATTTATTAATGGTCATGATAATTTTCAGCCTCTTAAAGTATAGACTCATTCTATCTTGTGTTTACATTCTGTCTCTTCTGTCTAATGGTAAACTTCTTGAACACAGGCTCTGATTCTTGTACATGCATGTTTCCTTTGCAACACTTAACATAGCACATTGCATATAATAGATGCAAAATAAATATTTGTAGAATGAATGGATACAATAATGAGTAAATTACCAGGAATTATCAGGGGTTCTTTGGACTTATTTTATGTGAATCCAAAATCCACATATTTAGAACGTCTGCATAGTTGGCATCAAATAGTAAAACATATGTATGATTAACATAATTTCTTTTACATTTCATCTGGATGCTTTGGTATTGGTAAGATAGCTGAACTCTCTCAAAACCATACTATCACTTTGGTGTTGGTTACAGTATTTTTAATTTGATTGAATAAAGAGCCCCATTTTAAGGCACAACTATTCAATGAAAAACACAAGAGGAGTCAATTTTCCACAAACTGCATCAGTCAAATCTAAGTAACAAACATAGTTACATGTGTGCACGTGCAAAAATTTTCTTTCCATCAGTTGGAACTTTTGGAACACATTTCAATGAAGCCCTAAGTATATTTTGTGATATTTTCTTTTTATTGCAATGCTCAGATGGGTTATACATCAGCCATCAGCAATCTCTTTATGAAAGAGGGAACACTCCGGGAATTGTCAGTAAGATTGTCTTCATATCAGTGCATACTAATGAACCTTTGCAGTTCAATAAAACTGCTGGAGTCTGCAAAAGTAGAAACTTGATAATATATTTCTTTTTCTTTTTGGAAAGGATTTGTACTTATAGGAAATTGTAGAGAGACTAGACAATCATATTTTATACTACTATGAGTAAATATTTGGAGAGGAAAAAAGCACTTAAAATAAAAAGAAAGAATGCACATCAGAAACATACCCTGAAAACATAAAATATTATGATATATTAAAAGAGTAAAATGTTGGGGCACCTGGGTGGCTCAGTGGGTTAAAGCCTCTGCCTTTGGCTCAGGTCATGATCCCAGGGTCCTGGGATCAAGCCCTACATCAGGCTCTCTGCTCAGTGGGGAGCCTGCTTCCTCCTCTCTCTCTCTCTCTCTCTCTGCCTGCCTCTCTGCCTACTTGTGATCTCTGTCTGTCAAGTAAATAAATAAATAATCTTAAAAAAACAGTAAAATGTTAACAACTTCTCATGTTGCAAACATGAAATTCAGCAATTCTTTATTCAAAACTATATTTTCATGACTACATAAACTTACATGCCACTAAATTTTCTTTAAAGTGTATTTCTAATATATTTCTATATTTACAATTTGTGCTTAACATGCTGGAATTGTGATATTAATCAAGGATTTCTGCTTTGGCACATATTAATGAGTGAGACTTTAAACCAAAGCTACAGTATTTGAAATGTGTATGTAAGGGGGAAAATGGGTGGCTTTGTGTGTGTGTGTGTGTGTGTGTGTGTGTGTGTGTATTTGTATAAAATGTATTTTTTTTAATTCCCTCTTAACTTCCATTATGTTTGTAAGCATTGACCTTTATCCTTGGTCCAAGTCAGAGTTAAACCATCACACATTCTGTGGGGTCATTGTAATTTTTGTTTATTTTAAATTGTTAAATACTGACAAATCACAGATAATACAAGATGAAATGGTGATCAAGCTGTATTGCTCTGGTCACTTCATCTCTGGTCACTTTGTAAATAAATATATATCTATGTATTGACATATTGCTATATCACCTAGGTAGATATAGATAGATGTCTTGCAGATTTTCTAACATAGTTATTATATACTATAAACTAAACAAATGAAGTAATGGCTTCCACAAAATTACAACCTTTTTTGCTCTTCTTTGTTAAAAGTAATTCCAAATGATCAAACAAATATTAATAGATTTCTCTTTTTCCCTAAGTGTGTGTGTGTGTGTGTGTGTGTGTGTGTGTGTGTATATATATATATAAAATGGTATTTTTTAGTTGCCAGTTTAAAATAATAGCTGTTTGAATTATAAACCTTGGTTATTTTTGAATCACTATTTTTCAGAGTTTGTGTCTAGTTTCTGGATCTTTGTACTACACTTCCAGTTATACCCAAAAGTAAGGTTACAAGTGTAAGCGTGAAAATGATTCTAAAATATATCCTGTTTGTCCCTTTTTTTAAACTTCAATTTTTTTTTAATTTAAAAAAAATTTAACATCAACCTCAACATATGCCTCAGCCTGGCTTTGGATTTTGATTTTGTTATTCTAATATTTCCTGGTTTCTGACCCTGATCTGTTTCTTGGGTATTATACTTATGCTTTCCTGTACCTTACTCTTAGTATAGTTCTATATTCTCAGTTTTTATCATAGCTTCTACCATTTGTTTAAGACCTACTGCTTGTAGACTTATTGAGATTAGTTGAAAATGTATTCTGTATCCTTGTACATTTTCTAAATATATCATAAAATAATACTGAATATTTATATAACCTTTTTTGTCAACTTTTGTGATGAACATTATAATCCCATTTCCCACTTCTTATTCCTATTTATGGGCTACATAATATGAGGTATTTGGGCTTTTTTAAACTTATACCCAATTGTTCTATAACTGGGTATAGGAGTTCTTTCATCTGATCAAACACTGGTTATAACACTTTTTCATTAGTGATGTTTCTCCTTTTTCTAAGAAGGAAAGATAACATATTTAGCTTCTGGAAAGAAAGAGCGTTAAACATTTTTTGTTTCTTTTGCATTTAAAGAATAATTTATGTACAAAAATTTAGAATTTATTTAAATGAATTGTTACAGTTTTATATGCCTATGTAACAAACACTCAAAATAAGATTACCCCAGAAAGTTCTCCCTTGCACTCTTTGGTCATCACTGCCACTCTCACCCAAAAACCACCACCTTATAACACTATAGTTAGTTTTGTCTGTGCTTGGCCTTCTTATAAAAATAATCATACAGTACGTATTCCTTTGAGTTTGACTCCTTTATCTCTCTCAATATATATAATATATGTAATAATACATATAAAATATGTGATACATTACAAATATACATATATGATATATATGTATATGTAATGCATTTTATAATATATAATCATATATGTATACATTGTAAGTGTACATATAATATCTATATAAATAAATATATTAAATATATCTTAATATATGTTAAAAACACATGAGATCTACTCATAATAAATGTTTAAGTATACAAAAAAATTTTGCTAATTATCTGTACATTTTTGTACAGCAGATCTCTAGAACTTTTTCACCTTGTGTGACTGAAACTCTATAGTCACTGAATATACTCCATTCCCCCCACCCCAGCTCAGACTTTGGCAATCACCTTGGTACTGGCAAACACCTAGACACATACATCAATAGAACAAGATAGAAAGTCCAGAAACAAACCCATGATTATATGATCAATTAATTTTTGACAAAAGAGGCAAGAATATGCAATGGGAAAAAGACAGTCTCTTCAACAAATGGTGTTGGGAAAACTGGACAACGATATGCAAAAGAAAGAAACTGGACTACTTCACTGCACCATACACACAAATTCAAAATGGATTGAAGTCCTAAATGGGAGACCTGAAACCATAAAAATCCTGGAAGAGAACATGGGGAATAAGTTCTTTGACATTAGTTGTAGTGACTTATTTCTAGATACAGCTCCAGAGGCAAGGGAAACAAAAGCAAAAATAAACTTTTGGGACTACATCAAAATAAAAATCTTCGGCACAGCAAAGGAAATAAATCAACAAAACTAATAGGCAACCTTTGGAATGGGAGAAGATATTTGCAAATGACATGTCTGATAAAGTGTCTAAAATATATAAGGAACTAATACAACTCAACACTAAAAAAAACAAATAATCTAATTTAAAAATGGACAGAGGACATAAATAGAAGTTTTTATATCATAAAAAGAAGACACAGATGGCCAACAGACACATGAAAAGATTCGCACCATTGCTTATCATCTAGGAAATGCAAATCAAGACCACAATGACATGCAACTTCACACCTGTCAAAATGGCTAAAATCATCAACACAAGAAACAACAGATGCTGGCAAGGATGCAGAAACACTATTAGAAAAAAGGCATAGGATAAATCTTCCCTGAAAAACAAAATATTAAGTAGATTCACTTAATATGTCTGATAGCTAACTCAAGTGAATAATCAAATACAGCAGAGGAGAAAGCAATTTTATATATGCATACATATAGATATAGTTCTTCCCTTTTATTTCCTGTTTTGTTTCAGTTTCTGAGTTTCTTTTTTGAATATTTAATATTTGTTTTGTATCCTTCCTTTTTTCTTTTTTTTAAATTTAAATTCCAGCTATCATACCGTGTAATATTAGTTTCAGGTGTACAATATAGTAATTCAACAATTTCATATGATACTGGGTGCTCTGCATGACAAATGCAGTCCTTAATCCCCATCATATATTTAACCCATCCCCTCGTCCATCTCCCCTTTAGTAATTATCAGTTTGTTCTGTATAATTAAAAGTCTGTTTCTTGGTTTGTCTCTTTCTTTTTTCCCCCATGTTCATTTGTTTTGTTTCTTAAATTCCACATATGAGTGAAAATAATTGGTATTTATCTTTCTCTGACTGACTTACGTCACTTATCATAATACTCTCCAATGACATGGATAACCATGTCATTGCAAATGGCAAGGTCTCATCTTTTTGTGGCTGAATGATATTCCGTTGTACATATATACCACTTCTTCTTTACCCATTCATCAGTTGATGGACATTTTGGCTTTTTCCATAATTTGGCTATTATAAATAATGTTGCTATAAAAATCAAGCTGCATGTATCCCTTTCAATTAAGTTTTTGTATTCTTTGGGTGAATAGTAGTGCAATTGTTGGAACTTAGAGCAGATCTATTTTGAACTTTTTGAGGAACCTTGATATCGGTTTTTAATTTTTTTTTATTTTAAGATTTTGTTTATTTATTTGACAGAGGGAGAGAGAGAGAGAATGCACACAAGCAGGGGGAGCGAAGGCAGAGGGAGAGACAGGCTTCTCATTGAGCAGGGAGCCTTATATGGGGCTCAATCCCAGGACCCTGGTATCATGACCTGAGCCAAAGGCAGATGCTTAACCGATCAAGCCACTCAGGTGTTCCTATACTGTTTTATAAAGTGGCTGTGCCAGTTCACATTCCCACCAACAGTGCAAGAGGGATCCCCTTTCTTCACATATATTTATAACAATGTTAGTTTAAACTACTTAATTTAATTTTTTTAAGTTTAATGTAAATTTAAAACGAGAACCCATTATCAACACACAGGTTAATCATGTAATCTTTGCTTTTGTGTATCTACGTAGTACACAGGCAAGCTGGCCATCTGAGTTCAAGCTTGTAGTGTGACTACATGCTAGAAGATGAAATTCACTATTAGCACCTTTGCTTGACAGCAGGTGGACTGAAAGTCTCAGTAACAATGGTAGTTTCTATGTTCTGTGTTCATATAAATAAAACTCGGGCAGAGTGTTGATTTAAACATAAAAAGGAAACTATAAAGACTGCTCCATAATCCAACATATATGACTGTAGAATAGATTGAAGCTGGAGCTGAAGAAATGGAAAAAAGTGAACATTAATCAAATTCCATGACAGTGTGGTACAAGAAAGCAAGTTATTCCAAATAATGGAGATTTTAAAAAAGATAGTATATTCTATCTTTCCTTTACATATTACTATGAAGCTTATTGTCTTCCTCAGACTTCTATTAGGTATTTCAGACATGGCATCAATCATTTGCTAACAGTACAATTTCTATATTACTAGCTCCAATTGTTTGTTTAATCTATAAGTTTACCCTTGGTATTAAAGAATCTTTGTAACCCTAGAAATTTTGGGTGGAGTCATTTGGGTTTGCTACATAGAGTATCATGTTGTCTGCAAATAGTGAAGTTGGACTTCTTCCTCACCAATTTAGATGTCTTTCATTTTATTTATTTATTTATTTTTGGTCTGATAGCTGAGGCTAAGACTTCCAGTACTATGTTAAATGGTAATGATGAGAGTGGACATTCTTGTCTTGTTCCTGACCATAGGGGAAATGATCTCAGCTTTTCATCATTGATGATATTAGCTGTGGGTCTTTCTTATATAGCCTTTATGATGCTGAGATATGTTCCATCTATCCCTACTTCACTGAGGGTTTTTATCAGGAAAGGATGCTGTATTTTGTCATTTTTTTTGTTTGTTTGTTTCTGCATCTATTGGCAGGATCATATGGTTCTTGTACTTTCTTTTATTAATATGGTATATTATGTTGATTGATTTGTGAATATTGAATCACCCCTGTAGCCCAATAGTAAATCCCACTACCATGATGGATGGCACTTGCACTGTTGAATTTCAATTTGCTACTATGTTATTAGTTAGTTTGTTATTAAGAATTTTTGCATGCATGTTCATCAGGGATATTGATCTGTAATTCTCTTTTTTGTGGAGTCTTTGGTTTTGGAATAGATGTGATGCTGGTTTTTTAGAATGAGTTTGGAAGGGGCACCTGTGTGGCTCAGTGGGTTAAGACTCTGCCTTCAGCTCAGTTCATGATCTCAGGGTCCTGGGATTGAGCCCTGCATCAGCCTCCCTGCTCAGCAGGGAGCCTGCCCCACCCCCGCCTGCCTCTCTGGCTACTTGTGATCTCTCTCTCTGTCAAATAAATAAATAAAATCTAAAAAAAAAAAAAAGAATGAGTTTGGAAGTTTTCCTTCCCTTTCTATTTTTTATAACATTTTGAGTATAGGTATGAACTCTTCTTTAAATGCCTGGTAGAAGTCCCCTGAAGCCATACAGCCCAGGACTTTTGTTTGTTGGGAGAATTTAGATTACTGATGCAATTTCCTTGTTGGTTATGGGTCTGTTGAAATTTTCTATTTCTTCCTGTTTCAGTTCTGGTAGTTTGTCAGTTTTTAGGAATTTTTCCATTTCTTCCAGATTGCCCAGTTTGCTGGCATATAATTTTTATTCTTTTATAATTGTTCGTCTTTCTGTGGTGTTGGTTGTGATCTCTCATCCATCATTTGTAATTTTATCTACTTGGGTCCTTTCTTTTTTATTTTTGATATGTCTAACTAGGGATTTATCAATTTTATTAATTATTTCAAAGAACCAACTATTAGTTCCACTGTTTTTGTTTGTTTGTTTCTATATCATTTATTTATGTTCTAATCTTTATTATTCGCCTTCTTCTGCTGGCTTTAGGCTTTATTTGCTGTTCTTTTTCTAGCTCCTTTAGGTGTAACGTTAGGTTGTGTATTTGAAATGTATTTCTTGAGGAGGCCTGTGCTGCCATATATTTCCCTCTTAGGACTGCTTTTGCTGCATCACATAGGTTTTGGGTTGTCATGCTTTCATTTTCATTTGTTTCCATATATTTCTAAATTCTTCATTGATTTTTTGGTTAACTGTTCATTCTTAAGTAGGATGTAAACCTAAAATAATTTTAATTAATGTCAGGTCCACTTTTTCACTAAATAGATTACTTCTAATGCCACATTTATTAAACAGAAGAGTAACTGAGAAGACTTATGTTGCCTGATGTTACTGAAATAGGAATTGAAATTACAGGAGTATTAGTCAACTTTCAGACTGTAAGTAGCAAATTTCATCTTTTGTAAAGGTCAGGAAGATCTTTTTAGTTTGCTTTTTCTTCCAAATTTACTTGACAGTGATTTTAATCTATGTGCAATTTTGATGTCTTCAGAAACAAATAAAATACTGATACAAATTTTTGTCATAAAATAGAGAAAAATATTAACATTAATAAGAATTTTGTATAATTTATGGCTAAATGACTTTAGGAACTCCAGCACTACCTGAAGAATCCAGTTTAGAACTATAATATGTATGGCACAATATCAAAGTGCAATGTTAATTTTTTAAATGTTTATTATTGAAGTATAATTGTTGTACAATGCTATATTAGTTTTAGTTATACAACACAGTGATTTGACAATTCTATACATTATGCAATGCTCACCATGATAAGTATAGTTACCTTCTGTCACCATAAAATGTTATTATAGTATTATTGACTATATTCCCTATGCTGTACTTCTTCATGTCCATGACTTATTTACTTTATAACTGAGTGTTTGTACCTCTTAATCCATTTTACCTATTTTGTCCACCTCCTTCATCTGGAAACAACAATCAACAGTTAATAAATAGAAAAGATGTGATATATCTATGATGAAATATTACTGAGCCATAAGAAAGAATGCAGTGTTAATATGCAGTGTTAATTTTAAGTCAATTTAAGAAGGGGTCATAGAGTTTATTTTCATGGCAATAAGAAATGAATAAGTAAAGAAGGTATCCATCTATAAATTTGAGTTTAAAAAACATAAAGCCAATGTAAAATGAAATAGGCTGCATAGGGAATATATTCTCTTTTTTAATTATGTTAAAACTTTGACAAATGACTACATATCTATATAAAACCATCAAACATCAAGTAAATGTCAGGAAGGACAGGAAAGCAACCTCCAAGTTCTACAAAATATTCTACTATGTGAATTGCATGTACTTAGAAAAAAACAGTGTATTTTGTAATTAGTTTATAGTGGTAATTGGCAAGTTTTTGTAAGTTCTTCAAACAGTAAAATTTTACCAGAGGAGAGCATGGTGGCACTATATATATATATATATATATATGTATATATATATATATAATTTTTATTTTGTTTTAATACATACTGATTTATTTTATTTTTATTTGGTTAATGTTATTTAATTTGATTAACAACTTTTCTTCTATATGGAAAGCACATTCAAGGAAGCGAATCATGTTGAATATAGAGTGGTAGTATATTTTTCAGTACATATTTCAATAACCCACCATTAAATTCCAGTGAAGCAGATCTCTGATTTGTGACAAGAATGTAAGTGAGATGATTTTCTGAAACATCTGGGGTAACTTTGTTTTTTCCTATTCTTTTGAATCTACAAATGAGTCCATGTTTTATACACCCAGACAATTTTTAAGACTATTGTAATTAAGCAATTTGGACTGTGAAAACTCTACTCTTAGAGATGATTAAAGGTTTCCAATAGTTCATAGACTAATAGTTTCCACTCTAATTTCAAAGGACTTTTTAACTCCTTCATTCTCCAGGATGGATTCTTTTTTTTTTTTTTCCAGGGTGGATTCTTATGAAACATTTGAAGGTTTTCACTCTTTGGCCCAAGACACACAGATTTTTTTTTTTTTTAAATGCATGTGAAAAAAAAATTCATTGAATTTCTGTACATTTCCTTGACCATGATATTATGTTTTAGTTAGATGATTTTTTTTTAATTTTATCTATTTATTTGACAGACAGAGATCACAAGTAGGCAGAGAGGCAGGCAGAGAGAGAGGAAGGGAAGCAGGCTCCCCACCAAGCAGAGAGCCCAATGTGGGTCTCAATCCCAGGAACCTGGGATCATGACCTGAGCCAAAAGCAGAGGTTTTAACCCATTGAGCCACCCAGGTGTCCCTAGATGAATTATTTTAAAAGATTGTTATAATAAGAAAAAAATATTTATGTAGATATAGCCAATTACTGTGAATATTTTAACAAGTCCATCCAAAATAAGTTTAATGAGCTTCACAAAACCATTTTTAGAAGCGGTACAAACTTTATCTTAGGAAGAAAAACAGATTGAAGTTTATAATGTTAAGAAAAAGAAAAGAAAAGAAAGAAGACTGTTAATTTAGCAAACATTTAAAAAATACTTACTAAAAGGTACATATATTTTAGGTTACTTTTACCTGGGGGCTGTAAGAAATGATGGAAAAAAACTTCCTCCCTAGAAATTTATTGTTTTGTACATATGGAAGTACTTACTTAAGGAAGAGAGGGATAAATAAAGAGAAGAAATAAGTACATAAGGCATACATAACTAATAGAAAGACTAGTACAGGGTAGACTATAAAAGTGCTGTAAAATAAGTATATTTACATATTTACATATTTTATGTATATGTGTGTATAATTATAATTATGTATATTACATATGTATTACATATGTATAATTATAAATATGTATATTACATATTTATATTTTTACCTAGAAAAAGCAGAGTACATCTGGTAGGGGAATAAGGTCAGGGAAAGCTCTGCAGTGGGGATTTCACTTTAAGTGAAACTTCAATGATAAACAGTTTAGAAAAAGAGAATTATCTCTAAGTAACTTTATCAGTCAGGATCATCTTTCTTTTAAAGATAAAAACTCAACAAAAGCTTAAGAACAAAAAGTAATTCATTTGCTCTTATCATTTTATGGTCTACGTCTATAAACTTAGCTTTACTCATTGCTGGAACTCAGTGAATCACATGATGACATTAGACCATCTCAATGTAGTGTTCTTACTTCTCTTTTACTTAGCATCATTTTCAGTCAGGGGTCCCTAACAGCTTTAGATTTCCATCATAACAGTTTTCTACCCCCAAAGGAAAGAGAGAAAGAAATTCTTAACATTCTCAGTATAAGTATCATAATGAAATTTCATTGGTCTTGATTAGATTTTGTCCTCAAATTTTAATAAATCCTCTGTGGCCAGAGGAATGTAATTGATTAACCAACGTGGGTTATATCCTAAACTTTGGTGCTGAACATAGAGGTAGAAACACTATCAGTCAAACAAAATAAAATATCCATTACCAAAAGGAGGTAGAACTGGATACCTAAGAGAGAAACAAAAGTCTTCATATAATATGACCTTTGAGAAGTTGCTTAACATATCTGAACTTAAATTTTCTCATCTAAAAAAGAAAATGATATAACTAACACAAATTTATTTTAAAGGTAAAATTTTATGTTGTGTTTAAAGCTTCAGGCACTTAGTATGTTCTGGCAAATGTTAACTTCTTTTCCCTTCTATAGTATCTAACATTCTAGTATTCTGGTTTGGCTTAATGTCAATGTCAACACAGATACACACATGCAGACTTACATTCGCACAACCCACACATACAAACACACACACACACATACACACACACATACACCACACACACAAACACACAAATACAAACATGCATAGAGCTTCCTGGATGATACAGTAAGTGGGGGTAGTGCTATAATACGTGGCTCAGAAGTATAACCTGAGGAAATTATTTCAGTCATTATCTTTACACTTCATTAAATTGAGGAAGAATTGATGCTCTGAGTCTCAAAAATCTCAGCTTTAGAAGCTGCTATTAGTTTAATATAAAAAAAAAACTTTAAAAAACTGTTAGAAATTCTCAAGTTACTCTTGAAATTGATTCTATAATGGGAAGTCATCAGAGAGGGAGAAAAACCATGAAAGACTCTTAATTATAGGAAACAAACTGAGAGTTGCTGGAGGGAAAGTAGGTGGGGGGGATGAGGTAATTGCTTGATAGGCAATAAGAAGGGCATGTGATATGATGAGCACTGGTTGTTATATGCAACTGATGAATTATTGAACTCTACATCTGAAATTAATGATGTACTATATGTTGGCTAATTAAATTTAAATTAAAAAAAGAAATTGATTCTATAAATATAGTTTCATCTGTTATGATTATTATTTTAGCCTATAATGTGGGAACTATGGAAAGGCATATTAAGCCTAAGAAACTCTGTGTATTAGGTGCTAAGGGGATGAGAATGAGTACTGAATCTTCATTTAAGAGGATATAATAAAAATTGGATACTAGACAGAGTAGAAATATTTATTCTTGATTTCTACTGGAATCCTTTGAAATTAGGCCAATACATTTCTACATTTAATGTTAACAGGACATGTAGTTAAAAGACTTATAAATAAATGGAAAGTGACCTCACAGATTGCACTGGAACACCCACAACCCTTTCAGATGCTATCAGACTTTGACTGGAAATCTTACACAAAATGAGGCATAGATGCCATCCAAAGTATGATCACAGACATTAAAACCATATTCTCCAGTGACCTACTTATAACACTCTATAGGTAGCTTTTGATTATGCTTACACTTAAGTCTTTTCTCATTAGTGAATCCTCGGGATTTCTAGCTATACAGCCACTTAGGTATAGATGAAAAACTATTGCAATGACTTACCCAATCAAACAAAAAAGATAAATGGGAATAAACAGAAAGCATATTAAGAAATAACAATAACATGTGGAAGAGTTAAGATGGCAGAGAAGTAGCAGGCTGAGATGACATCAGGTAGCAGGAGATCAGCTAGATAGTTTAACAAACCATTCTGAACACCTACAATTCCAACAGGAGATTGAAGAGAAGAAGAGCAGCAATTCTAGAAAGAGAAATTTGACCACTTTCTGAAAGGTAGGACCTGTGGAGAAGTGAATCCAAAACAACGGGAAGATAGACCGTGGGGAGAGGGGCTGGCTCCTGGCAAGCTGTGGAGCAATGGAACACAAAATCAGAACTTTCAAAAGTCTGCTCCACTGAGGGACATAGCTCCAGAGACTAAGCCGGGGTGAAGCTCACATGCGGACAGCATGGTCTCAGGTCCCATGGGGTCAAAGAATTTTCAGGGGTATCTGAGTGTTGCAGAGCTTGCAGGTATTAGAGCAGGGAAGCCAGCTATAGAGACAGAGCCCAGGAGTGAGCTCTCAACTCAGGGTTACCTTAAACTGTGATCTGTGGCACAGTCAGGCCACTGCTCTGAGAGCAGAGACCCCACAAGATCCAGGGAGATCCCCCTGGAAGAGTGCAGGGATCTGCTGGGTTTGGAGACTCCAGGCGGGGCTGTGTGCCAGAGACAGAGACATTTGGTCACAGGCTGGGTGAGCTCAGAGCGTGGCTGGAGGCCAGGGAGATGGGAGTGATTGAGTGCTTTTCTCCAACAGCGCACTGAGGAGTGGGGCCCTGAGCTCTCAACTCCTCCAGGCCAGAGATTGGGAGGCTGCCCTTTTCATTCTGGTCCTCCAGAACTCTACAGAAAGTGTTCAGTGAACAAACGCTTCTGAAAGCGAACCCGAGCAGATTACTTAGCCTGGCCACTGGTAAGGATGATGCAATTCCGCCTCAGGAAAAAATACTTGAGAATCACTACAATGGGCCCTTCCCACAGAAGATCAACAAGAAATCCAGCCAAGACCAAATTCACATACCAAGGAGAACAGCAGAATTCCAGAGGAAGAGAAAGCAAAGCATGGAATTCATGGCTTTCTCCACATGATTCTTTACTCTGGCAAAGTTAATTAATTTTTTTTAAATTTTATTTTATTCTTATGCTAAATTTCATTTAACTTTTACTTTTGCCTCTTTTAACATTTTTTAACTAGTTTATCTTAACAATACCATTCATTTAAAAAAAATCTTTTTTGAACCTTCATTATTATAGTCATATTTGATCCTTCATTGTATATAACATTATTTTTTGTATACTCATAGGGGTTTTTCTTCTAAAAAATTTGGGATATAACTTCTTCTAATAGATCAAAATATACCCTAAAACTAGCACAGGGCTTTGTTCTAGTCTCCAGCCTGAGCAAATTCTCTCCACTTTCTCTTTCTTAATTCTCCCAACCAACTTATCTTACCAACTCCTTTTTTAGAAGTTAAAAAAGAAAAATTTCATCTTTATAGTCATATTCCATCCCTTCATCATGTTTACCCTTATTGTGTGTGTTTGTGTGTGTGTGTTTGTATTATTCTTTAAAATTTTGGGAGGTAGTTTCATCTAAGAGACAAAAATACTCCCAAAATTAAGTGGGTGACTCTTCTATTCACCAGTCTAATACATATATTTCATTTTCTATATTTTTTCTTTTTTTATTTTTTTTATTCTCTTTCTTCTGAAATTCTTTTTACCCCCCTTCTTCCCCACACAATTTGGGGTCTCTTCCAATTTGGTTAAAGCACATTTTCATGGGGTCTTGCCACCCTTTTAGTATTTTATTCACTCCTTCATGTATTCTTATCTGGATAAAATGACAAGGTGGAAAAACTCACCACAAAAACAAAAACAAAAACAAAAACAAAAAACAAGAGGCAGTACTGAAGGCTAGTGACCTAATCAATACAGACATTTGTAATATGCCAGATCTAGATTTCAGAATGGTGATTCTCAAGGTGCTAGCTGGGCTTGAAAAAGTCATGGATGATATTAGAGAAACCCTATCTGGAGAAATAAAAGCCCTTTCTGGAGAAATAAAAGAACTAATATCTAACCAAGATAAAATCAAAAAAGCTATGAGGTGCAATAACAAATGGAGGCTCTTACAACTAGGATAAAGGAGGCAGAAGAGAGAATTAGTGATATAAAAGACAAAATGACAGAGAATAAAGAAGCTGAGCAAAAGAGAGACAAACAACCACTGAACCATGAGGGGAGAATTCAAAAGATAAGTGATACCATAAGATGAAACAACATTAGAATAATTGGGATTCCAGAAGAAGAAGAAAGAGAGAGGGGAGCAGAAGGTATAATGGAGAGAATTATTGTAGAGAATTTCCCTAATATGGCAAAGGGAACAAGCATCAAAATCCAGGAGGTACAGAGAACCCCCCTCAAAATCAATAAGAATAGGTCCACATCCTGTCATCTAATAGTAAAAATTACAATTCTTAACGCCAAAGAGAAAATCCTGAAAGCAGCCCAGGACAAGAAGTCTCTAATATACAATGGTAAAAATATGAGACTGGCAGCAGACTTATCCACAGAGACATGGGAGACCAGAAAGAACAGCCATGATATATTCAGAGCACTAAATGAGAAAAACATGCAGCCAAGAATACTATATCCAGCTAGGCTATCATTGAAAACAGAAGGAGAGATTAAAAGCTTCCAGGACAAACAAAAACTGAAAGAATTTGTAAACACCAAACCAGCTCTACAGGAAATATTGAAATGGGTCCTCTAAGCAAAGAGAGACCCTAAAAGTAGTAGACTAGAAAAGAACAGAGACAATATACAGGAACAGTCACCTTACAGGAAATACAATGACACTAAATTCATATCTCTCAATAGTTATCCTGAATGTAAATGAGCTAAATGCCCCAATCAAAAGACATGGGTATCAGAGTGGATAAAAAAACAAAACCCATCAATATGCTATCTACAAAAAACTCATTTTAGACCCAAAGACACCTCTAGATTTAAAATGAGAGGTTGGAAAACAATTTACCATGCTAATGGACATCAAAAGAAAGCTGGGGTGGTAATCCTTATATCAGATAAATTAGATTTTAAGCAAAAAAACAATAATAAGAGATGAGGAAGGACACTATCTCATACTCAAAGGGTCTGTCCAACAAGAAAATCTAAAAATTTTAAGTATCTATGCCCTTAACATACGAGCAGCCATCCACATAAACCAATTAATAACAAAATCAAAGAAACACATTGACAATAATAAAATAATAGTAGGGGACTTTAACACTCCCCTCACTGAAATGGACAGATCATCCAAGCAAAAGATCCACAAGGAAATAAAGGCCTTAAATGACACACTGGACCAGATGAACATCACAGATATATTCAGAACATTCCATCCCAAAGCAACAGAACACACATTCTTCTCTAGTGCACATGGAACATTCTCAAGAATAGATCACATCCTGGGTCCTAAATCAGGTTTCAAAAGGTATCAAAAGATTGGGATCAGTCCCTGCATATTATCAGACCACAATACTCACAATACTTGAAGCTAGAATTCAATCACAAGAGGAAATTTGGACAGAACCCAAATACATGGAAACTAAAGAGCTTCCGTCTAAAGAATGAATGGGTCAACCAGGAAATTAAAGAAGAATTGAAAAAATTCATGGAAACAAATGATAATAAAAACACAACCTTTCAAAATCTGTGGGATACAGCAAATGCAGTCCTGAGAGGAAAATATGTAGCAATACAAGCCTTTCTCAAGAAATGAGAAAGGTCTCAAATGCACAACCTAACCCTACACTTAAAGGAGTGGGAGAAAGAACAAGAAAGAAACCCTAAACCCAGCAGGAGAAGAGAAATCATAAAGCTCAGAGCAGAAATCAATGAAATAGAAACCAAAAAATCAATAGAACAAATCAATGAAACTAGGAGCTGGTTCTTTGAAAGAAATAATATTGATAAACCCCTGGCCAGACTTATCAAAAAGAAAAGAGAAAGGACCCAAATAAATAAAATCATGAATGAAAGAGGAGAGATCACAACCAATACCAAAGAAATGCAAACAATTATAAGAACATATTATGAGCAACTATACACCAGCAAGTTTGACAATCTGGAAGAAATGGATGCATTCCTACAGACATATAAACTACCACAACTGAACCAGGAAGAAATAGAAAACCTCAACAGACCCATAACCAGTAAGGAGATTGAAACAGTCATCAAAAAATCTCCAAACAAACAAAAGCCCAGGGCCAGACAGCTTCCCAGGGGAATTCTACCAAATATTTAAAGAAGAATTAATTCCTATTCTCCTGAAACTGTTCCAAAAAAATAGAAATGGAAGAAAAACTTCCAAACTCGTTTTATGAGGCCAGCATCACCTTGATCCCAAAACCAGACAAGGATCTCATCAGAAAAAGTGTTACAGACCAATATACTTGATGAACACAGATGCTAAAATTCTCACCAAAATACTAGCCAATAGGATCCAATAGTACGTTAAAAGGATTATTCACCACAACCAAGTGGGATTTATTCCAGGGCTGCAAAGTTGGTTCAACATCCACAAATCAATCAATATGATACAGTATATTGATAAAAGAAAGAACAAGAACCATATGATACTCTCAATAGATGCTGAAAAAGCACTTGACAAAGTATAGCATCCCTTCCTGATCAAAACTCTTCAAAGTGTAGGTATAGAGGGTACATTCCTCAATATCATCAAAGCCATCCATGAAAAACCCACTGCAAATATCATTCTTAATGGAGAAAAACTGAAAGCTTTTCTGCTAAGGTCAGGAACATGGCAGGGATGTCCATTATCAGCACTGCTATTCAACATAGTACTAGAAGTCCTAGCCTCAGCAATCAGACAACAAAAAAAAATTAAAAGCATCCAAATCAGCAAAGAAGAAAGCGAATTATCACACTTTGCAGATATGATACTATATTGGAAAACCCAAAAGACTCCACTCCCAAACTGCTAGAACTTGTACAGGAATTCAGTAAAGTGTCAGGATATAAAATCAATGCACAGAAATCAGTTGCATTTCTTTACACCAACAACAAGACAGAAGAAAGAGAAATTAAGAAGTCAATCTCATTTACAATTGTACCCACAACCATAAAATGCCTAGGAATAAACCTAACCATAGAGGCAAATAATCTATACCCAGAAAACTATAAAGTGTTCATGAAAGAAATTGAGGAAGACACAATGAAATGGAAAAACGTTCCATGCTCATGGATTGGAAGAACAAATATTGTGGAAATGTCTATGCTACCTAAAGGTATTTACACATTTAATGCAATCCCATCCATTTATTTTTCAAAGAAATGGAACAAATAATCCTAAAATTTATATGGAACCAGAAAAGACCTTGAATAGTCAGAGGAATATTGAAAAAGAAAACGAATGTTGGTGGCATCAATATTCCAGACTTCAAGCTCTATTACAAAGCTGTCATCATCAAGACAGTATGGTACTGGCCCAAAAACAGACACATAGATCAATGGAACAGAATAGAGAGCCCAGAAATAGACCCTCAACTCTATGGTCAACTAATCTTCAACAAAGCGGGAAAGAATATCCAATGGAAAAAAGACAGCCTCTTCAACAAATGATGTTGGGAAAATTGGACAGCCACATGCAGAAAAATGAAACTGGACCATTTCCTTACACCACACATGAAAATAGACTCAAATGGATGAAGGACCTCAATGTGAAAAAGGAATCCATCAAAATTCTTGAGGAGAGCAGCAACCTCTTCGACCTCAGCTGCAGCAACTTCTTCCTAGGAACATTGCCAAAGGCAAGGGAAGCAAGGGCAAAAATGAACTATTGGGATTTCCTCAAGATCAAAAGCTTTTGCACAGCAAAGGGAACAGTGAACAAAACCAAAAGACAACTGACAGAATGGGAGAAGATATTTGCAAACGACATATCAGATAAAGGGCTAATATCCAAAATCTATAAAGAACTTATCAAACTCAACACCCAAAATACATATAATCCAATCAAGAAATGGGCAGAGGACATGAACAGACATTTCTGCAAAGAAGACATCCAGATGGCCAACAGACACATGAAAAAGTGCTCCACATCACTCGGCATCAGGGAAATACAAATTAAAACCACAATGAGATACCACCTCACACCAGTCAGAGTGGCTAAAATTAACAAGTTCGGAAATGACAGATGCTGGCGAGGATGCAGAGAAAGGGGAACCCTCCACACTGTTGGTGGTACTGTAAGCTGGTGGAACCACTCTGGAAAACACCATGGTGTTTCCTCAAAAAGTTGAAAATAGGTCATACCCTATGACCCATCAATTGCACTACTGGGTATTTACCCTAAAGATACAAATGTAGTGATCTGAAGGGGCACGTGCACCTGAATGTTTATAGCAGCAATGTCCACAATAGCCAAACTATGAAAAGAACCTAGATGTCCATCAACAGATGAATGGATAAAGAAGAAGTGGTATATATACACAATGGAATACTATGCAGCCATCAAAAGAAACCAAATCTGCTGTTTGTGATGATGTGTATGGAACTAGAAGGTATTATGCTTAGTGAAATGTGTCAATCAGAGAAAGGCAATTATTATATGTTCTGCCTGATATGAGGAAGTTGAGAGGCAATGTGGGGGGTTTGGGATGTAGGAAAAGAATAAATGAAACAAGATGGGATCAGGAGGGAGACAAACCGTAATAAACTCTTAATCTCACAAAACAAACTGAGGGTTGTTGGGGAGAGGGGGGTAGGGAGAGGGTGGTGGGGTTATGAACATTGGGGAAGGTATGTCCTATGAAGTGTATAAACCTGGCAATTCACAGACCTGTACCCCTGGGGCTAATAATACATTATATGTTAATAAAAAATTTTTAAAAATTAAAAAAAGAAATAACAATAACAAAAATGACAAGAATAAGTCACCAATAAATACATTAGTAATTATAATAAATCTGAATGGATTACTCTCACATGTTAAAAGGCAGATACTTTCTGATTGGTACAAAACTGACAAACAATAACCAACAATATATTGTTTACAAGTAACACTTTTGAAATCAGATGGTTAAAAATAAAGGAATTAAAAACACATTTCAAGCTAATCAAAAAGAAAGCGAGTATACTAATATTAATAGATAATAATAAAAAAAAGCAGTACCAATAATAACTAATAAGCAAATAAACAACTAGATAAGAAGAGGAAAGTCTCTTGTTGACAGTAGAATGGCAAATGCTGTCTGGTAAATATGGAGGGAGTATGGGAACTGGAAAATCAGCATTTTGCAAACATCTTAGTAAACAGGCAAGAATCATTAAGTAATGCTAAATTTAAGGGAAAATATTGATGAGGAATGGCATACTTGCATGTTCTTAAAGACCCTCTTCACAGAATTCTTACTAATTGTAAAGAAAAATATGGTAATACCTATACAATGAACAAATTATACAAGACCACACCAGGGTGATCAAAATTACATCACTAATAAGGGGCAGATGGAAGTTGTGTGCATCCAGATGTGATCCATGACATGGATACAGCACCATCTATGTAGTGTTCTGGTTGAGAATGTATAACCTGAATCTAGTCATGAGGAAACACCAGACAAATTCCAAATGAGGAACACCGTATTAAAGCAAATAAACAACAAAATGGAGGGGGACTCTATTCTGATAGGGACTGTATTCTTCAAAAATATTAATGTCATAAAAGGCAAAGAAAAGATGTTCCAGGTTAAAGGAACCTTTAGTGACATGACAAGTAAATTTAATACCTGTCCCTAAACTGGTGGCTTATTGGGTCGATTGAAAAAAAAAAAAGTATACAGAGACAAAGATCAAATTAGTATATCAATGTTAATTATGCTGCATTGATCATTGCAGTGTGTACATGTAAAGGGCCAGGATATATATAAGTTATTCTAAAGCAGTTCAGAGAATAAACACATAAGCATGCAAACATGTGTGTACCTGTTGTGTATGGAGAAAGAATGGGAAAGAGAGATTAAATAATGAAGCAAATGGTAAAATGTGATTGGGTAACAATAGGTGAATTTTGGCAAAAGGTTTATGAAAGTTTTATCAAAAAATTGTATTTAAGTTCAATTAATTAACGTATAGTGTATCATTAGAGGCAAAGTTCAGTTATTCATCAGTTACATATAACACCTAGTGCTCATCATATCCTGTGCCTTCCTTAATGCCCATAACCCAATTACCCCACCCCTCCACCTACTTCTCCTCCAGCAACCCTCAGTTTGTTACTATAGTTGAGAATCTCTTATGGTTTGTCTCCCTTTCTGATTACATCTTTTTTTATTTTTCCTTTATTTTTCCCTTCCCCTATGATCCTCTGTTTTATTTCTTAAATTCCACATATTAGTGAAATTTCATGATAATTGTCTTTCTCTGGTTGTCTTATTTCACTTAGCATAATACCCTCCGGTTCCATCCACGTCATTGCAAATGGTAAGATTTCATTTTTTTTAATGGCTGGGTAATATTCCATCATATATATTCTCACATCTTCTTTATCCATTCTTCTGTTGGTGGATATCTGGGTTCTTTCCATCACTTGGTTACTGTAAATAACGTTGTTATAGTCATTGGGGTACTTGTATACCTTTGAATTAGTATTTTTGTATTCTTTGGGTAAATGCCTAGTAGTGTGATTGCCGGATTGTAGGGTAGTTCTACTTTTAACTTTTTGAGAAAACTCCATACTGTTTTCCAGACTGGCTGTTATATGCTTGCATTCCTACCAACAGTGTAAGAGGGTTCCCCTTTCTCCACATCCTCACCAATATTTGTTGTTTCCTGACTTCTTAATTTTAGCCATTCTGATTAGTGCAGTATTCTTTTTCTTTTCCTTTTTCCCTTTATTTTCTTTTCATTTTTTTTCTTTTCTTCTTTCTTTCTTTCTTTCTTTCTTTCTTTCTTTCTTTCTTTCTTTTTGAGAGAGAGAGTATGAGTGGATTGGGGAGGCAGAAGGAGAGGGAAAGAGAGAATTTTAAGCAGGCTTCATGTTCAGTGTGGGAAAGAGAATCATAATAAGGCTCTATGCCCACTGTGGAGCCCCAGAGCTCGATCTCACAACTCTGAGATCATGATCTGAGCCAACATTAAGAGTCAGATGCTTAACCAACTGAGACACATGGGCCTTCTCTCTCTCTCTTTTTTATTCTTTTCAATATATGTAAACTTGAACTTATTTCCTAAAAGAGGAAAAAAGTGGTGAAGAATATGTGTTATATACATAAAAACAATAATGTAAGAAAAGATACACAACATATGAATCAATGTAACTTAATAACTTTGAAATGTGAAATTCTTATTATTTTCAGGTCAGAAAAGGGTGAAATATTGGTAATTTCATATTGTTCACATTAATGCATTATGGGAGAAATACATATTCTCTATTCTTCATGTCTCCATGTAAGGGATTTTACTAGACACATACTCTTAGTACTGCTTGCTTATTTCTTTCCACAGAAAGAGAAGCAAAAAGAAATTGGGATTACCACCATCATATTTGGTTTCTGTGTCTCTCTTTCTTTTGTGAGCCATCCTTTCTATACACAAATGAAATGCTCTAATTTTCTCACTGATATACCATAGGGGTGTGCCCTTACAAGTGTGGCATGCAGTTGTCAAGCTGCTCCTGTGACTCGGTGGTTGTCTGTATAAAGCAGGGATGAAGTATTAAAAAGACCAGTTGGCTAAAGTTCTAAATCCACATTATCCTATTGGTTTTAGCAGGAATAATTATAGCTGTGGTATTATGATCTTTATATAATGACTGTGTCTCTCAGGATGCCTGGGTGGCTCAGTCATCAGGCATCTGTCTTCACCTAAGGTCATGATCTCAAGATCCTGGGATCGAGCCCTGCTTCAGGCTCCCAGCTCAGCAAGGAGTCTGCTTCTCCTTCTCCCACTCCCCCTGCTTGTGTTCCCTCTCTCATTGTCTCTCTCTGTCAAATAGATGAATAAAATCTTTAAAAAAAAATGACTGTGTCTCTTAATTGATTCTCAAATCAGGTAGGGGTAGTTATTTATTTATGCCATAAAATGCCAAATATGTAACACAGTATAAGAAATCAAAACTGAAAAATAAAGAGATACAGTTGTAGTTGGAACTATAAGGAAAAAATCAAATATGAGCATGGGTGGAAAGGGTCTAAATAAATACTACCAATCCAAATCTAAAGACAATTTAAAACAAAAATACAGGATGGCTGTCAGAATCCTAAGGATATTTTGATATGAGCAAATAAGACAATCTAGTTCACTATGTGAACAGATTAGAAAAGAAAAATTATATGACAGTCTTAATATATGTTGCTGAAGAACACATTTGAAAAAAAATCATTTATGCATTCATGGTAAAATACTACCATTAAACAAGAAAAATAAATACCATAATTGAAATAGGATATTTCCAAAAAAATACTAGAGCAAACATCATTCAAACAAAGAAATAAAACCCTCAAAACCCCAAATAGCAGGTAAAATAAACCTCTTCTAAATGGGTTAAAAGAAAGCAAAACCTGAAATTACAGAAAATCTATAGAATAACAATAATAAAAACACATACCAAATCCCAATAAAATTGTACTCAGAAGAAACATTGTAGCACTAAACAATATTATTGATCATTGATACATACTGAAAATACATTAAGTATTCACAACTCAATAAATGAGGGGAGAAGCAGTAATATAAACTGGAAGAGACAGTAAAATGGATAAAAACACAAAGGTAGCTTGATATCTTGGCTTTATCACTCTAATAACTGTATGATCCTGGACAAATGACATCTTAGTGTCTCAGTATCCTAATTTGTAAAAGGGTATTAAAAGTAGTATTTATCTCCTAGAGTTGAAAAATAGTATACCTTTCAAAATAGTACACTTATATTAATACATATAATCGTTATATATGTATACACACCAGAGGAGCAGAAATAAGAAATTAATAAGGATAAAACCTAATATTAATGAATTGGAGAACAGAAAAAGCAGAACTAATGAATGAACTCAAAAGCTTTTTCTTCAAAAATCATGATAATAAAAGCCTTAACTAATCTAATTAAGAAGAAATGGAGAAAGCACAAACACAATTAGAAATAGAAAAATGGGAAATTGCTACAGTTACAGAGAAATACAAAATGGTTACATAAGTGACTTTGTTCAAACTTGTACAAATAAATTTCAAAATCTAGATGAAATAGATAATTTTTATGAGAATGTAAATTAGCTTCATATGAGATTAAAAAAAAACTAAATAAACCATTAGTTACTGAAAAAAAAAAAAAGTCTAGTCTTATTAGAGAGCAATGTCTTTCCCCCAAAATAAGCATCAGTTTCAAAGAGCTTTTGAAGAGACTCTGGCTCAAACATTCAAGAAATAATTCATTCTAAAAGCCTTTCAAATGTTTCCGAACATAGGAAGAGGAAGCTACTAACTTTTATTACAAACCCAACATAACATTGACACAAATCTTACAAAAATAGCCTCTAAAAGAAAATGAAGATTGATCTCGCTTATGTACATAAGAGTCCTTTAAAAAATCAGCAATTAGAATCTACATGTAAAGAATAATACACTGAAATGATTTGGGATTCTTATAAATCCCCCAAATAACAATGTTTAATATTAGGGAGGATTAATATAATTTTCCACATTGATAGGTTTAGTGTATAGTTTGATCCTATTGTGTTGATCCCATTTGCTTATACATAAAAATTTTCAGAAGAATGTAAAAGAAACAGTGGGACTAAGAAACAAATTCAGGGTGAGGGAGGCAGGGTGTATATATATATATGCTTTTTATATTAAAAATAGTTATTTCAAAATGTACTGCTGCCATTGCCCAGATTTGTCCCTTCTCTACTTTAAAGATCTAAGGCTACTTTACTTTCACTAACCATTTGTGGAAAAACACCCAAGTGATTTGACTTGGCAAACAGATAGAAAGGTGTTGCAAAAATAATACCCTGATTCCTCCTAAGGTTTCTGCATGAAAATCCTTTATAGAGATTCATTTTTTTAGATTTTATGCTCTGAACTCATATATATATATATATATATAATTTTATATATTTTTATAAATTTTATAAATTTTTATATAATTTTTATATTTTTATATATATAAAATCTAAATACTTTAGGGAAATATATTATGCTAAGCTAAATTACAATGTGATATCAGTAAAGACAGAGTGTTAAAAATAAACATTAGAGTAGAGTTCATGGGTTAAGAGTAGGAACTTCATAGTAAACAGATCGATTTAAATCTTATTTGTAAAATTTAGTAGCTGTTTGACTTTTTAAAGCTAAATGAAATAAAAAAATTATGAAGTCACTTATTTTTGGGGAATGATGATGTATTAATAAAACAACGCAAGTATATAGAATAATACTTTGCATGCATTAAACTTTGGATATACAGTAAATAGATAAAAACTATTATTTTTAAAAATGAAGAAATAAGAAATTTGTTGAACACTTGCTGTGTGAAATAGGCACCTTATAGAATACACAGACATAAAAGATATGCTCTTTGTTCTCTAGGAGTTTATGGTAAACCTATGGAGATAGCAGATCTGTTTTCCTCTTAATTGTAAACTCAGAACACACAAAAATATGCTAAATACTGGCAGAGAGTAGAGAAACTAAAAGTGGAAGAGAGCATACAGAGAGGAGGGGTAATGAGTCCAAAAATAAATTTCAGACCTGCCTCATACATGAAATCAAAGTTTAGCTCATGAAAAGGGCCAGGTGTGAGAGAATGATGACAGCATATGGAGTTCTGATTTCACTCTCTCTCTCTCTCTCTTTTTTTTTTTTAATGAAAGACAGCAAAGAGGGTCAGAGGCTATAAAACACAATTCCAGTTTATCATTTCCACAACACCAGTACATTTGCAATATAGATTTATGATCTGTTCTTTACAGACAACATTTTTCATAGTTCTTCTCTAAAGCTGTTAGCATTTAGAAGTAGATTATTTAGTTTCTTCCTTCTCAGTATTCAAAATCTCCATTATGGAAATTTTATCACCTCTACTGTGAGAAAATGTAGTGTTTATAATAATTATCTTTTAAATTTACATAATAAAATAAATTACAAACTTCAACTTATACAGTGGTCTTTGGTGTATTTTTATCTTTTTATTCCTGATGACAGACAAATCAGATTTGCTTTCACAATACAAGAACATGTTTTTCAACTTCATTGTTCCTTCTTAAGCCTTTCATCATTTCTGCATTAAGATATTTGGCACCATCAATAGAGCTTTTACAGAAAGATGGGAGAATTCTATGACCCATTACTTAAAAACGTGTCTACACACTCAGATCCTGACTGCATGTACACAAAAGAAATAAGAACAGTGGGAGAAGGCATTAGTTATAATTGAGGTACTAGATCCCAATGCTGAGAAGAATTATTTTCAGATGCTGAGATGGTGAGGATGAGATTACTGATACAATTCCTGTACCTGTTGGTATTGTTTCAGAAACTAGTACAGGCTTATGCTTGCAGATAAAGCTTATCAATGAGACCAGCTTCAGGGAGTAGAAGATAAAGGTAGGTAAACTAAAAAGATCCATATTAAATGTTACCTCTTTTTTAAAGATTTTCCTTGTCTCTATAACCAGATGTGAGCTCTCTATTCTTTGAACTCAACATAAAATTGTGTCTATGTATCTTGATAGCAACACTGAGTATAAATTATATGCTCTAGACCAAACTATTCAATAATATGTTTTATTTAATTTAAGTCTTCTAATAATCATATGAGGTAAGAACTACTTTTATCTTTATTTTATAGATGGAGAAACTAAGACTTAGAAGAGATAAGTAACTAGCCTACAATTGTACAGTTTGGAAATGGCAAAGCTGAAGTTATAAAACCAAACCTACTTGTAGAGCCAATGTTTTTAATATTTTTACTATGCCACCTCACAAAGTTAGTCTATTTGATTTTGTACTATAGTTATGTGGTTTATTAGTTTCTTCTTTACAGGATTACAAACACTTGAGGACAAGGATTATGTTCAACTTTGCCTGTAACCATGAAGTTAGCATGGAACTTTAAAAATATTCAGACCTATGTTAAAACATGGCATTATTGTAATGTCCTATTCCCGTAACTACAGTATAATTCTCTGAAAAGAAAGGATTATATCAAAATATAGATTCGGACGAATGAATAAATATTCTTTTAATGATTGACTAAATAAAGATATATCATACTGTCTTCATTACTGTAGCTTTAGAGTAATTCTTAAAGTTGTGTAGTGTTAGTTCTCCAATTTTATTCTTCAATATCCTGTTGACTATTCTGGGTCTTTCCCTTCTCCATATAAACTACAAAGACAGTATGTCAATAACTTTCAGGGACATCAACTGGGATTGCATTAAATCTATAGATCAAATTGGGAAGAACTGACATTTGAGCCTTTCTATCCATGGTTTTCTAAAGTGTTTGTTTCAGTAAATTGTTTATTTGTATTTATCTCTCAGTCTTTCTAATTTTGGAGGTAGCATCTTGTCCTGTGACCTCATTTCTCTGACAGATCTAAGAGGAGTTGTTGATTTTTCAGTTTATTCAGCTTTTCACTTTTTGTTAGGATGGAATGGCAACTTCCAAGATCCTTACATGCTAATCTAAAATTTGGAAGTCCCCATGCGTGGTCTCTTTTCAGCTTTGTGATGATGTTATGACTTAGGTGCTACTTTTAGCATTCTTCTAGGGATGAGAGACTTAGGCTCAAATTGTTTATGTGACTTTTTTAAGGTCACAGAGTTACTACTGATAGAGCCAAGACTTAAAATTGTGTGTCTAATTCAAATGTTTGTATTCCAGACCTTTACCCTCTACTATGCTAACATTATTAGCTTAGAAGAGGGTTGTAGAATTAATTACAACTTTGTTTCATTTTCACATCCAATCTAAATCCTGTCCATATTTTAATCTCTCTTCAAAGTGCCATTCATGGTTTATCTCCCTCAGGAGACTTACCCAGGTTCGGAGTAAAGATGGCGGAGAAGTAGCAGGCTGAGACTACTTCAGGTAGCAGGAGATCAGCTAGTTAGCTTATCTAAAGATTGCAAACACCTACAAACCCAATGGGAGATCAAAGAGAAGAAGAACAGCAATTCTAGAAACAAAAAATCAACCACTTTCTGAAAGGTAGGACTGGCGGAGAAGTGAATCCAAAGCGACAGGAAGATAGACCGCGGGGGGAGGGGCCGGCTCCCGGCAAGCAGCAGAGCAATGGAGCACAAAATCAGGACTTTTAAGTCTGTTCTGCTGAGGGACATCGCTCCAGAGGCTAAACAGGGGTGAAACCCATGCGGGGTCAGCGTGGCCTCAGGTCCCTCAGGGTCACAGAAGGACCTGGGGTGTCTGAGAGTCACAGAGCTTACAGGTATTAGAATGGGGAAGCCGGCTATAGAGACAGAGCTGAGAAGTGAGCTCACAGCTCGGGTTACCTTGAACCGGTCGCAGGATCGATGAGCTCAGAGCGTGGCCGGAGGCCAGGGAGACAGGAGTAATTGGGCGCTATTCTCTGAGGGCACACTGAGGAGTGTGGCCCCGAGCTCTTGGTTCCTCCGGGCTGGAGACTGGGAGGCTGCCATTTTCGTTCCTGTCCTCTGGAACTCTACGGAGAACATTCAGGGAACAAAAACTCCTGAAAGCAAACCCAAGCGGATTACGCAGCCTGGCCACTGGTAAAGTCAGTGCAATTCTGCTTGGGGCAAAGACACTTGAGAATCACTACAACAGGCCCCTCCCCCAGAAGAACAACAAGAAATCCAGCCAGGACCAAGTTCACCTACCAAGGAGTTCAGGTTCAATACCAAGGAGAGCATCAGAATTTCCAGAGGAGGAGAAAGCAATGCACGGAATGCATGGCTTACTACCCATGATTCTTTAGTCTTGCAGTTAATTTAATTTTTTTTCTTTTTCAATATTTTTTCTTCTTTTTTTGTATTTTTTTTTTAATTTTATTTTTTATAAACATATATTTTTTTCCCCAGGGGTACAGGTCTGTGAATCTCCAGGTTTACACACTTCACAGCACTCACCATAGCACATACCCTACCCAATGTCCATAACCCAACCCCCCCTCCCAACCCCCCTCCCCCCAGCAACCCTCAGTTTGTTTTGTGAGATTAAGAGTCACTTATGGTTTGTCTCCCTCCCAATCCCAACTTGTTTCATTTACTCTTCTCCTACCCCATTAACCCCCCATGTTGCATCTCCTCTCCCTCATATCAGGGAGATCATATGATAGTTCTGTTTCTCTGATCGACTTATTTCGCTAAGCATGATACACTCTAGTTCCATCCATGTTGTCGCAAATGGCAAGATTTCATTTCTTTTGATGGCTGCATAGTATTCCATTGTATATATAAACCACATCTTCTTTACCCATTCGTCTGTTGATGGACATCTAGGTTCTTGCCATAGTTTGGCTATTGTAGACATTGCTGCTATAAACATTCGGGTGCACGTGCCCCTTCGGATCACTACGTTTGTATCTTTAGGGTAAATACCCAGCAGTGCAGTAGCTGGGTCATAGGGTAGTTCTATTTTCAACATTTTGAGGAACCACCATGCTGTTTTCCAGAGTGGTTGCACCAGCTTGCATTCCCACCAACAGTGTAGGAGGGTTCCCCTTTCTCCGCATCCTCGCCAGCATCTGTCATTTCCGGACTTGTTAATTTTAGCCATTCTGACTGGTGTGAGGTGGTATCTCATTGTGGTTTTGATTTGTATTTCCCTGATGCCGAGTGATATGGAGTACTTTTTCAAGTGTCTGTTGGCCATCTGGATGTCTTCTTTGCAGAAATGTCTGTTCA